>NC_085049.1:26277723-26589229 GCF_963662255.1 Cinclus cinclus
TGCAGCATCAAATATGTGGCAGTGCTACATCTCTTGGTGCTGCACAGAGAGACAGAAGTTCTGTAGGACTGGCCTGTCCCTGTTCTTGGGGCAGGAGGCAGCGAGCCCTGAGGCACAGGCAGCACTAGTTGGGACCAGGCATCTGGAGCTGATGCCTCTCTGCAAAAGGGAACCAGCTACTCTAACTTGTTCTGCACAAAACAACCAAAACATCTGTGCCTCTAATTCCTCCTGCAGCAGAGACAGCTCCAGTGCTGGCAGGCAGCACAGCTCTCCTGCAGCCAGCCAAAGCACCAGCTGCTGCTGGATGTGCTCAGGACACCTTTTCTGAGCAGCCTGACTGCTGTGCCAGCCTCTGCTGGGTTTGTGGGGCTCAGGAGTGGCCGGACAGGCGGTGTCCACTGTCACACAGGTCTCCTTCACTGTGACCTGGCCAGCACACGCAGCTCCGATTGCAACACAGCCCATCTCGCTCACTGGCTGCTTTTATTCGTCTTCCTCAAAGGCTTAAATAAACAAGAAACAGGTTAAAAACAAAATCTTGGCCCTGGCCCCTTCCTGAGCTGGCTGTTCCATGATGGCTTCCGGCCCTGTGCACCCGCTTCCCCCTGCAGAGGGAAGCAGCACCGTCCTGCAATTGCCTCAAGTGGGAAATAAGGCCATGTACCCGCCTTTCATATCAGTGCCAGGCACTGAAGCAGTGCTCTCCACACCATCCTGGTGCTTTCCACATCAAGTGGGAGCTCGAGTATGCTGCTGGGAGCTGGGAGAGGTTTGCCTTCCCAGGGCCATGGCACAAGGACACAGGGACGGTCCCTGCCAGCTGGGTGCCAGCTCCACGTGAGAGGGCATTTCCAGAAGACAAACCTTGCACACCTCTCTAAAGCCTTTTTCGAGGAGAAGCGGAATTTTATTCTGCTTGCAATCTGTCATGAAGATGAAAACAATCTTGGAAGAGCCCGTCAAACAAAGAGCTTCTGCCCTCAGGACCCATGGTACAAATTGCACTGGAGCGAAGCTCCTCCACCCATTTTGCTGAAGGGACATTGAGAGCTCATTGCAATGACTCTCTGCCCAAGGTCACTGTATGACAGCTGGGCAAGGCTCCCAGGGCTTTCGAAACACTTCACGTGCACAAAATTGCCTCACAGCACCTTTGCGATGGATGTTTTCTATTCTTGCCATTCAGAACTTCCAGAAACAGATAAAAAGATGCCAAAGTACACAATGAGACTCCATGCCAGCCCCCTTGCATTTCTTCCTCCCCCAAGCTCCCTACTTTCTTGACAAGGCCCAAATGATTTTGCTCACAGAGCATTTGAGGTCTGGTTTTCTGTATGTGTTAAAGAGCTTTATGTCCATCATATTGTTGCTAAAACATGCCACTATCTAGCGCTGGCAATATGTTCTTGACTAGGGCTTTAGAGTTTTATAGATAAGTTATATGGCATTTTCCATTTAAATTAAAATAGATCAAGCTAAATTCAAGGGAAGCTGATAGCTGCACTCTCATTTTATTTCATTCTATTTCCTCTTTATGACCCATGTTACGCTAATAATCAAAACTTTGATTATAGGTCCCTAAGGCACATGTTGCACACAGCTGGAAACTGCCTCCAGCTCTCCTACTGCCAGGGTTCCAGCTGCCAGACAGTGGCAAAAGAAGGGTGATTAACATCAATGTGGGATCTTGAGGTCTTTTTCCTCCCTCTATGGAGAAAGTCTCTGCTTCTTGTCTCACCTGGCCTGAATTCTCCAGGCATGAAGACACAGATCTGAATTTGCCTGATTCTGGCCTCCATTGCTGGTGCCAGTGGGGAACTGCCAGCGTGGACTTTGCCACGCTGAGCTGCATCCAAGTGCTTTGAAGGGACTTTTGCAGTGGGCGACCCCAGAAAGGAGGCTAAAAGACCCCAGCTGTTGAGGGTAGTGCTCCTGGGAGGGGATGGATGGGCCTCACAGGAGATGGAGACATAAAGGAGGCACACTGTCCTGCTGCAGGCACTTGCCAGCACCCAGCTGCTGTCCCCTTTCTGCAGAACTTCAAGAAACTCCTCTAAATGGTTTTGGCTATACCAAAAAAAAAAAAAATTTAAAAGGTGTTTAAAGTGAAAAACGAAACAGGAATATTAATGCTAATCTGACAAATGGGAAGGTAATAAGAAACTCTAAGCTTTCTTGTCTCCCTCAGGTTTGTGGGGCTGAGGAATAATGGAATCATAGAATGGCCTGGGTTGGAAGTGACCTTAAAAATCATCTAGTTCCAATCTCCTTGCCATGGATGGGTATGAATGGGGATGTGGTAGTGGTCCTGCGTGACTGACTCTGCCCAGCTGAGCTGCCACTCCTCATCTCAGCTCAGCTCCAAGTGCAGGTGCAGGTGTTTATTCCTGATCTTCAGGAAAAAACTGTGCTGGTCAAGGTCTTATTGCCTTGCTAAAGACTTCATACACTGGGAGTTTTAAAGAGCGGTTTGTACCATACAGGAAATCCCACAAGTGAGACCTCCTTGCAAAGGCCTGGACCCTGTGCCAAGATCCACCGGCTGAATTTTTGCCACGTCTGTTTTAGAAAAGTCATGGAGGAAAGTTCAAAGGAAGTATTGAAATGGCTGCATGGTTTCTCCTCACAGCAGAGAGGATTTGTGGGGACCTGCTGCCCGCCCTGCTCTGAGTGGGAGGGTGGGGTGAGCATCACCCACTGCTTTGCCTGGCTTGGATGTCACACCTCACCTGCTCACTTCCATGAGTCCTGCACTCCTCCAGCCTATGGTTTCCTCCTCACACCTTGTTAGGACAGCAAAGGAAGCAAATAAAACAGAACACTGACCTTTTCATACCACAGACCTTTCCCAGCTTCGACATAAATTCATGAGCTTTAACGGGCACATGCTGAATCCTTGGGTTTGGTGATTTAATGCCTTTCTCTTTGCCAAGGCCACCAGCAGGCATGGCAGCTTTGTGCTTGGCATCTGGGATGCAAAGCATTTTTATGCAAAGGTGATTTGTATCCTCGCGGCTGTGGGGTGTGTGTATGTGGGGACGATGGAACAGCACCCTCAGCAGTGCCTGGCTGTGGACAGGGGTCCCTGGTGGTCCTGCTGGGGTGCACAGGCTTGCACACCACTTTCTGCCCAGGGGCCAGCACTAAAGCCAAGCCATGGAGGCAGCGGATTCCAACACATCCCACAGGTGGGCCGTGTGGGTGGCACTGTCCCCATCCCGGGCTCTTTTTCTGGTGCCCTGCATCCTTCTCCAGCAGGGCGAGTGTCCCTGCTGCTCCTGAGATAAAAGCACTGCACCTGGGGAAGAGCTAGGGTCACTGCCACCCTCGCTGTCCCTGCCATCAACGTGGGAGATCGGACCCAGCGTGGCCTGGGTGGGCAGGGGCTCATTGTCAGGATGTGCCTCGGGCACGGCGCCTCTGCCCAGCCCTGCTTTCTGACCGCACAAAGAAAACATTTGCCCAGACACAGCCCGGCCCCTTGCCACGTTGAAAGCCTGGCTGCCGGCAGCTGGAAGGGGTCATGCAATGCCTCCCCAGCAGGACACAGAGCACAGGACTGGGAGACGAGCTAAACGAGGCTGAGTTTTAGAGCCTTCCTGAAATCCGCCCTCATGAAAGCCAGCTGTCTGGAAACCTGCTCAGCGAGGGGAGGAGAGTCTCCCTGTGAAGAAGGGAGGCTTGCCAGGCCTGCCACCACTGCTGCTCGCACGCAGGCAAAGCTCCTGCCCTGGCTGCAGCAGCCTGGTAAAGCCCTTGGGAGGTGAATAACACTGCGGGCAGGAGACCCTGCAAACAGGACTTGGAAGGGCTTCAGAGCTCCATGCACCTTGGGGTAGCTCCCTGTGGCACTGTACAGCCCAGAGAGCACTGCCAGCACAGGGGACCATGCTGCCATCTGGTCTGGGAGCAAAGGGCACACTGAAGAGAGCAGGGAATTCAGGCACAATGGTTGAGGGGGTATTTCCCAGCTGGTACAAGGTCCAGAGGTATCCTGGATACATCCTGACAAGCTAGGATGAGTCTAAGGGCTGGCTTATCCTTCCCTCTGGGACAGGGGGTTTCAGTGATCATCACAGATGACTGTCCCATCTCCCGAGTGTCTGTGCTGCGCTCTGTGCTGTCCTGCTTGTGGTCTGGGGCTGGACTGCAGCTGGTGCCTATGCCTATGGAATACTTTGGCTTTACTGTCCACTGCTGTTTGTACAATGCAGAGGACTTCTCCTTGCTTGCACATTCCAGGTAGATCTGGGGTGCTGGCCAAAGCAGACAGGCACCAGGAGATCCCCTGATTTCTCCTGTCCTAGCTAAAAAGCTCAGCCCTTCCCAACCAGCACCCAGGAGGACTCATATAACAGCAATTTGGCTCTTTGCTCAGAGCCAGCCTGCTCCAAGTAGCATCTGTACCCAAAAACACATACTAGGCTTCTCCTCTGACTTCTCTCACATCTCAACACTCACCTGTCTGCAGCCAAGTGTCTGAAATGGGATGGTTTCTGTTTTATAGAGGAGGAAGACTGATCCACCTGTCATGCACACTTGGATTTAGAAGGACCTCCCACACCTGACCTCTCAGCCTTCTCCTTTATTCTGAAGCAGCTGGCAAGGCTTTATTCTGTAGGAAAATGACAAGGCTCTAATAAACCCACCATCCTGTGAATGAGGGAAAATAATTTAAGAAGTGATGAATGACACATTCTTATTTGCTGTGATTACACAGTGTGCTTCAGGAAGGTATTTTCCTATCGCTAATCCAAAACATTTGTACTCCCCTTTCTCGTAGTCTCGTTTTCTACTCCTTGATTTCCTTCCCGGCAGCCTCTCCCAGAGTGTTCTCAAGGTGCATTTAGTGTTCCTACAAATCTCTCCCCCTTTGGAGCTAGCAGAGAGGAAGGGGATCTGTACTTCAACTTCTCCAGCCTCAGCTTTCCACAGCTACATTTGCAGTGAAGGAAGGACAGAGGAAGAGTGAAACCCTGAAGATATGTTTTTTGCCCAGTTGTGGTTTTTTTTTGCCCAGTTATGTTGTTTTCCTATTACATTTTCTAATGGGCCTTGTGACAGCCTGGGTCCCCACTGTAGTGTGTAACCACCATAAATATCCAGGTCAGTACCATATGGCCTTATACAGCAAGTCCAACAGTGTTACTCTAGGTTTATCCTTTTAAAGACATTCACACTGCTTCTTCTAAAGACTGCAAAATATCCCAGATTTCCACTTGATTAAAAAAAAAAAAAAAAGAAAAGCAAAAAAAAGGAACATGTGCTTCTATGCATGACCCAAAACTCTCTCTTCTTCTCCCAGAAGTTCATAAAAACTCATGCAGAAGGCCTTAGGTACTCATCAAAATGGTGGGGAAGTGCTTTGCTTCTCCTGGGGCCTCCCAAAGGACTGGAATATGCTGGGTGTTACCACTTGAGGCAGTTCTGAGGAGCAAGCCACTTGACTGGAAAAGTCTGGGGAAAAAAAATCACACCAATCCTTCAGGCTGTGGTCACATGGAGCTGTTTTAGGGATCCCAACCACCCCACAGATCTGCTGAAAAGTTCTGGATTCAGAGTTTCTCCCTTGAGCTTTGTGCAATCCTCCCATACCTCCTAGGACTTGGAGGGAGAGGATGTCTTTCACTCGGACATCTGGCACTGGTGTCCTAACAGACAAGCTTCAGGGCATTTTGTGAAATAGTCTGCAGCCTTTAGAATCTGCTTCAGACAGAAACCCAAGGACACCAGGCAACGCAGCCCATTAACGGAATGAGTCTGCCAGATAGTGTTTCATGGGGTGTCTCTGTGTTTCTGTGGGACTGTTATTTGCAATAGAGGCATTCATCTCCTGCATGCATTTTCTCCATCCTTCTTAACCAGTGTAGGACTTTTGCCCTTAGCTTAGCTAAGGCTTGTTGGAAATGTACAGAAACACAGCATGGTTTAAAACATTTGCCAGCTTTTAAAATAATAATCTCAGAACTTCCTGCTCCACATATCACCTAACAATATGCTCTATAGGTTGCTTCCACACACTAGAACTTTTATGCTCTATTTGACCTTCCACTCCAGACTTTTCCACCATAACCAGAATGCTTTTCTCTTGGTCTCCACAACACTCCATTGTGCTCCAAATGTATGTATATTGTGCTCTAGGACAGTGGAGTTTCCCAGCTCATTTTCTAGTTCTATCCTACTGAGATTCTTCCTGTGATGAACCTTCAGGAGCCCACATTCCTCCTCTGGCACTTCCCTTTCTTGGCCCTCTTGAGTGAACTGGAAGTATTTCCACATCTACAAGTGGTTTGAGAGGAAACAAACATCTCCTCTCTGCATTCACCCCTCTGAAGAATCAACTCTTTATGACACTGTCGCACTGCATCCCAAAGGTTCTGCCTGGATTAGGCATCCCTACTACTCCACTTACGACCAGAGGTGTAGTTAATTGTGCAGTTGCAAAATTGCCATTTTCCTAAAGACTTGGGCAAATTGCATTTAGGAATCCCACAGAATGAGCTAGTGCAGGGATTCATGGCCAACACCCCTGTACAAATCAGTACACTGATTACACTGTTCCTTCTGTGCAAATACCAGCAGAGCTCATCAGTAAATTTAACCGCTGGCAAGAACTGCACAGGTGGAAACTGCTAAATCTCATTCTGCTGGCCACTGGAATGCTCTCCCTCTGACACTGTGCCCAAGCAAGGTTTTGCAATGTTAGCACATCTACAAACAACACATCTCCTTCTGTAACAGGAGCAGAGTCCTGTGGACCTGCAGCTCTGGGGAGCAGGCCAGCTCTGGGCAGTCTCACTTTTGCATTTTTCAGTGGAAATTCCCCATCACCACTTTGTGCAGCAGGCTGAAGTTACCTGCTCTTGGAACAACTCCCTTTCCTTTGGGACCAGTTACAGACTGTCAGCCTTGAACTTATCACAGGCCATGCTGTCCACGCACCTAGCACTTGTTCAAAGGTCTCAGTGTGTACCCATAAATAGCCTAAGCACAACAGACCTCTTGGAAGGTTGAGGCCATCCAAGGCCACCTGTTGGCATGGTGTGCCCTACCTTCCCCACCAGTCTCTCCAGTGCAGCTGGGGCTTTACATAAGCCCCCAACCACCACTAAATTGCCAGGTCAGGCTTTGCTGGAAAAGCAATTTTCCGATCTTTCTTTTCCTTTGTCTTTTCTGCCTGTTGATATACAGCCTTCAGATCTTCTGTGACTAACCAAATGGAACCCATCATCCAAGGGGCCTTCTTGCTCAGACAGAGCTTCTTTCCAGAAACTTCAGAGGGTACTGTACTTTGGGGAAAGGTTGTTTTACTTGCTCCTGGTTGATGTTCCTGGAAGGCATCCGGCAGACAGATGGAGATCTTTTCTATATCACATACCTAAGATCTGACTGACCTGTTGGGGAAGAGCCTCTGAAGGTCCCAGAATTCCAGGCAGGCTTCAGACTCTCCCATCAGTCAGGGCTGGCAGTGACCTCAGAATGGAGACACCTTTATTTTTTTACTGTTCACAAAGGAAGGACAGGTTCTCAGCTACCTGAAAACAATTAGCTTCACTGGAAACACACCTTTAAAAGAACTTTCCAAACTTTTGGGGTTAGGCACGGCTCTTGGTATTTACCAGGACATCACCATACCCTACTTATTGCTCCATTGCTTTGTTTCTGACTTTCCCAGGTTTGGAAGTGTCTACATTCTCCTGTCACCACCATCCACTGCAAGCTAATTAGATCAGTCACCATTAGCCCATGGGCAGGTTTGGGAGACTGGCCCATCTCACCCATTACCCATTATTATGGGTATCACCCATTTCACATGGCCTAAGATAGGCCAAAGCATACCAGACTGTGACCAGTGTCCCCCTGGTAAGGTTTTTGCATCAGTCCTTCACAAAAACATGGTCCTGACTCTGTCCCCCAGCTGGATCTCCCCCCATTTCCTCATTTTGCAACTCTGCAAAGGGCTTGCTGCACGTTGTGTCTTGTCTTGGGCCACCACCTTCCCACACTCAGGTTATTTTATTTCTGCTTCTGAGCTCAGCTCTGTTTTTGCATGGCCCCTGTCTCTCTTGCTTTACATAACTTGGGTGTGTGTGGTACTCTCTGAGGTGAAAGTTCTCTTTTCTTGTCCCCATGAGCCACAGAGCTGTGCTGACAGGACTGACCACCTTCTCACCACTGACTGCTTCCTGGCCCAAAGCTCTGCTGCTGGTCATGACTGGCAGAATAAAGACTTTGCACCTTCCTCAGCCTCTCAGGGTCTCTGGCTTCCCATTAAATGTAGAGATATCACTCCTGGCTCAGGAAGTCTCTGCCCTGCAGGCTACCAGGACCTGGGAGACCAGAGCAGAGAACTTATATTATGTCCATGCTGTTTGTCTGCTCCTCCTGAAGCATCTTCTCCTGGACTTCAGGACTCCAGGACCTTTTGTCTGACCCAGCTCAGGTTTTTATGTGCTTGCATTTCCCTTTTTCCCTGATCTCAGTCTGGTCATCCCCTTACTGAAAAATCTATCGATAGGTTAATGTCAAATTTCCCCTGGTTGAATACCTTGTTATTCAACCAAAATAATCCAGATCCTTCAGCTGAATTCTCTTTATCCCCTATGTTGTGGCATACAGCTGACCAACTCTCCCTAATTTGATGGTTGATTCTAGTCATAGAGCCAGACTAGCTAATTTAATCTCTTTTCCTGAAGGCAAGATCTCACTGACATAAGAGCTGACCCCATCAAATTGGCTCCTAGGCCTCCCATTTCAGAGTCATTCCCTCATGCTGTGGTTATGGGCGAAGCTGAATAAATCTCTCACATGTATTTTCCTCAAACACCATGGATTTTGCACTGATACAGCTGGAACAAATAGTCTGATTCCTTCCTCCTGGAGACTGAAAATGCTGGTGAATGTTGGTGGTGGGCTGTGCGCTGGCCAGCTCTTGTCTGCAGTAGGAGGTTGTTTTTTCCTGAAGTAACCTGCAAGCCTTTTATTTCCCTTTCTCACCGATTTTCTCAATTTCTTAACTCTTTTCTGTGGTTCGTCTTGGTTTATAAATTGGTCAAAATTTTTGTTGTGCCTCTTATTTTCTGGAAAAAATTATTTTGCATGATACTCACACTGCTGATTACCTCTTTGATCCATCCTGCCTCTTTAAGCTGGGAATCTTCCAGAAGAATTTTGCACTCTCTTTGGACACTGAAGTCTTTTATCCTTGTCTGCAGGTGACCTCTTATAAAACTCTTAGAAGTTTCCAGATGTTACTTGAATTCCTTTTGCAAAGTCTCCAGCTGTCTTGGCTCAAACTTAGAGTCTGGTAATTTTCAATTTCCGTTACCACTTGGTTCCAGAGGAATCCCAGAATTAGGACTTCTCTGAGAAGCTGAGTCTCACCCTGGACATTCTTTACATAATTTGAAGATCTGCAGGTTGTTCCAGAGAGGATGACACTGGCAAAGAAATCTCCAGAAATGCTCCAGGTGTTCCACAAAGTGGCTGCTCTAGAAATGCTCACCCCCCCCCCCCCCCCCCCCCCGCCCCTCTCCCCACTCCCCACCTTGTCTGTTAGTTACAGAAACCATGCAAAGCCCTGCTTTCCTGACCATGGGAGGAATCACCTGCAGGGAACTCTTTTCAAGCTCCCTTTGAGTCAGCACTCCCCCAAAAGCTCTCTGGGCTTTTTTTCAGGGTTAAGCTCATTCTTTTACATTTTCTTGATGCCTTTTCTTGAGCTGTTTTCTTGGGCTGTTTTCTTGATGCTTTTTCAAGACTAGACCAGTGAGGAGGAGAGGAATTTCATGCTGAAGTTGCTTGTTTCTCCACTGACTAACAGGAGAGCCTGCCTTAGATGTCCAGCACGGATGACTGACTTGGGGCAACCGATATGTCCTTGATGAGCAAGTTTCCCTTGCAGTCTGTGGTCCCCCTTCCCGAGGGAACTGCTCTGTAGTCCAGGCTTACCTGAGGTAATGTCACAGGGGAGATTTAGGTTGGATGCTAGGAAAAAGATTTTTCCCCCAGAGGGTGGTTGAGCACTTCACGGAGCTCAAGAAGCACTTGGACAACGCCCTCAGGCACTTGGTAGGATTGTCCTGTGCAGAGTCTGGAGCTGGACTCCAGGATCCTTGTGGGTCCCTTCCAACTCGGAATATTCAATGACTCCATGAACATATGTAACAATTTGCTTTCCCCACCAGCAGCAGATTCTCCCACCCACCTCTGTAGCAGTCCACAAGCCCTTCCTTCTGACCCCCCCACCCCCTATAACCTCTAAGCATGTGGCACATGTATGCTGTTTATTTTTGTTCCCGGTTTAGCTTCACGGACAGCGTGGAAATGCCATCAAGTTAACAGGGAGAGAGCTGTACAAGCCCGCAGTGCCGCTTGCTGCTTGCCAAGCAGGAGCCTCAAACACCTCATCAGAGCCTTCGCTGCTCCTAATACCTCATTCGCACTTTACAGACTGGCAGTGCGGTTCGGCAGCTCCCCCACCCCCGCACGCAAAAATCACGAGTTGCCCTCCTGGCCAGATTACCTGTAAAGCACGGTTGTTAGACGGGAATGATGTGAGGTTCCCATCTCTGTTTTGGCAGGCGGGGGCGTGTTTGGTGTTTATTGGGGTAATTCCCCCGCCTCCCCCAGCCTCCCGATTCTGTGGGAGCCCGGATTTGGAGGTCACGCACCTCCAGGAGCCGTAGCCCGCGGAAGAGAGGGAGCAAAACTGAACCAAATGAAAAGCAAGCAGTCAGCACTGGCGGCGGGAATAAACACATCGCTATGGATCGCCTCAGCTGACATTTCCCGCCCATGATTCCCGCTGGGAATACCGGAGAGAAACCCTTCAGCCCGGCTGTGAGAGGGGTGGTGGTGTCGGGGGTGTCCGCTCCCCCCGCCCCGCACGTGGGGCCGGGGCCGCTGCGCTCCCCGCACACGCCGCACACCCCGCACGTTGCAGGGCCACACATGCCGCGCCGGCGTGCAGGCACGGCGCACACGCGGGGACACGCGGGGACACACACGCCGGCACACGCACACGCGGGGACACGCACGCACAGACGGCGCCTTTGCCCGGGGCACGGGAAAGAAGAGCATCCCCTTCCCTCGGGCACCGGCACCCCGTCCTTCCGCTGGCAGGAGGGTCTTGGCGGGCTGCCCGGCGAGGGGCGGGGGGCGCGGGGCTGCCCGGGGCTG
The DNA here is from genome assembly GCF_963662255.1 of Cinclus cinclus. NCBI lineage: Eukaryota > Metazoa > Chordata > Aves > Passeriformes > Cinclidae > Cinclus > Cinclus cinclus. Next base: position 26,288,908 of record NC_085049.1, read on the forward strand.
GAGGGACGCGGCCCGCGGTAGCCCGAGCCGGGGGTGCCCGGTGCCTCCCGGTGCCGCCGCCTGCTAGCTGGGGACGGCGGGGCAGGGCCGCCCGGTGCAGCCCGGCGGCAGTGATGTGGCAGCAGGTCGGGTCACGTTGCCGGCCCTGTGCTCGTACCAGTGTGAGACGGGATTAGGGAGGCGGCTGTCGGTGCCGGTGCCGCCGCCGCCGGCGGGGAGCGGAGGCTGCGCGGGCGCGCCCGGCGCGCAGGGACGCGGGCGGGGGAGCGGGGGGGGATCCCGGCCCGCCCCGTCCCGGGGCTGCTGCGGCCGGTCACGCTGCACCGGTGCAAATCCTCTGCCAACGTCACCCCCTGCGCCCCGCAGGGATGCGGGCTGCCCGAGGACAGCGTCAACACCAGAAGTGTTTACATTAGAGACAGACATATTTTATATATATATATGTATGTATGTGCCTCTATACGTGAGTCCGTCCGTACAGAAGGAACGCTTCTGCCGCGGTCTGGCGTTGCAGGCAGATCCGGCTCCCGTCCAAAGGTCGGGAGGGAAAGCTGCCGGGAGCAGCGGCGGTCGGGCGAGAGCACCGGGGGACGAGAGCTGCGGCACGGCGGCGCCGAGCAGGGAGCGCTCCGCGCAATTACACGCGTGTGCGCCTGTTCGTGCCCACGCATCCTATAGAAATCTATAGAAAACGTATGGCGAACGTGACCCCCCTAATCGCCCCCGCCAAGAGAGGGGCTCGGTTATTACCCCCTTCCTCCCCTGGGCACGTTTTCCACTAGCAGGTCTCCTCCTCGGATACAAATTAAAACATATAAAAATACAGCAATAAAAGTAAAATAATTTCATAATTATTATAAATTAGAAAAATAATAAAAATAACAAAACCACAGCGAGAGTGGCAATCATCACGATGACAGCGGCAGCAGCAGTGACACGGGGGGAAGCCGCTGTCTCGCAGGGCGGCCCCGAGCGGGCGGCGGGACCCCCCCCGTCCCCACCCCGGTCCCGCCCCCGCCCGCGCCGCACGTGAGCCGGGTGCGGGGCTGGCTGGCGGCGCGCGTGCCCCGCGGGCAGGCGCGGCGGCGGCGGCGGCGGCGGGAGCTGCGGGCGTGTGCGCGGGGAGCGCGGCGAAGGCGGGCGGGGGGGAGCGGCAGCGGCGGCGGAGGCACTTGGTGGGGGGGGGGGGGGGGGACGAACCGCCGCACACTTTTGGCCACTGCACGGGAGAGGGGGGACGGAGGCTGCATGTGCGCAGCGTCGCTCGCGGATCTCCCGAGACTGATCTCAGCATCCCGCAGGCTCAGTCAAAAGCAGCGACGAAACATCAGCCGCTGCCAGACATGGATGAAGGAATCTCCCGCTTGCCGGAGAGGCAGCTACTGGAGCATAGGGATTTTATAGGGTAAGACGCCGGGGCAGTATCTCCCTCTCGTATCTCTACGGCGTTTCGTCTTCTTGAGAAAGTGCCGCGAAGCGCTGGGAGCGGCTCCGGCTCCCCGGCGAGGCGCGGAGCTCGCCGCCTCCCTCCGCTGGCGGACCCGGGCGAGCCCTTGCCCGGCCCTTCGGGCAGAGCGCTCGGTGCCCGTGTGCCCACTCGAGGAGGTGCTAGGCAAGCTGTCGCTGCACTTGCCGATGCTGGATCTTTGTGTTTTTCTCCAGGCTGGACTACCCTGCCCTGTATATGTGCAAACCCAAAAGAGGCGTGAAGAGGGACGAGAGCAAGGTAAGAATAAGTTTCTGGGGCTCTCTTCTCGCTTAACGGCTTAATTGGGGTTCGCTGAATTTTGCAGCGTAGCTTCGCTCCCAAGAGCATCCCCGGGGGGGCTGCGCATACAACTTGCCCCCCGAATCGCAAGTGGGTTTACGAACGAGCTGGCACGGCGGGGAGAGCCGTGCCTTGACGATAATTTGCACGGCATGTGGCCCGCATGACATTTGTTTTGGTTTTGATCGGCGTTCCCAGGGACTCTGCCTAACACTTGGCTTTTCCGGGCTTTGCTAATTAGGAAACGTACAAACTGCCACATAGACTGATAGAAAAGAAGAGGAGAGACAGGATAAACGAATGCATTGCCCAGCTGAAGGATTTACTGCCTGAGCATCTGAAACTGACGGTAAGGTGCCCAGGAGCGTACATGCCCATGCGCATGCAGACTCCGGCAGCCTGCCCGCTGCGCAGCTCCCGGGACGCCGGGCTGCCTGCCTGCTGCCCGCCCGCCCTCCTGGTCCTAATGTGCAGACTAATGAGGCTCGGGGACCGGTCTCACCGAAGTTAACGGAGGCGGCGCTTGGCGGTAGCCAAAACGTGCCGGGAGGTAGCCAAGCCGCCCCCTACCCTTGCCTTTGCAGACGCTGGGACACCTGGAGAAAGCGGTGGTGCTGGAACTGACTTTGAAGCACTTGAAAGCGCTAACAGCCTTAACAGAGCAGCAGCACCAGAAGATCATTGCTCTGCAGAATGGTAAGAGGGCGCGGGGGGCACCGCCGCTGGGGCGCGCCGGGGGCGGGCGGGGAAGGCGCTGAGCGGGGCACCCCATGCCGAAGTCGCGGATAAACGCTGTCCCTGCTCGGTCTTCCCCGCAGGGGAGCGCTCCATGAAGTCTCCGGTGCAGGCCGACCTGGACGCCTTCCACTCGGGCTTTCAGACGTGCGCGAAGGAAGTGCTGCAGTACCTCTCCCGCTTCGAGAGCTGGACCCCCCGCGAGCAGCGATGCGCGCAGCTCCTCGGCCACCTGCACTCCATCTCCTCGCAGTTCCTTCCCGGCCCTCAGCTCCTCTCCCCGCCGCCGGGCCCCCTCAGCAAGGGATCCTCCTCCTCTTCCTCCCCGCCCGCTCCCCCCTGCGCGCCCGGCCACAAGCCGGAGGGCCAGGCTAACTGCGTGCCCGTCATCCAGCGGACTCACGCCGCCGAGCTCAGCGCCGAGACCGACACGGACACGGACAGCGGCTACGGCGGGGAGGGCGAGGCGCGCCCCGAGCGCGGCCCCGCGGCGGCGGCCGGCGGAGCGCTGCCCGCCCTGGCCATCAAGCAGGAGCCGTCGGGGGACGAGGTGCCCCCCGCGCCCAAGCGGCTGAAGCTGGACCGCGGCGGGAGCCCCATGCCCGGCCCGCCGGGACTGGCGGCGCGGGGCGCCGAGGCGGCGGCGGCAGCGGCGGCGGCGGCCGCGCTGGTCAGACCCGACGCCGCCCTGCTGGGCTCGCTGATGGCCCTGGGGGCGGGCGGCGGCGGGGCCCCCTTCGGACAGCCGCCGGCGGCCCCTTTCTGCCTGCCCTTCTACTTCATCTCGCCTTCGGCCGCCGCTGCCTACGTGCAGCCCTTCCTGGATAAAAGCAGCCTGGAGAAGTATCTCTACCCCGCCGCCCCCATCCCGCTCCTCTACCCGGGCATCCCGGCCCAGGCGGCCGCCGCAGCGGCCGCCGCCGCCGCCTCCTTCCCCTGCCTCTCCTCCGTGCTCGGCCCCGCCGAGAAGGCGGCGGCGGCCGCCGCCGGGCTGCCCCCGACGCCCCACCTCCCGCACCCCTTCGCTGCCGCCGCCGAGCCCGGCGAGGAGCCCGAGCCCGCAGCTGCCGAGGAGCCCGGCGCCGAGGGCCCGTGAGACGCCCCGGGGGCTCCCCCCGCCGCTGCCCTCCCCTCGGACTGAGGGGCCGTCGGGCCGGCACTTACGCCCCCGGTTTCCTTCGGCGGGCAGGGGTCGCCGGGGCCGGTGATCGCCCGGAGCTGGCGGCCGCGGGGTGCCGGGCCCGGCCCGGGGAGTCCCGCTGACGGGGCGGCAGGTCCCGGAGCGGCCCCCGCAGAGGACTGTCGAGGATAAAATTTGCTACTCAGTATTTTTTTAATGTTTGGCTTTATAAATGCATAAATAAGGAAAACAAAACAAAACAGGAAAAAAAATACAAAACAAAAGAAGAAGGAAGAAAGCATAGTAAGGATACATTTTTTTTCTCTCTCTATATACAGACTAATTAAATGTGGCACCTTACTTGGAATGGGTTTATACAGAGTGTCCCTAAGTCCCACTTGTGAACTTGCACTTGTTGTCCGGGAGACCTGGATGGGTTCAGGGGGAGGGCGGGGAGTGAGGCGAGGGAGGGAAGGACAGAGCCCAGCACCTGTGCTAGCACTTTATGGAGAACCGGAGCATGGAGGATGCACCCTGAGCCCAAACCTGCAGTGCCTTGAGCACCCGGGGATGCCGCTGGCTCCAGCAAGTTTTGGGTGTGCAAGGGAAGGAGGGTCAGACCCATTACATAACCATGTGTTTATTTCAATTCTTTTCTTCTTTTTTATTTTTTTTTTTTTGCTAAGGTATACAGGTGTGGCAAGTGCATTTGTTCTCACCCCATCTTTATTTAATTCAGTATGTTCCCGAGTGATTTTTTTTCTCCCCCAAACCTTGCTGTATAAAATGAATGTTACTGCACTGAACTACAAAAAGAAACCCCCTTCTCCCTCCCCCAAGAAAACACAGAGCAGCTTGTCAGCCTGAACTCATTTTATCCTAAATTCCGAGTGACACAAACTGGAGGCCGTAGGTAAACACCTCGCTGTGCAATCAGAAACGATTAAACCAGTTGGGGTAAGTTTCCCATATGGGTTCTTCCCTCATCCCATGCTCAAATACTGCGATTTCCCTTTCTGGAGACAAACCAGACGCCAGATAATCACACAGATAAAGCTTTTATAATAAGGCTTAAACCAAGACCTTGCCTAGATATTTTTAGTTTGTTGCCAAGGTAGCACTGTGAGAAATCTCACTTGAATGTTATGTAAGAGGTGAGACACCACAGCCTGGCGAGGAGTGTGTGCGTGTCCGGGGTCCGTCAGTCCGTTTGGTGCATCTGCTGCTGCTGTTGCTACTGTTTGCCTCAAACGCTGTGTTTAAACAACGTTACAAAAAAAAAAAAAAAGAAAAAAAAAGAAAAAAAAGAAACCAACCAAACAAAAAACCCCAATTTACTAGCCTACAGAGTGGCTGTATGTAAATAGTTGTTAATACATCCAATTAATGATGTCTGACATGCTATTTTTTTAGGGAGAAAAATATGTGTTAATGATATTTTGAGTTAAATATCTTTTGGGAGGATTTGCTTAAAAAGTTGCACTTTTGTTACAATGCTTATGCTTGATACAAGCTTATGCTGTCTTAAATTATTAAAAAAAATAAATCCTGTCTGCAAGAAACCAGCTGTTTTAGAACAGTTTAGTATGTGATATATTAGAAATCAATCTTTATATTCAGTATTTTCCAGCACTCCATGAATTCTATTATCTAAATATTTCCATACTATTTTGTGATTAAAAAAATTCTTACTAAGGAATAAAAACTTTAATACACAAAATGGGGCTGTCTACTAATTAAAAATGCAATGATAATACATAATAATTGGTGCATTGAGCTTTAAACTGTATGTTTGTGTGGCTGATGATGATTTAATTCACGTTTTCAATCTGGGTTTGAATTTGCTGGGTTTCTTTTAACTCTCTCTGGCAAACTCTGGTTTAATACGTTCACATTTCACAAAGCAAAGTGTGGAACACACAGGTTTCTTCCTGACATCTATTTTTTATGTCTTCTTTTTGCAAAATACTAATCTTTAAAATTAACACTTGACAGCCCTGGTGCTGCATGGAAACTCTCTTTGCTCACAAGGAACAAACTTTATGATTTGCCTGACAATCTGATGAAGTATCATAATATCTGCAGGAATGAATGATGGGTGTCCCAGCTTGGAAATACTCTGTGAAAACTGAGTATTTTGTGGAGGGGGGGAGAGCAAGAGGAGGAATAGAGCAATGGAAGCAGGCAGATCATTCCTGGCATGGAAATGCAGCACCTTAAAGGCTTTCACAGATCGAATGGCAGAGCTGTAGATCACCTTTCCTTGCAAAAATTCTTGCAGGGAAATAAAATTAAAGGAACCCCTCAAACAGTAGCCAGTGTTTATGTAAGAGAGAGATGACGGGAACGTTCCGTGCTCCCTCTGCTGGTTCTCCAGTACCGGTGACTACACTGACAAGGAACGACGTTAGAATGGGACAAAAAGCTCCTAAGACTCGTACTAATTCATCAATCCCTTAAAATACAGGATGAATTATAAATTGGATGAAAAATAAGCACTCCTTGTACTCGAGTACGATTGTTAAGAAATAGGCGTCTTCACATGGCAGTTGTAGTAAATTTAATTCAAATTAGAGATCCAAGCGGGCTATCTACAAATACCAATGGACACATAGACATGGGTTTTTTTCCATAATGGACCAAAGGCTGCTACAGTGCACCACTCTACCTGCCAAAGTAAATTACTAGGTAGGGAAATGGGAAAAAAAAATCTGTGTCTGGCTTCATCTGTCTCTGGATCTGGTTCTGCTCCCTGTGTTGTCACAGGAATGAAAGTGAGCTGGGCTCAACCTTTCCCCTTGGCAACTTTGACCTGCATACTTGAACAGCTTAACACTTGTTAGGCCAGCTTTTAGGCTGGGATGAAGGTGCTCGTGTATTCCAGCTCCTCCTGCCAGCCAGGGAATCGGCCTGAGTGCAAAGCTCTTCCTGCCAGATCACCACACGAACACAAAGGGTGGAGCCACAAGCACTTCATAAAAAGCTGTGCCCCTTCTCAAGAGCACAATTTCAAACCTGAACATGAGCCAAACTTCAGGTCTCCTTCAAATTTCCTTCCTTTGGGAATATGAATCGGTTTAGGTTTCACTGGGCTATAAACACAGATCCTTAGAGGGCTTTATCAGTTTCAGTATTTGCCATGAACAGTAACAGAAGGCTTGTTTTTATTAGCCCTTGAATCAAACATGCCAAATGACTTTACGCCAAGTTGCAGCATCAGTGAAATTTATTATATTTTATGACATAAAACATAAAGACAAATTATGTGTGTTCTGATAATCCCAATGCCTAACAAAAGCAAACATGGGGGAAAAAGGTTTGTAATTGAGGCTGATAACCCACTGCTGCTGGAGGCAAAGGCAAATGACAGGAGGGACTCTAGTGTCAGCCTTAATTATTAAATTACAGGCTTCCTCAGATCTCTTTGGAGCCTAAATCAATTTTTATGTGTTGAATTTTCTTGAGGTTAAAACAATCACAGAAACACTGGACAAGAGCTTCCCATCTTTAAATATACCTTCCTTTATGGAAGTGCTGAGAGTGTAGGACTGGGTGCTACAATTACCATTTACACTTGAATCCGTATTCTGTTGTCCCATAAACCACAGGATAAGTGATGCAAGCTTGATTTCTTAAGCAATAAAAGTTGAAAACAGATTTTATAATCCAGTATATTATAGTGGCATGACAGGCTCCATTAGAGTGTGTTAAATAAAGATGGTTTGGATTGTTAAGCCAATGGAAGGCAATATCATGTACCTCCAACTGAAGGACATGGAATTTTTGTATTTGGAAGGGTTAGAGTGAACTTGACTACCAGCCCTGTTTGAGAAAGGCCTGATCTACCATTTAAGCCATGCGAGTTCTTTTCCAGAACACAGTAGGCCTTGGAATAGGTTCTGAGTTTGTGTTTTGGACCTTGTGTGTTTAATTTTCACTTCAGTTGGGGCAGAGTTAGTATCTGACATCCAACAAGCCTGGGGACTGTATAAAAGTGTGTTTCAGCACCTTTAAATTCCTATACCTGCCCTGTAACCTGGGTCTTGCAACACATTTCTTTTTCCCTTCAAACCTCAGCTCCTGAGGAATCATGTGATCCCTGCCTTCTTTGAGAAGTTTCCTGGCTTCTAGTTGTGGAAATGAACAAAAAAGTACAACCTCGGAGAAAGAAAATAACAAAAATGCCGAATTTCCTCCCTCCGAAAAAAAGCTCTGGATTTTTTTTTAAGGCCAGCTTGACTCAGGAAAGTCTGAATCTCTCTCTCTTGCAGGCTCAGAGCAGCTCGCTGGGAAGCAGCAGAGAGAAGCCGGTGGCTCACCTGCCTCCAGCAGCAGCTGCGTGAGCCCCGGACACGTGTGGGCTGGATGTGAGCACACAAGGGCGAGCTGCTCCTCTCGCTGCATCCTTCCCGTGGCTCCAGCACTTCAGCCTGCAGGGCTGTCAATCTGTCACAAGCACTAAATTCACGGCAGCCTCGATGACGGCACTGCCGCGGGCTGCAGGAGCTGCCCTGCCTGGGACAGGCTGTTCTGCCTCCCTGAACTCACGGGGCACCCAGTGCCAGCGCACCTGCTGCTGCTGCTGCTGCTGCTGCAAATGTTCCCCGCCCTGCACGGCCATCCCAGAGGATGCAGGCAATGCCTGGGACAGGCGAGAAAAGATTCCCTTATGTTTCAGCAAGCAGGGACTTTGATCCCAGGCAGCTCTACCAAGTCATTGGGACCAAGGAGAGTTGTTTCTCCTGCCTCCATAAAGCCCTGTTGGTTGTTCATTCAGACTTTTTACTTTGCTTTTTGCTAGATGTATTTTAAGCAGGAGACCAAGGTGCCCCTCATAACTAAGGAATTTCTAGGGGAATAACCTCAGGAAAAGAACCATGTAAATATGGCACATTCTTCCTCAGAAAACTGTCTCCCCAAGTGTGTTTGGATTAATATCCACAGCGCAGAGCCAGATGAGCCGACAGATGCTGAAATGAATTCTATTCTCAACCATACAAGGTTGTCAAGGCTCCAGCCCTTCTGTGGGTGGCAGGCAGGCCCACGGCCTTCCTTACATATGATGTTGTTTGCAAAAGAGCCCATCTACATGGGAGCAGCAGCCCCTCTGCATGAGCATAATAATTATAAACTTGGTTGGAATGCACTGCACTGGCTTCACGTTTTGAGCCTGTGAGTAGCGACCCTGATCAGCATTTCTGTGGTAGTGAGATCACAACTTCCAGCAAAACTGGTAAGGCTGGGCCCTAGGTTCCAGCTGCAAGACCTGGAATAGGAGTATCTCCATCAAAAACAGTTATAAACCACCAAGAGCAGACTCTGTAGCAAAAAGGCAGCCCAAATTTCAGTGAAATAAAGCTTCTCTTCACAGAACCCCAGGATTAATCAGGCTGGAAAGGATCACAGTGGGTCATCTGGTCCCACTTCCCTGCTCAAGCATCCCAGAGCACAGGGCACAGGGTTGTGTCCAGATGGTTCCAGAATATCCGCAGTGAGGAGTCTCCACACCCTCTCGGCAGCAAGATCTTCAGAAGTGTTTGCAGCACTACCAATAGGAGAAATTGAGTGTGTCCTTTTAACAAGTTGAACTCTTTTGTTCTGCACGGGACTGAGAGGTTGGAAAAGAACTAAAGGTGAAAAACCTTTTTAAGCTTTGCTTGAAACGAGAGGGCATCAATCCTAAGATGCACGGGGGAGGTTTAGGCTGGACACAAGGGAACATTTTTTCACTGATCGAATGATCGGACATTGGAACGGGCTGCCCAGGGAGATGGACTCACTGTTCCTGCAGGTTTTTAAGGGATGCGGCACTCAATGCTATGCTCTGCCTGACACGGTGATCTTCGGTCATAGGATGGACTTGATGATCTCAGAAGACTTTTCCAAACTAAACGCTTCTGCGACGCTGTGAAAAGAGAAAGTCCGTCCCACTTGTGCACGCTGGGTTTGCCCGGAGGGCAGGAGCGCTCGGGCAGTACCTGCGCACCCAGCAGGCGCGTCAGCGCGGAGAGCAGTCCTGGGAGGCACCGCAGGGGGCCAAGGCGCCGCTTCGCGGTGACCTTGCCAGAGAGTCCCCGGCAGCCGTGGCGGCTCCCCGGCGATCCCGCCCCGCTCCGTGCCGCCGTGTTTCCCCCGCCCCTCCCGGCGGGGCCCGGCTCCCGCCTGGTCCGAAGCGCGCGCCCGCCCCTCAGACCGCCGCCGCCGTCACGCGCGCGCCCGCGTGACCGCCGCGCACGCTGCCCGGCACGTGCGCGCGGGGCCGCGCCCGATGCGGGGAGGGCGGGAGGGGGAGTGGGCGGGGCCAGCGGTGGTGGCTTCTGCCATTGGCCGGCGGGCGGCCCGCGCTCCGCCCCCCCTCACGCGGCCCTACCTCCCCTCAGGAATGGCCGCCCCTGGGCCGGACTTCCTCTGGTAGAGTCGCTGGGTTAATTAGCCAGGGAAAGTCCTCTGTGATCGTCGAGTCCAGTCTGTGACCGAACAATAGCGCGTCAACCAGACCAGGGCACCCAATGCCACGTCCAGCCTTTCCTAAAACGACTCCAGAGACGATGATTTCACCGCTTCCCTGGGCAGCCCGTTCCAATGTACTATCACCCTTTCTGTGAACAAATTCTTCCCTACTCTGCACGGTTTCACCTTGATTATTGTGTGCAGTTTTGGTCTCTGCAATGTAGGAAAGAGATTAAGCTGCTAGAGAGTGTCCAAAGGAGGGACATGGAGATGGTGAAGGGCCTGCAGGTGAGGCCACACAAGGAGCAGCTGAGGGCACTTGGTCTGTTCAGCTGGAGAAGAGCAGACTGAGGTCAGAGCTCACAGCAGTTCTGCAGCTTTTACCCACCCCCACAGGGAACAATTTCTTCCTCATATCCAATCTAAACCTCCTCTCTGTCCGTGTGAAGCCATTGCCCCTTGTCTTGCCACTCCAGACCCTGCAAAAAGTCTCCCTCCATCTTTCCTGTAGCCTCTTGTAGGTTGCTTTATTTCAAAACAGTTGGTGGTGGCACCTGCTGGACAGAACAGCAAGATTGAAAGATAACACAGGCACCAGAGAGGAGAAACTGAGGCTCCAGCCCTGATATGCTGCATGTTAATGCATTTTATTTTGTAAACTCACTGGAATAAAAACATCTTCATGGGAGCAGGGCTAGGAGCTAGCACTGTGGTTTCCTTTTCCCCAAGTGCAGATTCTAATCAAACCAGCTAAAGCTATTTCTCAGTAAGTAACTGCTTAATCATTCTGTGCAAAGTAGGGCAAGATCCACCAGAGGAACAGTGCACACGTCTCTGAGAACAGCTTTTGGCACAGGGAACAGGAGATGCAGAGGTGAACCTCCTGGGATGAAGAATGTTCAATCCCAATCACCTACTGAGAGATAAATACTCCAATACTCCTGGAACCATGACTCCTCTTCTAGTGTTTTGTGTGAGGAGTGGTGCCCTCTGTTGCTCCAGGAAGAAGCTGCTCGGAGTTAAGGAATTGAAACCACGAATGTGAAGTGGGTTTGTTTTCTCCAGTGCTGCAGACTCTTACAGATGCTGTGGTTTGGACACAGGGTCTGTCATGCAGAATGCACTGCCATCAGGACTTCATTTTCCAGAGTAAAGTCATAAATTAAATGTGTAGAGGTAAATGGACCAACATGACTAGGAAAAAAATGCTTAAACTTCAGAAAAGTGTGTAGAATAAGCAAGAATCCCTTAATAGCTGCTACAAAGGTAATTGAAAGGTATGGGAATGCATGGACAAGGGTCAGAGTTAAAGCTGTGTCCCCTTTGACATCTATTCTCTGAGAGAGAAGGAGCTACCTTTGCTTATCAAGCTGCCATCATTACATAATGTTCCTGGGCACTCCTAGTGTGTCTGCAAAGGAAAATGTGTTTGTGTGAACCTGGGCTGCACGAATTCCTGCTCCTTGGCACAGCAGAGTTGTGTTAGGAGTGCAGTTTGCTCTGCAAAGTGCAGAAACAAGAACATAAAGATACAGCCATATCTGCAAACATGAAATGGCTTTGAAAAATGCCTAGCTGGTCATGGTGCTAAACCTGGTGTTGTAAATGATGAGGTTAAGTACAGTTATTTGAAATGACCTTTGAGAGCAATCTGTGTGTCATGTCCCAGGAGCCAGCCGTGGGAAGCACACTCCCATCAGTGTCCTGCCAGGCCCAGAAGGCATTTCTAGGACTCCAGCTGTTTGCTATGATTGCTGAACATGCAGAGTCTGCAATACCTGCTTTTAAAAGTACACAGTAATGTCACAGGCTTGCTTGAGTTTAGTAACCCCAGGCCAGTGCATTCCAAGGAGTAGAGGGCAATTCAGCTGCCTGGCAGAGCCAATGGGTAGGTACTGCATGTCCCTGAGTTTTGTTTTCCACAGAGATCACCACGTGCACCCTCAAGAACAAAGCTGCCTGGGCTGGGGCAGCACAGTGATAGTTTAGGGCTACCCTAGCACTTGCCTAGTGGGTACAGTCACATCATAGAATCACAGAATGGCCTTGGTTGGAAAGGACCATCCAGTCCCAACCCCACTATCATGGGCAGGGACACCTTCACTATCCCAGGTCGCTCGGAGCCCCATCCAGCCTGGCCTTGGAGACCTCCAGGAATAGGGCAGCCACAGCTTCTCTGGGAAATCTGTGAAAAGGCCTCACCACCCTCACAAGGAACAATGTCTTCCCAATATCCAATCTAACCCTGCTCTCTGTCAGTGTGAAGCCATTGTCCCTTGTCCTGTCACTCCAGGTCCTTGTCAAGAGTCTCTCTCCATCTTTCCTGTGGGCTCCCTTCAGGCACTGGCAGGCCACAATGAGATCAAACCATCTTTGTTTGTACAAGCCTGTGAAGAGGGATCTCCTCCTTTCCCCAGATGTTCCTGATGCACCCACACAACAGTGCCTTTGGGATACAAGCCTTCCTTGACTGAAGGCACCTCCAGAGCACAGGAGAGTCTTGTGTGCTTCTGGCTGACAAGAGAAGATTAATATAATATAATATAATATAATATAATATAATATAATATAATATAATATAATATAATATAATATAATAATAATATAATATAATATAATATAATATAATATAATATAATATAATATAATATAATATAATATAACATAACAGTGGCCTGAAGAGGAAAGCACAACAGACTTAAATTATGCAAGGAGCTGAACTCCTGCATATGCTGAAACCAGTGTGCTAAAATCAACCATAAATTAATATAATGATTTTTTAAATTTTCAAAGTTTGTAACAGATTAATCAGTTAGATCTCAAAGGTAAAATCTTTACTGGTCAAACCTAGTGCAATACTTGCTAAAGGAGAGAGTAAGTCTCACCTTTTTTGAAGTGCTGTTGTTACCCAGTTTAGAAGGGATATAAATCCTCTGCTATCAGGAAGAAGTTTAACCTCTGGCTGAAGGATTAGGGAATGCTTCCTCTGCAAGTAGGTTATTTTGGCAATGCTACACCAAGGGTAGTTCACTAGTGAGCTGCATGTGCCCAGTCAGCTCTTTCTAGAAAGCCTGAGGCAGAATGTTAGGCCAGGTGGCCCCCAGCTTGACTGAACCATTGCAGGACAACTCTGTTGGTCAGAACAGACCTTTTAGCCAATGACCCACGTGCAAAAGTCAGTACATGGAGATGAAGGGCTTGTACTCCTTCTGGGAAAGCCCTGCACATCCCTGGACTCAAGTTTCCCAAGCTGACAAAAGGGACAATGACATCTAATGAGTTGAGTACATAAACATATATGTGTGTGCATGTATAAAAATTGTATGATTTGGATCATTGTTATAGTTGTAGTAACATAAAGTAGTTTTTTCCTTGCGAATTTTAGGCTGTGTTCTGCCACTGAACCAAGATATTAAGGTACTCATGCTGCCTAGGCTCCTGCTTTTGTAGTTACTCACACCTGAATTGTGTGCTTGTCCCATGTGACTGCACCCCGGGGGCAATCCATTCTTCCTAGTAAAGGAGGGAGATATTCCTAGAAGTAGGTGCCTCCTGCTGTAAAGTTCCTCAGATAATGTACAAAGGTAGCAGCAAGAACTTTATTGGGCAGGATGTAAGATAAGGTACTGCAGGACTGATTATTCATTGCCCTGTGAGATGCCAGCAGCTGCACTAATTATTACTGAAATGCGTTCAGATGGCAACATCTTTAAATGATCTTTGACCCCAGAACTGAGCAGCAGGGACTCTCTGTGCTCAGACATGCTGAAGGGTGCTTGTTCTGGGTAAGACTCTGATGTAAGTGCAGCTGAGGTGTTAGTTAGTTAAATTTATCTGGAGCATGTAGAAATCACTTTGGAGTTGGCAAACAGTGAAAAAAGGCACCTTCCCACAATTCTAAATCTTGTGTTCTTTATCTCTTCAGCCACTAATACCAAAGGGCACTTGGGTATCAGTGGAAAGTTGTGAGATGGCAGTGTGTCATGGTGCATTACTGGTTACATGCATGTTGCTAGAACATCCTAAGACTTATGGAAACACTGGAACATTTAGGACCACCAAGCAAATCTCAGCCTGTTCCGTCAATTATTTCTATTGATTAGGTACAACACACTCCCAAGCAGCACTTGCAAAAGGATTTAGGCTGCCTCTGGTAATAACAGCACTTTGCAAGAAGAGGGTTGAGCAAAAGTTGAAATGAGGCTCTATTTCTTTACTTGCTTTTCCTTTTTAGCCCTTTAGAAAAAGAAATTTACTTAGAGCTAAACAAGAATTCACCTTCAGAAATCCCCAACTCCCCTCAAAACACCTGCATCTTGCTCTCACTGCAAGGCAAAGCTAACTCTGAGTGACTTCTTGTCACCTTCTTGGCAGGATATAAAAATAGACTTCATGCTGCAGTATCTGGATGGCACAGCCAAGTTCAGGACCTCGTTGTGGTCAGTACTATTTGCCAAACAAATAGGAATCGAGACGCTGTTCCCTACGGGGCCTGCCATATATATAGACAAAGTCAAAGGGGATGAGGCAGTATTATCTCAGGTTTACAGCTGGGGGACTCCAATCCACAGGGATTATAGTAGCTTGCCCAAGGTCACACATAGGAAATCCATGGCAGAGCTGGGAAATGAAATAAGAGCTTCCCAGGCACGGGCAAATACAACAGGCACAGGACAGTATATACAGTGGAATATTTTAACCATTTCAACATCTGTATGGGTTTCAGGAAACTTCCAGACCTGCTCAGAAACTGCAGGAATGGCATCATTTGTGCATCTGACACCATAAGACATGTTTCTTTCTAAGTATTACAGCGTCCTTTCTGAAAGAACACGTTTGAAGTTGGAATGCTGGGTGCCTTACACGATTCCCTACCACGTGCTGTGTGTTCCTAGAAAACCTGCTTCCCATCGCAGTATGTGGCTGCTGCATGTACTGCTGCCCTCTCGTGTGGGCCTGCTGGGAACTGCAGCATTGGCACAGTCGAGGAGACCCGATTATCTGGTGCCTGCCCCTGGCATAACCTTTCACCCCAGCCCTACAGCTAATGCACATTTTTCCCTTTCTCATTTGCTCTGTCACTGTCTCCTCCACACTCGTTTTGTGCGTGACACAAGCAACATGACAATGGAGAATCAAGGTCACAGTGCTGGCAGGCAGGCTGCAGATCTGCCAGGTCAAGGAAACACTTAAGACAACGTTGTAGCAACAAAAATGTCGTCAAAGGTCAGCTGGCACTCTGTGCTTTCCCTTCAGTCTGCCAGGAAGGCCAATTCCACCTCATAGATCAAAGTTCACCTCAGGCTTATTTGGACTGCTAAAGCAAAATCATCTATTCTGGGCACATAACATTTCATGAACAGCAGTTTGATACACACAATAAAAGTTGTGACAGGTAGTAATTCAGAAGCTCCAGAGGCAACCACAAAGAAATTCCAGTTATTTCCCACTTAAAACCTGGCCTGAATTTCATTTTAGCAACAGTTTCTGATGGTACTTCTGTGATACCATGTCACTGGCTGCAAAGCTGCATGATTCACTTTCCATCACTTTGGCACTGGAAGGGACTTCAGGGCAAATACAAATCAGGTTAAAGGTGTTTTACTTGGTCTATATCTCCCTTCTTTCCATCACTTTCCACCCTGCCTTTTTTTGTTGTTGTTGTTGTTGTTGTTTCTGTTTTAACCAGAAATCCTCCTTTTAAAAATACCTAGGCAGGTAATTATTGGCACTCTAATTGTGTTACATTGAATAAGGTGGGTTTTTAAGCACACTTTCCACAATCCCAGCTGGAGTTCTTCTGAATACTTTTTCTTCAAACTTTTGCTCATTAAAAATAAATCATAGAAAACTTTTCTTCCCTACAACTTGACCCAGGACTGACTATTCAATCTTTTATGCTGCACTTTCCTACTAAGTCTTCCAATTACCAACGTTCTTCTTCCTTTTGCAGAGGGGTAGAATGAGACACAGCATGTAGCTGAAAACACTAAGCACGGTCTGGTGTAGTGGTATTTCACCTCCATCAGTTTCCAGATGTCTGACCAAAAGTGTGATGACACTATGATGACACTCTCACTCTTCCAGAGATCCCTGTAACCTTTCCACAGCCAGGGATTCAGATCCAAAAAGCCTCTAGAAATCAAACTTCAGATTGCATGGGGGAGAAGCTTCAGGGCTGACTGTGTGGCAGCAAGGAGGGAGGCACCCACAGAACCACCAGAAATGGCTTGAGGACACTGGCAGTGCCCGAGTTGCTCAGACAAATGGTGAGGTTGCTCAGGGAAGTTTATCAGCTCTGATTACATCAGTTTGTTGTTGCACTAGCAAACACAAAACAGGCTCTTTTCCAGGCAGCCCTGGACAGCACACAGAACTCACTGAAAAGAATGGGAAAAAAATACACAACATACTCACCTGGAAAAAAAAGGAGGAAAATAGACCAACTGAGATTGTCTCCATCCAGTATTTCTGGAGAAAGTTAATGATGAAGTAGTGGCTGACCCAGAAAATACTCATTAACACCAGCTACAATATCAAAGGCAGAAAATACATCGTTTTCAAACAAGGCAATAATGGGGACCATTGCTCATTCTGCCCTACTTCAGATACCAGACATCTTAGTTGAAACAATCATTAAAAAATTGGGTTATAAAGGAATACTACCTAGCTGACACAGACATGATGGGCAGAAGAATTCACCATAGCTTCTGAACAAAATGGATCATTGATGTGGTCTGGTTTTGCAACTCATTAGTGGTCCAGTTACATGGAGCTAGTTAGTGCTGCAGCAGCCACATACAAATACACCACTTTGTTCTTTAAAAGCAAAGCAAAAGATCAGAACCATCAGGAGGCCAGGCTCTGCTGAGCACACTGGGAGAACTATCTTACCACAAAAGCCAGCCAGCTGACTCGCACAGGAGCAGGAAAGGGCATCTTTCAGAGCACAGGGCCTCCACAACTTCCACAGCCTTGACAACAACAGTGCCATGTGCTAGGGCTTCAGTGGAGTTCATGGCATTGTCCTATTGCCAGTCAACAGTGCCACTACTGTTAGTTCACTTCTCCTCGCATCTAATGAGATTAGGCTCCAGTTAGCTTAGGAAAATCCATTTGTTGGGATATTAGACTAAGGACTGCATTTGGGTGACTTAAATCACAAGTCTCCAGCTGTATCAAGTTCCCAGCCTTGATTAGCTCAAATTATCTCAAGCAAGCTTCACACCCTCTCTGGTCTCAGCACAATAACTATACCCGAGTCTGGCCTAAAAGGCCTTCTGCTCTTTGTTCAAAGATTAATTTCTTTCTGGTCCCTGAAGCATCAGGGCACCCTGCCTTTGTTGTGGGAAGAATCTGTACATTCAGTTCCTCTCCCTCATCACCTCCAAGTGAACCTCAGCCTCTTTGCTTTAAGTCACACTTCCCATGAGTCACTGACCAATTCTGTCATTTCATGATTAGTGTCAATTTTAATAACAGTTCCTCAGCTGAAAAGAAGCTCCTCTTCCCTCCTGCAGTGCCTGGGCTTTAAAATCTGATTGAGATTACAGCACACTTACAGTAAAGGAACTCTCATCTACCATAGAGGCCCCACATCAACCAGCTGTGTGTCCCACACCCCAAGGAAATTGCCATTTAGGAGAGCTCCTGTGGCCTAACACTCGACAAAGGGCCATTTCTGGAATTGTTTCAGCTGCACATACCAACCTTAGCCCTAGCCCAGCCTTCAGGCCTGGTGTTCTCTGACAAGAGTCCCAGCAGCTCTATTGTGAGATGTGTGCAACATGAACAGTGCAATCCCAGCAAACCATGAACTGCAAAGACCGGAAATTTCAGAGGGGAATTTATTGAATGGGAGCATATCCAGTATTTTTTTCTCAACCATTCATGAGAATAATAAAAAATAGAAGCTTTTTAAATGACAAAAAATATAGTTACATATAATACAGATTTTCATCTTGCATTGAAGCAGAGCAGTAATAAAATGCTCACTTGTGTTTTCAGCTTGTGTTGCTTCTCTAGGTTAAAGCATCAGCAACTCAAATGTTCCAGTCAGAACCCCTAGTTAGCAGTTTCATGGGATGACGGTGTAGGTGAACGCTCCCAGCATTCTGACACACTTCACAAGTACAGCAGGCACACTTGATCCATTTCAGAACTACTAAAATTTTCAGAGGTACCAGCTACACTTGAGGCATCCTTGCTGCAACTGAAAGGGTTTTGTATAAGAACATGTTTTTAGGCCCCAGTCAGAAACACATCTGTGGAACACTCAAGAATGTCCTAAATCCAATCTGGTTCAAAGGGCTCTGAGTTGATCCTCTGTGACCCCCTTGTTCTGCCCTCACAGGCACCACACATGGGTGCAAGGCTCTAACCAGTACTTGGTCACATGTGTAAAGTGCTTGCAAGACCACAAAGGATTTAACATTCTTCAGCAGTCTACTTAGAGACCTAAAGGCATTCACTGCTTGCATACATTGGTATTTACTACACACACTTAGACCTAGCCCCCAATATTATTGCAATAATTCTTTGCTGGTATAACAGCTGACACACCAAGTTTCACCTATTTAGTTTTCTACAAACATAGAAAAAAAAACACCTGAAGAGAGCTAGAACAGCTTTCAATCAGTCACTATATTGGCATTGAAAGCTTTATTTTGAAAACTTAAAGCAGCAATACTGAATAAATAGACAGAATGATTGTTTTGTCATCTCCATACAACTGATGGCCTTCATCCAAAACATTAAAATACTGTAGCAAATAGAATAAACATGCACATTTCAATGTTCTAAAAAAAAAAAAAAAAAACCAAAAAAAACCCCAAAACAACCAAAACAAAGAGAAAAACCAAAAAAGGAGGTGCAATACAAAAGTAACACTTTGACACTTCTTTAAATACAGTACAGACCATTAGAGACTATTTTCTGGAAAATAATATCTGAATACAGTTTTGTTATTTACAAATATCATTAAGGCCCAATTCACTCAAGTTAATGCACATCAGGAATTTATATGCTTCAAGGTAACTCACTAAGAATTACAAGATCGATGTTTCTTTGATCATACTCATACGATCCCAGTTCACTAAATTAATGCAATACTCTTCATGCTAAAAACGAGGCAATTACTGCCCCGGGATTTTTATCTCACTAGAGGATCTTTTTCCTTCTTACCTCATATGTTTGCATATTGCTAATGCTAGTAGTAGTAGTTCTCTTCCTCAAGAACTTCCTCTGAACTTGCCAGGGTTTAGAAAAACAAGCAATCTCAGTTAACATACCATTTCCAGAAGCAATTCAGGCACTTGGGAACCTAAGTCCCACTGAGAGATACTGGGAGCTGATTTTTCAGAGTGGGACTTGGTTTCTCCCTTACTCAGGCATTCAGACTGTTCACCTTAGCGTTAACCTACTGGCTTTTCAGATGGTTCATCCCCCTCTTTTCCCCTAACAACGTAGCATCTCCAGCAAAAATAAACTGTATCCTCATGGATGTGAGAGGTAACACAGTTAACTTCCATTAGTAATAAATTACAGGAGTTCTCCATATAAATTCCCTGTGCACTGGAATATAGTGCTTGTGTATTCAACTATTTAACGCAAGCAAAAAACCCCATTTTTATCATGCTGCCCAGTAAATAATATGGCACTTGTTAAAATTAGTATGTGTAGCTTCCTTTCTGCTAATGCCCCGGGAGGTTTGAAACACTTCTGAAAATTGACTTTTTGTACAGTTGTAAAGAAAGAGTGAGTTGCTGCAGTTGATCAGAAGCAAAACTCTAAACACCATAGTGTGAGGAATTTTTCTAACTGTTACACATGGGTCAATTCACATTTAATGCAAGGGCATGCCATTTCTTTTTTGGTTTATTTACAAAGAGAGTGAATATGCTACGGAACTTCAGCCTGGGTGGAATTCAATCAGCAAGTGGATTATGGTGGGGGCAGGGGAATTTGTCAGTGTCTCACAACTGGCAGGTCTGGATACCAAAAAGCCTCTCCTTGGCCACAGGAGTGACTGAAGCTGCAAACGTTTTTTTCAGATCACCTTGACATGTGCCAAAGCCCTGGCAAGGAGGGGCCACTCAGGGGTGCTGCAGTGGTCAGTCCTGAGCCAGCTCCAGGCTGGCCCCTGTGTCCAACAGCTGCTGCAGTCAGCAGGTGCTACATTTTAACTCAAATGGCAAATTCCTCCCTTGATTTTATGACAAAGCTGTAATTCAAGCCCTCCAAAGCTGCTCTTCCTTTCAGTCCTTCTCCTCCTCCCTCTGTCTTACAGAATAACCTGGCAGAGAAAGAAAGCAGGTTTTATAATGCAAGAGCCCAGTTCAGCTCAAACTGACATCTGTGGGAGATGGACGAGTCACAGAATATGACAAAATCATTAGCTGGGGTAAATAGGCTGATCTGCCTTAAAAATACTTCTCAGGACAAAACTGTTTCCCCCCCACCCCCATGCAGCATAATTTGGGCCAGACTTTGCAAGGTGCTGAGTGCCTCAGTTCTCTAACATCAGGAGGTGCTGAAGATGCAAGATATCCACTGGAGAGGGCCATTCATTTCTGTAAATTGAACCCAGAATGTAAGGCATATATGCTCAAGTACCTTGGACAGATATTGTCCCCAAACTATGTATACTTTACACTTTATATATATATATATATATATATATATATATATGTATATATACATATTCTTTCTTTTACTTTTTTTAATACAAAGTTATGGGCACAGTAAACATGAGCACAGAATTGTGATAAACTAACAGTAAAATGGGTGAGCACTGCAAAGGTTCCTCAGGCAGGAATATCTAATTTTCCAGTTTGCTCACAAGGGAAAATGAAAAAGAAAAAAAAAATAAAAAAAAGACCTGATATGTTAAACAGTAAAAATTCACAGTCCCTTTGGAAAGGTCCTTTATATATTTACAGCCTTATCTGTTGCTGTTAGTCTAAATACAGCAGCATTTTTAAAATATATGATGCCATTAATAAGTGGAAAGGAAAAAAATTGCATTAAACACTCAAGAATCCTTCATCTTCTGCTATATCTTTTAAAACTTCAATTTGTCAGGAAGCTCCTTTTTTTAGAAAAGGAGATTTAAATTTACATTTATCTGCACATCAGTGAATCAACACAAGAGGATGCTAGGAGTTAAGTATTTTTCTATGGCTAAAAGCTTGGAGTTTCCTAGCAGTCGTAAAATCTTGACCCTGCCAAGGAGCCCAAGTCTTCAGCACTACAGTGAGGGCACAGTGTCCCCCCTCGTGCTCACGGGATCTCCAAGGTGGGGATGATGTTGTGAGTTGCTGTTAGAACAGGAAATCCAAACCAGGGAAGGCCCATCCCTTCCCTAAGGCACCCATGAGGCCAGCCCCCAACGTTTACAGTGTGTTCCACTGGCCAGTTCCCTTCTCCACAAACCTGGTGTCCCCTGCAGCAATCTCACACAGGAGTTATTTGGGAGTGGCTACTTTCTGCAGGAACCCCTTTTGTCTGATTCTTTCTAAGCTTTGACTGCATTAGAGCAACATCAATATGTGATAATGTTCTCTTTCCATATGTTTTGTGAAAAATGACCACCAAATGTGTGAATTTTCTACTTGGAAGCTTTACATTCTGTAAGTGACTGTCTTTGAAAGGGACCAAGTGTCTCCACCAGGGAGCTGAATGAAATCCTGGCCTCACTCCTATCAGTAAGAACTCTGCTATGGACTTCATGGGACTCTGTCAGGTTTCTTCCCTTCACAAAACTTGAGTGGATTCTGGAAGGCTGGAAGTGGATACTCATTTGTGTTGTGTCTTTCTTCCCCTCCAACAGCAAGATTTGTTACAAAACAAGAACACTGTAATGGCTAGTGGAAAAAATAAAGTACAAAATCACACACAGTGAAAGCCTCTTACTCTCTTTTGGTAAGATATATGAAGACAACTTCTTACATTGTTCTTTTCTCAAAAAGCATATACAATGTGGCAAAATATTTCAAATATACATTCTATATAATAAAATATCATCTAACTAGTGCATCCTCAATCATATGCTGGAAATATTTTTACCAAGCCAAGGTTTAAAATTAATAAATCTTTTGAACACTAGGTGCTTCATTCAAGGCAGATACAACAGCAAGTAAATCCCACAAGCTCACTTTTCAAGCCTTAAAAGGTAGCAATGGATGGAACATGACATATGATGACCCACAACAGAAACGAACAAAGTTAGTGGTGAGAAACCACTGCAATGGTTCAGCACCCCTCAGAACTCTGCATTGCAGGTTGCTGTACTTGATCAGGTGGGGGATGTTGGTACACAAAAATCAAAGTCACCTCATCAGACTGACACACAGCCATGTGTGATAATTCACAAGATAAAAATAAAAATATAAAAGGTCAACATTCACAGGTCCATTGATTAAAGGGAATAAATTAAACCTCAGATAAGTTGCATACACAGTTTCCTTCACCCTCAGTTTTCCATTTATGCCTATACAAGGAACAATACTTTCCCAAACACTTCTGAAGTGGCAAAAACAATGAAGGTTTTTGCACTTAAGCTGTGCTGACAGTAAGGTCATCCTTGCCAATCATGAATCAAGACAGTTCCTGTCTCTTTAGCATCAGTGCACAGGGTATGGCTCCAAGTGGTGTTGGAGGAAGAAGAAAAAATGACACGGTGGTGTAACAAAAAACCAAAACAAGACAAACTTCTTCCATTCATCATTGGCAGAATAAAATAAAGTGTATCTTGTCCAGGGTACCTTGCTAGGTCCTCTCTAGAAGAGGTATGTAGTGTCATACATAAATGCCCTCTGGGTTAAAACCAGATGACAGGGGGTTCTGTAGGATCCGAAGGTTACTGGGGAGTTGCCTGGATGAGCCCGGGCGTTTCAGTGACCCAGACTGAAAGGTTGGCTCTGCATGAGGAAAAAGGGCAATTAGAAAAGTCATCAGCAGGGGTGCACCTCTCCTCCTCCTCCTCATCCTTAATGCACTACAGAAAAACTAATTCCACATGTAACAAACTACTGAAGCACATGGCTGGGAAGTGAGGAGATCTAAGGTGCACACTTCCTATTCATTTCAAAACAGAATGAAACCCACGCAAAAGTATTACCCTCCCATGAGGAATGTGCACACAGACACACATTATAAGGTGGTGTGCAGAAAGAGCTTGAACCTGTAACGTAACTCCAAGCTTCAGCTTCCTGCCCACGTAAGAGTTCACACAAGTGCTGTATTTGAAGGCCTAGTTGTCTTTTCCTCCCTCCCCACCCCCTTGTCCTTCCAGTGCCTTTTGGTTATAAAGTTTTCTGAGCAGAGGGACAGACCCAGCACATGAGAATGCTGAGACAAAGAGCCCCTTGGAAGCAGAGTGCTGGAAAAAACTGGTGCCGCATCTCTGACACACATTCAAAACACTCCCATGATTCTGCCCAGGAAATTCTGGATCCAAATGTGGGCACGTGCAGGCTACACTGATCTCACTGGGGGCTAAGTCAATTCGCACCCGCTGTAACAGCCATCTGTGCAGGACTTCTGCATGGCTGGCAGCCCAGCTGGATTGGCTCCTATTCCCGTGTGGATGCTGTCTGGGATTTCTTGGGATCCAGACACATTCCTTTTTCTGCTTTGACAACACCCCCACCAGAAGAGGAAGGACCCAGACGAACAGCAGTGTCAGATGTACAATCACGTTCTGTGCTGGCAGCCAGCCACTGCGGCCACTCTCGAAAGCTGCAGGCCTAATGTGTTGCTGATGGGACAAATGCATGCCCGGGCACAGTAAGAGAGGCTCTCCACATAGTGCTCTTTATTTAGAGCCTATTAAACCTTTGGAATGAAAAGAAATATTTGACAATGCGGCTCTCTCGCTAATGTCTTCGCTAAGGGAGCATTCACTTCACCTAGGAGTGCCAGCGTTAAGCGGCACTAAAGACACTGCCCACCCCTTCTCCCTCCTTCCTTCCCTTCCTCCCTCCCACAGCATTTCGAGGGCTGCACCTCTCTCGAGCTCCACATGTGGGGCCTCCACCTCCACGGGGTCTGCCGGCAGCACCGTCACCTTGGTTCCTGTTTGCTGGATGAACTGCTGCAGGTTCACCTGGCGCAGCTCCTTGGTCAATTGCTCCAGTTCTTGTTCCCTGTCCTGCCAGGAAACAGAAAACATCTGCTGAGCAAATAAAGCAGCATTTCATGACTGTATTTACAGCTGGGCAACTAATACTTCTCCTTTTGATGAGAAAGCCTCCAATTTTTAAAGCTCAAATGCAAATTGAAGACTTGAAAGGTATTTTAATCTTGTAATTTATAAAGCGAGCCAACACTCACTAGCACTTACTAGATTCACAGAATCGGTCTGGTTGAAAAAGACCTCTGAGATCATTATATCCAACCCATGACCCTAATTGGGCTTTTCTTAATGTATTTTATTTTTATATTGCTTCTTGGATGACTAGCAGCTGTTTTTCATATCACCTGAGAAAAACCTTGGCATGTCAGCAAATAAACGTAATAATGTGAATGTTGAAAAAATAATCAGCTGAACTGACACCAAGTCTGTCTTCTTCCCTATGTGTCCAGCATGGCTTGGACAGCTCATTTAATTCTTCTGATCTTAAAAGGAGTAATACTCTTTTCTCTTATTGTTCTTTTCATTTTCTACTTAAACTTTTTTGGCCAGAACCTTCTCACTCTGCAAGGGTTTTGTGCAATGAAACCAAAGCCTGGCTGGTTCCCTGCCCCTTCAAAGCACAGACGATCATTTAGGATCTTTCTCTGTACTTCTGTCATGATATGCAAAACTCACAGCTCTAATAGATTACAACAGTCTTGGACTATTATTATTCCCACACACAGAGATTGAGCTGCTTTAGCAGGTATCTTCAGCTTCAGGTATGCAATAAAGTATTTGTCTATTTCCTCCCTCGCTCAATGTGGACTTCCAGATTTGTGCACCTTTAGAACATGACTGGAAGATCTGAACTGGATGGGACCTTTCCCAAGAAAACCTAGACCTATGAAAAGAACCAAGCCAGAAATATTTTGAACTCCATCACAGCCTCAGTAAATGTGACTGATGATAGATAAAACACATAAAGAGGATTTCAAGCTTTCCATCAGTGCAAATCCTTAAGTGTAGCATGTCTGGAAACTTAGCATATATAAACATGGCCAAAACTGTTTACAGTTTTCATCCATTTTGCTTTGAATAAAAAGATTACCCCCCCCTCCCCCCCATCATCTAGTAAAAAGCAGCTCATACTGACTTGGTTCTAAGGCAGGAGTAAGGATAAGAAATCCCTTCACAAATTCGCAGTGGAATCACCTTAATGCCACTGCAGTGCTGCAGAATATACTGTGAATCCTGGGAATCAGCAAGAACCACAACGCCAACTGATGCATGGTGCCTTAGCACTATCTTACATGGCACATAAAAATCCCAGGAGCTCCAATCAGTCCTCCACCTCATCCAGCTAGCAGCTGGAGTTCCTTTATTCTTTCATGCCCTATCACATTCCAGGTGGTAACATTAACATTAGCAAGGAAACAGGATCTGGATTCTGTTTTGACACGTGCCACAAATAACTGAGGTGTAGAGAAGATAAAATCCTGAACACCAGTAAGTCAGCCAGGAAAAGAGGGATGCTGTTCTTTAAAATAAAGCCCTGTAAGGTTGCAGGTACTTTACTTTAGCTCTGTACCTTTCCAGGTGCTGCTTTTGGATTGTTTTTTGTAATTCATCTCTTTTGGTGGCAGACAAACTTAGCAAAGATCAGAAGTTTATCCTCAGAAAAGGCTATGATGGTGCAAATTACTGCTTTTCTTCTCAGACAGTTTGAATGAGCAAGTTAAACACAGGTGAAAAAAACCTGTCTGTTCTTCAAACCCCCACCCCCAAAACTGAAATGTGATTTGAAAATGAAAGCAACATACTCCCCCTTTGACCCCGATTCACTTTGGAAACTTTCTTGTGTTCTTTTGTGGGCTTCAGATTTGTGCAAGAGAAACGAGCAGTCTTGAACTTTCTCTAGCTATGGGTAAAAAGGCAGTCTTACCTGTAATCGCTTGGTAGCTTGGCCCAAAGACCTTTCTACCGCTTTAATGCCATTTTCCAATCTCAGACTCTGCTGGCCCTGAATATCAATTTCTCCCTTCACCTTCTCGATCTTTTCCTTGACCTCTTCTTCATTTACTTGGGACTCTTGAACTTCCCGCTGCAGCTTCTCTGCTTCAAGGCCACTCTCCATATTGTGGATCTGAGACATGTAGTCCTTGAGCTTGCTCTCGCACTCCAGGATCCTCTGCCTCATCTCCTGCAGCTGCTCCATCAGCTGCTTTTCATTCTCCTGCTCGATCTGCAGTTCGTTTTCCCAGAACTCCTCCTCTTCTATCTCCACCTCATTCCGTTTGATCTTCTGCTCCAGTTTGAGGATTTCTTCTTCCAGGCTGGCGTTGTACTTTTGCTCCCAGTAGCGGATCTCAGCTTCGTTGGACTCCAGCTGCTTCTCGATGCACTGAAGCTTCTCCGTCTGGAGGTGGATCAGTTTCTTCAACTCGTCCGCTGTTGTTTTACAGTTGTTGAGCACCTTTTGCTTGAACTCGGATTCCTTGCTCTTCCCGAAGATGTCCATTAGCCCCTTGGCGCCGCCGGTGAAGGTGAGGGATTTCCTTTTCGGCTCCCTCCTCTTCATGGCCTTGTCCCCGGGCGGCCTCAGCTTGGCCAGGGGCGGCAGGCTCTGCCGGTACAGAGTCCTCTCGGGGATGCGCGCCACGCTGTCCGACGTGGGCCGCTCGCTCAGGGAGGGCCCGGTGCGCCGCAGGATCAGCTGCACGTCGCTGGCGTACTGTCCCCACTTGTTGAGGGACACGATGGGGTTCTCGTGCGGCGCCAGGTGCCGCTCCGTGTCCCGCCACTTCTCGATCAGCGTGTAGCGCCCGGTGCGCCCTGCAAGGGAACACAGCGTCAGCGCGGCCGCAGGGGGGCGCCACCGCTCCGCCCGTGAGGGCCGGCACGGGAACGCCGGGGGACGGCTCCGGGACGGGACCCTCCCGCCCCGCACGGGCTGCCTCGGCGCTCCTGCGCCTGTCGCAGCACACGCTGCCTCACTCGCGGTGCCCGCACATCACCGAGTTCACCTCTAAATCCTCCCCGAGCAGGACGGGATCGACACCGTGAGAACCGGCGGAACTGCGCAACGCCGGGGCTGCCGGCAGGCTGGGAGGAACTGAGATTCACGGAATCGCACAATGGTTTGGGTTGGAATGGACCTAAAGACCATCCAGTTCAAACACCCTGCCAGGGGCAGGGACACCTTCCACTATCCCAGGCTGCTCAGAGCCCCATCCAGCCTGGCCTTGGACACTGCCATGGATCCAGGGGCAGCCACAGCTTCTCTGGACAACCTGTGCTAGCTCCTCAGCACCCTGATAGAGAAGAATAAAGCAAGTGACCCAGCAGTCTTAGTAACCGCCATATAAATACACCCAATGTGAAAAAAACCCAAGAACGGGAGTCCCAGATCTTTCAAGCAGCCATACAGAAATATCAAATGTGGAGGTAGTGTGTTTGCTGTTAAGCTTCCATCAGTCAGAGGCAGCTGTTAATGACTGACACGGCCTCAGTTCCCCTGTTCATGCCCTCCAGTTCGCTCAGACACCGGTCCAGCCTGGGCCCCGGCCCGTGATGCCCGTGGCAGCACTGCTGCTGTGACAAACCTTCGCTGAGGAGAGCACAGGGACAGGAGCAGCAAAGGCTGCCTGAACCGCAAACGAGCAGTCGGGATCCCTGCTCTTTCTCCTCTCATCGTCTGTAACAGCGGCTCCCACATCCCCACTGGGGTAACCCAGCCTTCAGGAAGAAGCTTGAGTCCTTTCCTAAGTGTTGAGAGTTTTTCGGAGTGCTCTACTGACATTATAACTTATCTTCATGGCTTCATTTGTGCTCTTACCAAACACACTTAAATTCAGTTCAGCAGCCTTCCTCCTCCAACACCCCCTTAATGGGATATTTCTATAAGCACTCTCACTACTCTGAAATACAGCAGTTTCCCACTCCAGATTTCCCCCTATCAAAGTAACCTCACTTAAAAGCCACAAAATTATTTACAAAAAGATGGGAAAGATCAACTGCTTTTAAAGCATTTGATGCTAATGAATTTCTAAACAGCTCCACAATTGCCATTAACCTTAAAAACATCATTAGCTACTTTAATACATTATCTACATTCATTTTCATGAGAAATGATCGTTCAAATTATTTATTTCAGCACATAAAAGCCTGAAATACCTGTCATATATGCAGCTAGTGAGGGGAGGAGTTGGAAGAAATGTAGCTATCTGTGGTAATGCATTCAATGTGTTCTCTTACCTTACACTATCTGCCCAATCGTCACACTTTTCTCACACAAAAATCCTAATCTCAGGCTGGAGATCTGCCCCTGATCTCCAGTCACAACACTCACATGGACTCCTCACTTCTGATTAGTAGGAAATAAGCTGCACTGTGGCGATTAACACACTGTGCACCCCTCTAAAATCAGACAATGCCTTCTAAAGAGCTTCCCGAGCTACAACTACTGCATTGGAAATGTTCCTCTGCTCTCACTTTCTCACAATTAGCCCCAAAGCAAAGAATAAGAACAAAAATTGTCTGCAGAGGCATCACCTGGAAAACAGGTGGCTTTGGGTCGTGGTCATCCCAGAGGGACTGGCTGGCCCAGTCAGAGACCAAAATGTCCATGTTCACTTTCAAGTTAGAAGTGAGGGCTGAAAGATTTGGCTGATGGAAGTCAGCAAAACAAGGCAGGCAGCATGAGAACAGCAATCCACCACCCCAAATTCTGTAGAAATAAATTACTCAGGATAGGGACTGGGGAAAAAAAGTGGGGGGAAAACCTCCAAACCTATTAGCATACTAACATGCTTGGCTAACACTCTCAGAAACAGATTTAAGGTTTATTCTAATAAAGTTCTAGAAAATCAAATTTATAAAGGTATATGGTACAAATTGAGAGATTTTGGTAACTCACAATATTGCTAATTGATCCATGAAGATTTATAGTCTGTAGTAGGCATTGGTGTTGTCACAGGAGAAATAAACCTACTACTGTTTGCCATAGCATACGAACAATAAATCCTGGAGAAGAAAAATTTAGTAAAAACACACCCCCGGACAAAGGCTGCACTTCACTGCTCTATTTTGTTCATCTTAGAAGCTTCCAGCTTGTAATCATGGTTGTGCTACTAATGTTCATGTTGTGTCAGAAACAGTCAAGTTCAAAGAAGTCCTGAAATTGCCAACTGGAGTAGGTACCACTAGGGGAGCGAGAAGAGTGCAGTTTCTATTCACTCTGCTATTAAATTCATTACTTAAAAGAAATGTAACAGGAGACAAAAGGAAAAAAAGGAAAAGAAAAAAAAAAGGGGGGGGGGGGGTAGAATAAGGCTCTAACAACCTTAACCAAAAGTGAATTAAAGAATTAAGCACAGACTTGCCAAGAACTATTTTCGTGTTTGCTTAGGGTTCCAAATCAACATGCAGCCCAAAATAATGAACTCAGCACTCAAGATCCACATAAAAGCAAGTGTTTTGTAGAAGTAATACTTGCACAGTTCCAACAACCACACCTGGAGATCAGGACTGCTCTAAAACAAAGCTGTTCTCTTCCAAGATCATTACCCAGGTCTAGTGCTCAGCCTGTGCATGACGCAGATTAACAATACCCAGACAACCACAACTGTGATGTTTGCCTGCATTAGAGGGGATTAATTCACAAATGAAAGGGTGAATGAGTTAATTCAGAACTAATGACAGAGTATTTCAGAACACAGGCGTCCCTGTGGCAAAGTGCTGGTTTTGATGTGCAGCCACCACTGACAAGGAGAAAGCAGCTTGGCCAGATTGTTGACAAGGAACAGTTTGACACCTGCATGCTGCTTCTTGCCCTGTGTGTTGTCCACAAGAAGCTTTTGGACACAGAAAGCACCTGGCAGAACTCAGTCCACCTTCATTCATGTAACTTTATTATTTTAAAAATTAAGTTACAGTGGCATTCAGGTAATGGTCATGTACCAGCAATGTATGGCATTTCTTAAATTACAGTGTGTCTCTCCCAGCTGAATATTATATTGAATTCAACCCAGAATTTTGTAGTATCTCCAGGGAAGGTTCAGTGACCAGTACAGCAGTGAATCCCCCTAAAACTTCTGAAACAAGACTTTTCTTTAACTGCAGCTAGAACATACTGGACTTTTTTCCCTTTTCAAAATACTTATATCAAAGCCTTGTACTGATGGGAATGACAAA
Organism: Cinclus cinclus; assembly: GCF_963662255.1. Taxonomy (NCBI): domain Eukaryota; kingdom Metazoa; phylum Chordata; class Aves; order Passeriformes; family Cinclidae; genus Cinclus; species Cinclus cinclus. The sequence goes on from NC_085049.1 coordinate 26,319,292, forward strand.
GAAAGCCATCAGACAGGCCCAAAAAAGCACAAGCAGTCCTGCGTTCTGTGGTTTCCTCTTCAGAAAACAGGAATTCAAGGGCTGGAGAAAGCACAGAATCTCTGCACCCTATTTCAGGTCCAGTTACTTCATGGGCAGCAAGGAAAAGGCAGTTCTGCTCCACCCTGCTGAGATCCTGCTGCAGGGCTGCCTCCAACCCTGGGCCCAGCACAGGAAGGACAGGGAGCTGCTGGAGCCAGCCCAGAGCAGGAACACCAAGGGATCAGAGGGATGGAGCAGCTCTGCTGGGAGGAGAAGCTGAGGGAATTGGGATTGTGCAGCCTGGAGAGCAGAAGGCTTTGGGGTGACCTCACTGTGGCCTTCCAGTGCCTGAAGGGAGCCCACAGGAAAGATGGAGAGGGACTCTTGACAAGGACCTGGAGCGACAGGACAAGGGGCAATGGCTTCACACTGACAGAGAGCAGGGTTAGATTGGATATTGGGAAGAAATTGTTCCCTGTGAGGGTGCTGAAGCCCTAGCACAGGTTGGCCAGACAAGCTGTGGCTGCCCCTGGATCCCTGGAAGTGCTCAAGGCCAGGCTGGATGGGGCTCAGGTCAACCTGGGACAGTGAAATGTGTCCTTGCCCATGGCAAGTGGCTGGGCTGGGATGATCTTTAAAAGTCCCTTCCAACCCAGGCCACTCTGTGATTATTACACGGTCCCCAGAATGGGGAGACCCTCCATGTACCATATGGTATTACCATCCCAAAACAATCACCAAGAACTTGTATCTGTTTTGCAGAGAGCAAATGACAAGCAGTAACAGAATCAGATAAACATTTACATCCCTAAAGCACACTGCATCTGCACAAAGGACAATGTCAAGGTTAATAGGTTAGGTTTCCACCTACAGCTCCCTAAGCACACAAACTTATCACAGGTTCTATTAATACAGGAACACCTTCAAAATAATAATTTATTTCAAAACTGAGAGACATGAGAAAAGGAAATATATGGATTCCAGAATGCTGATGTTCTGGCAGCCTGCAATTAGCTGTCATGAGTGGTTTGAACCTGGATTTCCTGTGACATTAAGTGTCAAACTGCACTCGTTGTCCTCGATCTGGCTCTGCTGCACAGCCAAACAAACTCTGGACCCAAATACCCATGCCATGTGCCCAGCCACTGTAGTCTTAGCTTGGGATTGATGCAATTTGTTAGTTTAAACACAGATTCCATCACAATGAACAGTGATAAAACTAATGAAATATAGATACAAGGTAATGAATATTTTTTTTAGGCTCTCAAGAGGCAGATTTTTAAATTATACTCCGTGAAGGTAGTAGGACAACATTACGCACTTTAAGCTCCTCTATATGCTTTAATATTTGCAGTTGACACAGTAGACAGAGCAACCATTTCTGCTGCCAAAAGTGAAAATGAAACTCCAAAGGAAAGCAGCAGTAGCAACACTCTTGGCAGGACTGTAACCTGAGAAGTCATCAATTCCCTTTTTCAGGACAGAAATTATTAATCCCATTACTCCCACCCAAAAGTCCATCATTCTCTACAAGCAAAGCATATCAGGCACTACATTTTTTTTTTGTTCACTATGCAGGTAGCATTATATACCATGAAAAAAGTATATCTGTGCCTTATCTTTCCCATCAGGCTACAAATGTTTATGCCAAGCACCAAGCAAGATCCATCTTTCCATTAAGTGTCTCCCATGCTTCAGAGCCAGGACCTACAGCAGTGAATCAGTGCAAGGGGGTGACTCATTGCCCTGGTCTCATATCAGTTCTGGGAAAAGTGGTAGGATGAGCAGGCTTGAACATGAGGGTACTTCTCCTTCCCTAGAAAAGGGGTTTGGGGTGAGCAGGAGCCAGTCTTTGTCACCAAAGGTCATAGAATCATTCAGGCTGGAAAAGACCTCTAAGATCATCAAGCCCAAGCTGTGCCCGATGCCCACCTAGCCCAGAGCCTTGAGTGCCATATCCAGTCATTCCCTGGACACCTCCAGGGATGGGGACTCCAAACCTCCCTTGAGCAGCCTCCTCCAATGCTTAAAGAACTTTTCCATGAAGAAATTCCTGCTGATGTCCAACCTACCCCAACAGCCATTCCTTCTTGTCCTTTCACCCCTGTTCCCTGGGAGCAGAGCCCAACTTCCCATGGCTGCCCCCTCCTGTCAGGGAGTGGTGCAGAGCCAGAAGAACCCTCTGAGCCCCCTTTTCTCTAGGCTGAGCCCCTTTCCCTGCTCCCTCAGCTGCTCTTCACAGGATTTGCTCTCAAACCCTTCAATGCAGTCTTGCTCCTCTCTCCCTGAGACCACCAGGATGCACTCATTGCCAAGGAAGTTCCCTGGTAAGCACATTCCTAGCTCCCATTTTCTCCAGAGGTCCCAATACCTCTGCTGCACAGCAGCTGTGCCAAGAGTCTGCCCTACACAGTGGCACTCTGGACAGTCTTGGAAAAGAAATAAAGCTAAAAAAGAAAACCTGCACCAACGACAGAAGTTTTAAGACAGCCACATTAAAAGGGAAGTTGCACTAGTCTCAGTCCTGAGCTGAATCTGAATGAGCACCTCAGACTCTTCACAGTGCATAGTAAGAATAAACACAGTCACCTGTATGCACGCAGGGCTCCATGGAGGTAAAGCCAGACCTGCCAACACTTGAAGCCAAACCCAGACTGCCCAGAGCACTGTAAAATGCACACCCTTCCCCAACGTGGACACAGCTTTCTGACCCACTTGGTTTCCCAGAGACTGCCTTCCAGCCCTAGGCTGTCATCCTTAACAAGGCAATGCAGAGAAAAAGTAATTGTACTTGGGTAAAATCTTCTAAGAACTCTCAATATGTGGAATGCGTGGGTGAAAATGCTCTGCCTTACCAAAGGGACAACAGCATTAACTCCTGAATCTTTAACTGCACTGACAGAAAAGTAATTGCTGGCAATTTTAATCAACCCCAGATGATTTGAACTCTCTATCTTTGAAATATGAAGCTGACATTTCATTCATTATGTGATACTTAAGTTAACATCCATAGCAGTTTTTTTTTTAAAAATTACCATTCTCACAGAGATATACAGGCTGCATTGAAGGTCTGCTGAGTTCTCCAGGCACAGCCATCTCTCCATGTCTTTACCAGGACTGAAGCCATAGTTCATTGCTACTATCCTTGCTCTCAAAAAAGGGTATGCAGGAGTATAGACAGAACAAAGCACTCAGTTATCACTTCATACTTGCATCTGCCTTTTGTCCAAGCACCCTGAGGTACTTATTGTAGAGCTGTGTCCTAAATAGGTGAAACAATGGGGAAATTTGGCTGAAGTCACACAGAAACATGTGGTGAAGCACATCCAGCAGCCCAGGTCCTTCTTGGTGAAGTTATTGTCACCAGATTTCTGAACCAGAAAGTTTATATAATCCCCCCATGCAATCACCACAATGTGCAGATTTCTTGTATTTATTATCCCTCTTAATGTCACTATTTGAAGTCGCGGACAGTGAAATGTTGGGATTGGAAACACAAATTCTAAGCAGATCCTTAGCAGGGACACCTTCCACTATCTCAGGTTGCTCAGAGCCCCATCCAGCCAGGCCTTGGCCACTGCCATGGATCCAGGGGCAGCCACAGCTTCTCTGTGTAACCAGTGCCAGGGCCTCACCAGTGGGTAACAATTTCTTCCTGATAGCCAATCTAAACCTCCTCTGTCAGTGTGAAGCCATCCCATCTTGTCCTGTCACTATAAAGTTTTGTAAAATAAGTGGTTTGGTGTTTCCAGATACAACTCTGACTAAACCTTACAATGCTCTAACGCATGTTTGAGACAGTGCTGACATTTTAATAAATACACTATCTTTGAGGAAAAATACTAAACTAGAATAATAACAATAAAAAGCACCCTGATGGCTGCATTTGTATAATTTTAAAGAGAGACAGTTGCACTTCCTGTTCAGTGAAGTGCTGCTCATTTTCTCCAGCCAGAAGCACCAAAATCCACACCACTATTTAAAGTAAATTTGCCAATTTAATTATTTGCCACAGAAAATTACATGGAGGTGTGCAGGTTTCTTTTGGTAAGAAATTCCATCTTTATGTCTCTAGACTGAAATAGTCTCTTTCTAGGAAACAAACATGTCATTCTGAGTAGAGGAGATACATTCTAGGCTCCGGGGTAAAAGAAATCACAACAAATGCAATAAAAATCCTCATGTGGGCTGGAAGTGGCAGAGCAGAGCTTCTGAAGGAACAGGACAAGTGTATTTATGACTGCACTATTTGTCACCACATTCCTTTGAAAGATTTTTTATTTTTTGTGTTTGAATGGAAAACAACCAGTAAAAGCCAATTAAAAAGAAAAACCTGTAGTTAAACTACATTTGCCTAAACCATGAGCTAAAATGATTAGCTGACTTTATTCAGGATATGCCTGCTTTTCCCCCTCACTATTACAATGATTTTTTTGAGAGGAGTTTCTATGCTCACACACATTCAAAGCAGACCTTTGACTGGATTCATCAACCATCTCATCACACACAAATTATAAAAGTATCAGCAACTCTTTTTTACTTTCTTTCAGTTGTCCAGATTATGAAGAGGAATTAAAATGACCAAGCACTGTTTGTATGAAGGCAGTCAGGTTTTCACATTACACACAGAAAACTTAATGGAGAATGCACTGTCAACTGCACATTTTTAAAAGAGAAGGATGAATCTTGGAGAAGCTCATCTCTCCTAGCAAAATATTTTTAAAACGAGACTCATGGTTCTCTATTTAAACTGTGTGCTGAGCTGTATTATTGTTTTGGTGAGGGCTTTGTTTCTCATGATGAAACAATCACTTCTCTTATTTGTATGAAAAGGCCAACTCTTCTTAGTCACTTGCAAAGAGCTTGAGTTAAGAAGAAAATAAAGCAGACCTAGATAAAACTCAAAAGAGGTAGTATCAAGCATTCAAAATCCCAGTGAGAGATGATTTCACTCTGTGGAAACTCATAACTGAATAGTTTTATGTCTGTCTTGAACAAAATTCCAGTGAGCCACGCTCCAGCTAAGGCAATTCCAACTCCATCTAAGTTACAGACAATTTTAGTATCCAGAGGTTCACCCAACCGCTAATATTCTCTCTTGCACTCAACAATTACACACACATTTTTAAAAATAAGCTTTGTTGGGGCACCAAAGGAAACAATTCTCTCTCCTTTTTTTTTTTTTGTTTCTTTTTGGGTTTTTTTTTTAAGAATGAGGGGGCATTTGAGATTGAGATTTATCTTCAATCCAAACAAATTAAAAGAAAAAGAAAACCCACAACCAACCAAAAAAAACCCTAAAATTCATACTTTGGGTAGTCATTTCCTGCAGTTCTGCAGTGATCAAGAGATGGGCAGCAGGGGAAAGGGAAGGAGCTCACAGTGCAAGAATAGGTAACAAATGTTATTTATCAGGCATACAGCCCCAGAGAGAGACTTTTTACTGGAAAAGCTCCAATTCCTAAGGAATGAAGCAGCATTAGCTGGGCAAGTTAAGTGACAGAATGCCATGGCCAAAGGATTAGACATTGAATATGGGACAGAACCTCTTATACTGGGCTATGAGCCCTTGTAACTTGTTTTTTTTTTAATGCCAAAATGCCTCTAGAAGATTAAAAAAAAACAAAACAAAACAAAAAACAACAAACAAAAAAAGAACACTTTTGTATCCTGATGTTGTTACTGAATTTTCATGACATGGGGGAAGAGCTAGAAAGTGCATAGATGGAAAACTTTTCATTGCTTTTATCACAGCAGGAGATCAGGCGACAGGGCCCTGCATTTGATCAAGTGACAGCAAAAGGCACTTTTTAAAATACAAGAAATTCCATTTAAGGACAACACACACTGACTGCCAGGGTGAGTGAACACTGTTACAGTCTGGTCTCCACACTTGTGCACATTCAGAACCCAACTGCCTCTGGTCCTGAGCAACCTGCTCTGCCTGACCCTGCCTTCAGCAGCAGAGTTGGATACTGTCCAAAGATGCCTTTTAGCCACAGCTCTATACTAATTTTCATTTTCCTATTCTTGAAAGACAGGACAAAGCTTTATTTTTCACATGTCTAGAATAGAGGCATCTTCATTTGTCCATGAGAAGCTTCTTAAGTATAGATGTCTTAATCCAGGTAGCTTTGGCTTGTGCATTCCTCAGTGGATATGTCTGCAAAATAAGATGGTCTGCAGATATTCCAGACACTGCACTTCAAGAAAATAATGTATTTCTTGCAATTCACATTTCAGGCTCAGTGAAGGCAACTGTGTTGTGTGTGTTGTATGCTTTAAGTCAATGACCTAGTAATAAACTGTAAGGCACAAAAAAAACCAAAAATGAGCATCTCACAAAACTTTACGGACAGATGAAATAATCCTGAGTGCAGCCAAGTTATGTGACTGCTGAAGGAGCCAGACTGCAAAGTGGAAAATCCCATCAGAGCTAAGCAAGGAAGAAGCCAACTAAGACTGGCTACTGGCTACTTTCCACCACCAAATGTCAGGTGAGAGCTAGAGGGATCCATTTTCATAGATTCCCATTCAAATTTGAGTGACAATTACTCCTGGTAAGCTGGGACCTACAGCCAAATCACAGGGGTAGCCAGATGGTTCTGTCCTGATGAATGGCCTGACAGGAGGGCTGGGAAAGCCCTCCCTGGCAAGGCACACAGGTGTAATTTATATGATGCTTGATACTGTCCTAGCTGCCACAGTGAGAGGGGGAATTGTTCTGGGGGTTTTCTAGAGAGGATATTTGCCTTCAGACGAAATTTCCAAAGGATTATCTTGATTTGGCTCTGGTTACAACTGAAATTTATCTCAACATGGAAGCAGAGTCACCTATCCCAGCCAAACAGGTGACATGTTACAGAAAAGGAAGTCTGCAGAGCTGACAAAACCTGTGTGTGTTTCCAAGGCTGAAGGAGTCTTTACAGAGTTCAGGCTAATAACTGAGGATACAGAAGAAAACCCAAGGAGAAATTACACAGGAGAACATTAAATTACTGTCTAGAACTGGGAGTCTGATTTCTGTGGGAGAAGGCAAAGGCAATTGAATGAAAGGGATGTTGGAAGCAAAGTGAAGAACAAAAGTATCACAACCACTTTATTATTTCTAAACATGTATCACTTAATCATGACTAGAAAATGATCATGCTAGCAGAATTGTTTCTCAAAAAACCTGCAGGCAGAAAATGAGATATAGAAGCAACTGATTAACCAATTACTGTTAAACGAAGAACTGCAACTAAACCAGTAAAGAAACATTTAACAGTTTAACATCAACTATCAAGATCTGAGAGACAAACTGATTTTCTACAATTTTAAAATGAAAATTTAAAAGGTATTTGGTACCTATAGGTAAGCACATGCTAGCATTTTGTTCAGTCCTCTTAAAGTATAAAATAAGTGCCAGTCTGCCACTCCATCAGATGCAAGTACATGGAAATTATGTTTAGAAGTTAAACATTTAAATAAACATTAATTTCAGAGAAAGTGACTTTGTGCTTACAGAGAGAATACCTTGTTGACATTCTTAAGCCTAACTTACTTTTTATTAGAAAATTATTATTATTTTCAAATTGAGTCAGACTGCTAATACAATCTTGCAAAACTGCTGGCATACTAAGAAATGCAGAAGCTTGCCTTTAAACTATTAATTTTAGGTAAAACATAGGTTTTAATGCCTAAATTTAAATAGCATGTAAAGCCAATTATAACATTTGAGCAAAGAAAAAGTATCAGCTTAGGAAATATTGATGGGATGAGGTCGAGGCTTATTCAGGATGCCCCTAGTCACTGAGAAATATCTGACAAGACTTTCCTGTGGTGGAGCCTGGAAGATTTTATTTTTCTCTTCTAAACTGTTCAGCAATGGACTAACAGTGTAGAGAGACTTCCAAGTTACCCTTTCATGAACAGTGAGTTATGTGGCATGCAGGAGTCAGAGGAGACCCTGAAGGATCTACTTCATTGATCTATACTATTCCCAATATAGCTAAAGACACAGCGGGTATAATTTCAACGAACATGATTAGCCAACCAATTACATTGCACTGCTTTTACATTTTCTTTGGTGCTCAGAATATTGACAGTTTAGCATCTTCCTTAGTCCAGGCTGCATTTACAACCAATGGCAGCATAATTATTATTACTTGGAGAATAAATTTTTGCTGAAGGGAAAGACTATAGATTTCAAAATGTTTCTTTTCTGTCTTTTCAGTCTCTCTCTGGCAGGTGAAGAATCCAAGGCTACAAGTTTACACTGCAAGATTATCCCATTGTGTATTGCATTTTCTGCTCTGCTGGTACCCAGTGCTCCCCACCTCCCCTGGGTTTAGCTTCACAAAAAAAGCTTCACCCCACTTCCCACCCAGCAGTACTCACCAATAGCCTGAGCAAGGGCTATTACAACTTCCTGGCATGTTGTGACTTCAGTGACTCCACACACGATTCTCTGCACTCCATCCACCCATACTTTGAGCTCCATGGTTCACCAGATCATCCAAGAGCCATGAATGCAAATCAGTCAAGTCATTCTTGCAACTGCACCAGAGACAACGCAGCTGACTTCCCACACCAGCTGGAAGAGAGAAAAATCCTGGTGTTTAGAGCAAGGAATCACCAATTTGAAAAGCTGACAATTTTACCATGACACCTAGCAGGTAGGAGAGCGTCCTTTCTTTAAAAACAACAACAGGAACCACACATCTACACATTTTGAGGGCAGAGTGACTGGAAAGTGCCCAGCAGAAAAGGAGAGGGGGTGCTGGTTAACAGCAGCTGAATATGAGCCAGCTGTGCCCAGGTGGGTAGGAAGGCAAATGGCACCTGGGCTAGGTCAGCAATGGTGTGGCCAGCAGGACCAGCACAGTACTGTCCCCCTGTCTTAGGAACTGGTGAGGCCACTCCTCAAATCTGTGTTCAGTTCTGGGCTTCTCACTTCAGGAAGGACATGGAGAGGCTGAAGCAAGTCCAGAGAAGGGAATAGAAGTGGGAAAGGGGCTGGAGCACAAGTCTGATCATGAGCAGCTGAGAGAAATGGGAAAGGAGCTCAGTGTGGGGAAAAAAAGCAGCTCAGGGGAAACTTTCTGGCTATACACTACTCCCTGACAGGAGGGGACAGACAGAGACAGGTTGGGCTCTGCTCCCAGGGAACATCCTTAAGCTGTGCCAGGGGAGACTCAGGTTGGATAGCTGGAAGAATTTTGTCATGAAAAGTTTGTCAAGCATTGGAAGGGGCTGCCCAGGGAGGTTTGTTGTCCCCATCCATGAGGGGTGTCCAAGGAAGGACTGGACACGGCACTCAGTGTTCTGGGCTGGGTGACAAGGTGGGGATTGGGCACAGGTTGGATTTGGTGTTCTTGTCCAACCTCAGTAAATCTATTACTCCATTCTAGGATCCCAGGCTTTAACAATGTCTACCTCTTCTGCAGACTTACCCAGAAGTTTCATTACAGTTTATTTCCTAAAATTTTATGAGTTGTTGCAGAAAGAGCACCAAGAGAAATAGTACTAAATAAAGAACTCCAGAATCAACTCTTAACAGTTTCCAGTAACAGGTGCCCCTATTCCTTTATATGCTGCCCAAGTGTTTCCAGGGACTAGTAAAGATGCTTTCAGTTTTTGTCCGATAATTTCTAGCAGGTGGAGCTGTATAAAAATAAGGGGTAAACATTTTTAATTACAGCCATCCATGACAGTCCAACTTTCATCTCCCTGCAGAAGCAGCTGAAGGCTCCTATTCCCAACAAACATGTGCATTTTGTACCAGAACCCAGAAAGCAAAGCGAGCAGACAAAGCTTCTCTCTCCCTCTGAAACAGGGGGAGGCATCAGGGAAAGTGTTGTAGGGGTGGTTTAACTGCTGACAGCACTGTGCTGGTTCTGTGAGGAACCAGACATTGTCTAATGTCTTTTACTAGGTTTTACCATAGGCACTGCAATGATACTATGCAAAAGAATTTCATCGTATACCAAACAAAAATTGTTGTCTTCAAGAGATAGAACACTCCCTCAAGAGTGAAACAAAACCCAAATCACCAGTAATGATGATTAAGTCTCAAAAAACCCCAGAAACTAACAAGAAAGCAAACACCCCCAAACCAACCAACAACAAAAAACCAAAATCAAATAAACAAAACCTAATGAAACAGCTAGGCTGCTTAAGCAGAGAGAGGGAAAATAAACTGTGATAACACAATAAAAGAAGCTTATGTAATCAGGTAACCCCATATAAAGTGATAAAACTAAGGACAATGTTTTTGAAGAATTAAGTACCAGGAACATGGATAACGCAAGGATGGAGTAAAAAATCTGAAAATTATTTTGGGGAGATAAGTGAAGACAGGCAGGGTAGGGTTATACGAGCAATATGGAATCTGATGATGCTGATGGATTGAACAGAACTGCACCATGTGGAGGCAGAAATAGTGCAGAGAACACTACTTAAGTGCTCTTCACATTTATAGTCTAACCAGAGCTGTTTTCTTTGGGGATGTGGACATCCCTTCCTGCACCACTGTAGCCCCCAAACTAGAGGGGCAAAGTGGCTTCCCACCTACAACCAAACAGTTCACCCAGCAGATAACAAATACTGACACATGATGCAGAGGACACCTGAAGATCCTCACCTGGCAGGCTGGGGTCACAACAACCTCAGAGCTTGTTAGAGCCACAGGGGTCCCACCACACCAACAGGACAAGCTTTAGCAGAAAAGCACCAAGCAGTAAAGTCAGGCCAGCAAACAGCCCTAAAATCCCTGTGCCCAAACCCACCTGTTCAGAAGTTTATGTAAAATCTGGGAGTAAAACCTGATCTCAAGTAGACTTGCACACTCAATAGAAAAGTGATTGCTTTTAAGAATATCAGTGTATACAGAAATAGTCCTTTGAGACATGAACAAACATCTGAAAACCCAAAGAAGTTTTGATAAACATTTTCCCACATAAAGCTAGGTAATACAAAGAAAATTTCTATCTCCACAAGCATTAACCATGTACAAACACAGAAATACTTCAGTCAGGTTAATACCATTTTAATGTACCAATAAACTGAGCAGAAGAAAATCTTATCAGCCTGTAACACAGCAGTGACTGAGAAAACACCTCACAGGCCTCATCCGTGACCTCTGCTATTTATTCTTGGACCAGTTGTCTTCACAAATAAACAGGCCTCACATTCCAAGCCCAGCTGTAAGGAACTTTATTAATTAACTTAATAACTTGCTGAGGGTTGAACAGTTCAGATTTCCTGGCACCAGCCAAGCCATCTCTCCATGTGACAACACACACGTCAGCAAAGCATCCGACAGCTCTTATTGTTTTTCTGTCTGTCAACATACAAAGTATTATCTCAATTTAGCAAGCCAGCAAATGCATTTTTTCACCCAGTCAGCACACAATACACAGTCTTGTGCTCACTGCTGATCAGGTTTGGTCATTTGTTTTCCTACAGTCCATCTTTAAAAAAAGCAAAGACTAAAGAGAAGCATCATATAATAAGGAAATATTTGCTGACACTTCCAAGCTGGAAGAAAGCATTCACCAAAGCTGCAAATGACCTGAACAAACTGCCTTTGAATCAGTTCATGCTCAGGGGAAACATTCCCATTCTTTCTTACAGGACAAATAGTTTTAATAGAATAAATAAAGAATTTGTGGTACGTGCATCCCTCAGACCAATAGGCAGGGCTGAATTAAAGGAGTGTGTTAATAAAAAGGGCTGTCCAGGTAGAGTCCCCATTCCTGGAGGTGTTCAAGGAACAACTGGATATGGCACTCAGTGCTCTGGTTTAGTTGACAAGGTGGAGATTAATCACAGGTTGGACTCCATGACCTCAAAGGTCTTTTCCTCCATGGATTCTGGAATTCCATGTGCCCCACAAGTGCTCACAGGATTCCTCTGGGGAACTGCCGCTAAGAACATACACTCACGTCAGAAATGTAAGATCTCTGTGCTGAAATCACTGTGTCTCAGAGTTTCTAAGCAAAGCTCATCTCTAGTAAGTTTTAAAAAATAGATCTAAGATTGGGTTAGTTTCTACATTATGCAGAAGTTTACAGAAAGGTCTGAAAAACAGTAAATTATCTCTGCTTCCCAAATATAACTCTGTAGCACCTTTTTATTAGCCTTTGGTCTTCCTTCATAGGTATTCGGTTCTTACTTTCATACCAGTAAAAGCTGATTTGCCTCCCCACTGAGGGTCATCTTTCACCCCCAAATACATTCTTCAACCTGAAACCTGTGCCCAGAATGCACATTTGCGCTTTTTATGTTAGAGGAGGCAAAATAAGCCTTACCTCTAATACTGTGCAAATTTCTTTCTGAAGCCAATGGAAGGGTTGGGGAGGGGGGAAAAAAAAAAAAAAATCTCACTTCAGGTTTCTCAATCCCGTAAGTTCAAAAGCAGTTCACCGTATGCATAACTTATTTCAGCAATGACTGGGAATAGGAATGCAAAACTAATTTACTGACAGGCACACAAGCCAAAGCACGCCTGTGATCACAGCTTTTCCCCAGTTTGTGAGCCATCAGCTCCATAGCCACACATAGTTGTGCCTGGAACCAAGCACTGGAAATCTGGCATTCCACACCTACCTCCTTCCCCTACTTCTCCATTACCTTGCCTGAAGCCTCCTCAATTACCTTGTTTACCATGCTTTATGCATTTTCCCTAAATTCCCCTTTTATCCTAATTGACTGATATCTTACTCTTTTAGAGATTTGTTCAGTTTTTAAGTGCAAAGAAAATTCAGCATATATATGTACATATATACACACACATACATATATGCTACTATTTAGCTACCTCTCCACAACTCATTTACAAAATATAGAAAAGGCTGAAACTTCACAAAAGACAAGCAGATCACACTAAGTGAAAAGGACTTTTCTAGCATTTAAGAAGAAACAATATTCCAAGCAGATGTTTGCAAGACATCTTGCCATAAGCATTATGTCACAAGGAAACTTGCAAACTAAAATCAAGATGCTGATTTCACCTCATTTCTACTTTTTAGAAGGTTCACGTTGCCTGAAAGCATCATGCACCTCAAATCAGGGCTAAAATCCTGCTGCAGCAGAATTTTGACCAACCAGTTCAGTGACTTGCTGTAGCCCCAGCAAGTCACTAGCATGTTGTTTAGTACACTTGAAAGTCAGAGTGCTTTCATTTGTAATTAGCAATAACCAAACATAATTTGGAGTTTGGTGTTTAGCCTTTATTTTCCATTCCCTGTGCACTATGGCCAAGTTGCGTTCCTTGTTTTTCCCTATTATGACACCAGGTAGGGCCCTGGACAAAGAGACAGCTTGTTCCACCCATGCTGTAATTAATAAGAATAGTTAGTCAATGCTAGTCAGGCTTGATTGGAAAATACCAAACAAGCACAAAGAAGCCAGTCCAGATAACCAGGAAGGGTTTATAAACCATCCAGAAAAGCATGAATGAAGGGATGCAATTGGAAGGTCTTCCCCAACAGAAGAATCCTGGTACAGAGCCAAGTAACATGTTCCAAATGAAGCTGGCTACTGGAAATAAGCTTCCTGGTATCTACCAAAAAAGCCTCCTCCCTTAGAATGATGAAAAAAATATCCTACAAGATACACAAGCCTCCTATCAGTAAATGGGCAAAAATATTTAATGGCAAGTTCAAGTAAAAAATATCAAGTTAATGTAATCTGCAGGAAGAACTTTAATCCAAAAGGAACAGATAGTATGTTTGAAACCAGCCCCTGACTTTCTTTGAGAAGTGCTTACACACAGGTAGCATTCAGCAGGTTTTTTTTTTTGGTTGTTTTTTTTTTTTTTGTGGGACTAAGCCTTGTGGACATTATTCTTTTGCTGTTCCAGAAGAAGAATACTCTGTGATAATAAGCACTGCTTGAAACAAATAAACCAGAGGTCCCACAAGCATGAAGATGACAGTGTTGAGAATGAGCTTGAGAGAAAGTTTAAGACCAAGTACTTTTCCTCCATGAGACTGGCCAAAAGATGGTCTAATGTCTGTATCAAACAAGCCAAAATCCTGATGCCATAAGTGATATCTAAACACAGACAACACATGCACAACCCCCTCACCTGTGAGAGGACAGCACAGCACCAACACAGGAGTTAGTACAAGCATTGATGAGCAGGCAGCTGTTTCTGGCAACCAAGGCTGCACAAAATCGTGCCTCTCAATAACCCAAAAGTCCCCAAGTTGCAGTTTCCCCAAACAAATTACCAGTTGACTTCCATCCAGGAACTCTCAGGAAGCAGCCTACAACAGAAACTGCTGCTTGCATTGCAATTTCTCCTGCTGCAATACAGCTAACAATTTGGTGGGAAAAAAATGAGGGAAAGAAACATTGTTCTGAAGCACAGAATGCTACAACTGGTATTTTGCCTAATTACAGTACATTCCCGACCTCTCCCTGAGCTACAATCTCTCCTTGAGCTGCAATCTTGACAGCACAGAAAAAAAACAAATTATCTCTTCTCTTTGTATTGGTGAGAATTAGGCAGAAGGAATTAACTTGCTTTCTTTCAGGGGCAGAGGAGTGATCAGAGGAGGTAAAGCATTCATCCACATTTCTTGTCAGTTCTTGCAAAGATACATTTTGTTAATGGCAACTATTCAGTTATTACTTGAAATAATTCTTCCAACTTGAAAATTTTAATTTTGTCTTCAGTATTTTAATTCTAAGACTCATCTCTAGCACATGTGTTAAGCCGTTAGGACATCTTCCTGCACAGTGTTTTAACCTAAATTACATGTGGACAATCTGAAGAAACCAGAGACACCCCTTAAGATTTAAATGCAGCACAGCACAAAACATTCATCCAACTTGGGATACAAGTGATGGCATCGCTAGAAGCCTTCACAATTATGAACAGTGTTTAAAATTCTCATGGCCTTCATCGAAAATGAGTTCCAACCAGCTGTCACAAACACAGATTGATGGCTGGAGTGATAGTGCTCCTATCACAGTCTGTAATACTTGGTATCTTTGGAGCTACCAGGCTTGACCCAACCGGGCTGCAAAACATTTTCAAATCCCCACAAAATATTGGAGAGGAAAACAAGTCGGCAGGTGAGCCAAGAAAACAGATGGCTTACTAAAGTTCCTTTGGTCACTGCTGAGTGCATAACCTTGCATTTTTAACAGTAAGTTTCACACTCTTGCACTTGAATTAATTCAACAGGAACAACTCTGATATTAATACTCTCCCTAAGATTAGATATAAAAAGCAGCTGAACACATGGACTTTGGCACAAAAACCCAAGGGTGTTTTGGAAATAGTGACAGCATTCAAGTCGGACTTTCAAGGATCCTTGCTTCTATTAAGATTTCAGTCAGAGGGTTTCTAAAACAGAGATTTAAAAATTTAAAACGTAAGAGCATTATATTCAATATATGTACCAGCAAATCAAAACAATATCTGATGCAGCACTTCCTTCTGCTCGAGACAGGATTTACTGTGATGCAAGTGTGAATTCAATTCAAGCAGGCTTACTCACTAAATCCCAACCCTGAATCTGATTCAAGATTACGATGAAGTATCACCTTCATTTTACACAAAGCACTCCTTTTCCACATTCTCTAGTTTGACAAAATTGTCAATATGAAACATCACAATCTTAGAGAGGCACAATTGAGTGGATTCATCCCAGAAAACCTCACTGGTGACCTACTACTGTTCTAGGAAGGGCTGGATCATAGAATTACACAATGGAAGGGTTGGAAGGGACTTTAAAGCCCATCCAGTTCTGACACCTGCCATGGGCAGGGACACATTTCACTATCCCAGCTTGACCTGAGCCCCATCCAGCCTGGCCTTGGACATTTTCAAGGATCCAGGGGCAGCCACAGCTGCTCTGGGCAACCACAGCCTCACAGGGAACAATTTCTTCCTCATATCCAACCTAAACCTGCTCTCTGTCAGTGTGAAGCCATTGCCCCTTGACCTGTCACTCCAGGCCCTTGTCAAGAGTCTCTCTCAGTTTTTCCTGTGGGCTCCCTTCAGGCACTGGAAGGCCACAGTGAGGTCACCCTAAAGCCTTCTGCTCTCCAGGCTGAACAATCCCAACTCCCTCAGCTTTGCCTCATAGCAGAGCTGCTCCATCCTTCTGATCCCCTTGGTGTCCCTGCTCTGAACTGGCTCCAGCAGGATAGCTGGTGGCAGCACAGCAGAGGCTCAGAGAGCAGCTGGGATGGATTTATGCTGTGGCAGAGGAATATCCTTTTCCAGATATGTTAGCCAAGGAGCCTGTACTGCATATAAATGCAGTGACAAACAGCTCAAAAAAAAGAAATGTGCATTAAATAAACATCTCCTGATTCATCATCTCAGTCAACACGCAGACATTTACTGCACTGTAATGTCTCCCAAAACTGTGTAAGTATTTGTTCCTCATTAGTAGCAAATATATAGTGCATTTGAGAAAACAGCTTTATTACACATCACTTTATTAATAAACAGCAGCATTAGGTGGAAGTCACATCTATACATCTCTAATGTGGTCTAAATAGTGTGTGGGAGTGAAAGAAAACGAAGAGCAGTGAAATAAGCAAGCTGTTTCATTGCAGGGGAAATACTTACACAAAAGCTACAATACACACACCTTACTTCAAAGTTGCCTCAAGATGCCCTGGCTTCAAAGGGACAAAATAGGTCATTCTCCAAACTGGTTCCAAGAAAGACTCAGCTCCACCCATTCAACTTTTCCCCTGTCTCCTTGTCCACAAACACTCAAGCCCATCTGAGGACTGAAGACATTCGTGTGTAATTGCCAATATTTACACTAATGAGGCAATGAGCTCATCTGCTCCCTTTTGGCAAGACCTGCATTAACTCTTTGTTTTGTAGGGCTGAATCTGTTCTTTTCACACTTCTGTCAAGCCCAGGTGCAGCATTTCCTCTTTCATTTGACTACAGGCACCCCAAGTCTCAGTGTCAGAGAGGTGCTCCCTACACCTCAAATGTGAGCTGATGGCAAAGTTCAGAAAAAACCCAAACATACAAGAAACTTGTTACACTAGCCACATTTCAAGATATGGACCAAAACATACCACCTTCTTCCTCTATATTGTGGTGAGCCTTGCATTCCAATGAGCCCACCCTCCCCTTCCAAGTTTGCACTGAAGTATGCAGGAAATAAAAAACATCCTGCAACTAAAATCTAAATTTGAATTAACCCAAGTTTTATAAGTCAGTTAAGCACATGGTTTAAAGCCATGATATGACATGACTACCAAAATCTCACTGTAATGAAATGCAATTTCTGAAACAGAAACAGGGTGAGGCACTTTCAACTTAATCAACATAACTATTCCAAAAAATTATAATCTCAAATCTGTATTCAGTGAGCAGTTACATTATTTATTAAACATTGCCTAAGAAATTTCAAGTTTTCCTGGCAACCTAGGAAAGTCTGCAAGACAGAAGATAGCTTATTACTACGAGGAGTCTTTAAACAGTTAAGCAAGATAAATGAGTGGTGGGGGGGGGGGAAACCCATCACTTTCTAAAATTTACACTTGGCTGCGCTTACTTCCATATTTCCTGAGGCACAAAAGAACTTCTTTGCTTCTTCTATTCTCTATTTATAGGACTCAGCTGGATCACTTAAGTATTTCCCCTCTCTTGACAATTGTGAGCTTGGCTAATTTTATTACAGCAAAATCTGAGGCAATCAGAACACGCAACAATAGCTTATGGGCTGAAACATGGAGTGGGTTAGGATGAGAAAAGTTCATCTCGTTCCCATCCCCCTGCCATGGGCAGGGACACCTTCCACTATCCCAGGTTGCTCCAGAGCCCCATGCAACCTGGCCTTGGACACTTCGAGGGATGGGGCATCCACAGCTTCTCTGGGCAACCTGTGCCAGGGCCTCATCAGGAACAATTTCTTCCATATATCTCACTTAATTTCCCCCTCTTTCAGTTTCAAATTCTCATAATTTTCAGTCTGAATTCCTACAGTTCTGTGGCAGTGTCACATGTGGCTTCAAGATAAGCCTACAGCGCTTTAGCCAACTGGCCACACTGCACAGAATGGCTGCAGAACCAAATTCCACTTCAGGAGGTGAGGATGCTTAGGTTCTCTAGTCAGCTGGTAATTTTAAGCAAACTGTTACAAATGTCATACTTTCTAAACCACTAATTCTCTAAGTTTTACTGACACTCACCTAAACTCCAAAACTCACTGGGAGGAATGAGAAGCACAGATATGACCATCATAATAAGTACACTTCACTTTGGAAGTCAAAGATCACATATCACATCCATAGAAAGACCCAGCAAAGAGCTCTTGAGGAAAAACATGATTCTCTGCCAAAAAACTGACAGCAATTAACAAAAGTCACAGCCAGCAATGCCAATGGAAGAAAGATGTTAGGTCAAATTCAATATGGCAAGAGTGGAAGAGTTTTCATTTTCCTACTCCTGCTTTCTTTGTCTGTGGTGACAATTTTTAAACCCGCACAACTTTCCATGTATTGACTTCCCTCCGTATTTTCAGACAGCGCCTACAATTTGCATTGAGATAGAGCTTTTCACTGCTGGCCATGCAGTCACAGGCTTTCATCTCAGCTCCTAATGGTTACATCTTCCTCCTCACTGCAGCCTCAGCAACCCTGTCGTGTTCATTTGCCCAGCATGGTAATGTCAGGACAGATTTCTGGAGTCAGCCGACTTGCTAAAAGCAGTTCTCCCTTTTCTTTACTTGATCCACTTATTTTCACTCAGGAAGTCCTTTTGCACTTATGTCTGCCCTTCTTACTCACTTCTTGCTCAGTTTACCCAGTGAACTCTTTATAGCTCATTCATCAGTCACTTCACACATGCACATGGAAGTGCAACTCCACCAAGTTAGCAGTTAAATGTCTTTATCCCCTTCACACCGTTCCTTAACTACTTCTGCAGAGCACCTACCAAAAGACAATGGATCACCAGGTGAGACCCTACTGCTTTTTGGGCTGATTGAGCTTACTCTATTCACCTCCACACCTTCTCTTTGGGACTCCTGTTGCCTTTCAGAGAAGCTAAGACAAGCACAGTTCTGCTTTTAAGAGCTCCTGCAAAGCACCTAGAAGATGGGCAACATAATCAAGACCTTCTGGAAGTATGCTTGTCCCTCCAGAAGGAAATTTATCATCATTCATCCCATCATGGTGGATCTTCACCATGTTTTCTGAACTTATGAGATGCCTGGGATGCCAGACACTGGTACTGAAGAACACAGAATTATTAACACTGGAAAAGATCTCCAAGATCATCGAGTCTGACCCTTGACTGATCACCACCTTGTCAACCAGGTGCCACATCCAGTCTTTTCTAAAAGATCTCCAGAAATGGTGACTCCACCACCTCCCTGGGCAGCCCCTTCCAATGCCTGACCACCCTTTCCAGGAAGAAATTCCTCCTGACCTAGAGCACAAGTTAAACAAAACAGCATCTCAGCACTGCTGTGTGAACTGCTGTGATGAGCTCTCTAGGTTATCATCTCACTGCTTATGGAAGACTAAGTCCAGCTTGCATTTGTCTTTGGAAGCAATAAAACAAAACAGAACAACCCCCACGAAACAAAACAAAAAAATAGTAATAAAAAACCCAAATAAAAACAAAAAACCCACACCACACCAAACCAAAAAACAAGAGATCTGCCTAGGCCATTTTTACTTTCTCCTGGTCTCTCTTACTTAAAAAACACCCCAGTATCTGTGGATTCTGTTTCTCCACAGAAACAGAGAGAGGCTGTGCAGTCTGGAGAGCCACTGACAGCACTGAGTAAGGATTAAGGATTTAGAACTATGTGAGGGAACTTAACAAAAAGAGTCTTGTCAGTTTTCTTTTATTTAAGAAGAGCTTGCTGGGATTTCTAATCTTTACTGATATGCAGCTGTAAAAGTGTACAATACCAGGTAACATCAGAAGGCCAGAAAGGCTTATTAAGCACAATTACCTAGCAAGCAATCTAAATCCTGGAAAGAACTCAAGGGGAAGTGCCCACAGAGAGTTTGTACTAATTATAAGATAGTAAGCAAATAAACACCCAAAACTGTGCAAAATTTGAAGCGTTAATGATATGCTTAAAATCCTGAAAACATCCACAACGTAACATTTAAGCTAAAACCCAACTACATGAGTCTCTTCACACCTAGGAAAGGTTATATGAAAGAAATCTTGAATTATTCTTTATAAAATCCTTCCTTATAAAAGTACAAAGCCAGGCTTACAGAGTGGGGTATGCTATGTATTCATATTCCTCTTCCTATTTAGTTATGAATGACCTGAATATTAACTTGCAAGTATTTGTAAGATTTTTGCAATTTGACTTCCTTTAGCTGCTATTTCTTCTTCCTCACTTCAAGATATCAAATACTAAAGCATATTTCTTTAACAACTACAACATAAACCTCTATTTCTTTAAAGCCCAGAATTTCTCATTTTTAAACATTATGCAACTATCCTTTAGAGAAAGCAGTCTGCAGAACTGCCAAACCTACATGGAACAAAGAGAAGAGATTGTATCAGGATGACATGCCTCCAAAAAGTTGAGTTTCTTTCCTGTGAGAGAGAAATTACTAACGTGCATTGCAATTAGTGCAAAAAACAATACTATCTTTGCAGTTCCAGACTGGGGAAAACTACAGTTTGATGTTTACACAGCAGTAAATAAAGCAGGAAAACTTTTGTGTTGGGTAATAAGCACATTTTCCCACTCAAATGTTTAATGACAGTGTATCACTGAACAGCAGTGAGGTGAGGTATTCCACATTTTGCTACTATTAAGATTAGAATATTAGAGAATTCCCTAATAATTGATAAATTAATAAAACCCAAACTAAGTCATTTTAACTTTCAAGTCCAAAGGAATTGCATAATATCCACTGTTCTACAGCAAGTGAGAGGATCCAAACCTTGCCAAAGCTTCATAAATTAATGAAAAAGGAAAAAAAAAAAAAAAAAAAAAAAAAAAGGTTTACCGGCAACACACAGAGCTTGGATGCAGAAACCCACATCTCAAGAACCAAATATTTTTGAAGCAGAAAAGCCATGGACTACTGTCTCTTCATGCAAGTGGCATTTCCACACACCACACCACCACCCCTCTCCCCCCACCATTTATTATCAATACTTCTGTCCTTTCCAGACATCATGTCTCCACTTATATTTCATTTCCAGTTTGCCCTCAGCTGGCAAGCCCAAGATGAATCCCAACTCTGAAAAAACACTGGAAGAAATTTTTTTCCAGTTATCAGACCAGCGTATTTCTTCAGAAACACTTTCAAAGTATTCAATGCATTGAAATGCATTTCAAATACTTGAAGTACTGCTGCTTCAAATGCAAAGAAACCATTCAGATGTGGATGTAGGATCCAAGTTTTACGTAAGGACAGATTTAAACATGACTATCAAGTAAAGGAAAATAAGCCTTAAATAAGAAAGCAAGAAGCTGCACGTAATAAAAATGTGACCAAGTGAAGAAGAGGAAAGAAATGGATGCATATGCCATGGTAGCTTCAATTTCAGATCTGCTACCACACCAGTCTGAACAAGTGCAACAGAGACAGCAAGGAAACAAGAGGCACTTTGTTCAGTGTGCAGTTCTGGAGTGAGAAAGAGAGACTAGAGATGAGAATCATCTCTTTTAATGCAAAGAATGGAGCAAAACTCAAGGATCCCAGCGATACTACTGTTAAAGAAAACTTGTTTTTTTCTGTAGTGACTCAGTGCCCAGGCAGCAGGAAAAAGGTGTGTACCCAAAGGTAAGATGGGCAGAAGCAATGAGAACCTGAGAGGCAGCACTTTTTGTTTGATACCATTCCTTACCTCAACCAGAACTCACCAGCACCTCAGAGCAAAACTTTCCCTGAGCCAGAGATCCTCTCAAAGAGCATCCAGCAACTTTTCCCACCTATTAATGCCCTTCAGTGGATACTAATCACAGGTGAAGGGCAGAAAACCATGAGCTCAATGAATGGAGTATTTTTTGATTCATGACCTGGGGCACTCAGACCAAAAAGGAATTGCACTCTGCTTCCATGGTTCTTGAAGGGAACAGAAAGGCTTTTTTAGCCCAACCAGCAGAAGTATCTGCCCAGCTCTGGTAGGTCAAAGACATTTCAATCATGACATACACAGGCCACAAAACAGCTGGAGGATATTAATTAAGTCTCAGTGCTCACAAATCAACAAAGTCTGGTTTTGTTGTTTATCAAACATCCCAGAAAAATGGAATATCACTACGCAGAAAAAGATTAAGTAGCATTCTGTGAGTGAAAGCTTCTGAAGTGGGACTCAAAACAACATTTTTGTCAACTGTATTTAAGACTTTGTGCAAGTTAATTCAATTTAAAGCATCGTTAAACCTTCCCTGAACTTCAAAGAAAAAGTTGTCTATTTTTGTCTGCTTTTCATATTTGAAGTATTGAAAGAAAAATATTTCCTAAAGTTACTCCTCTGATTTGATGTCCACTTGTGCTGCCAGAGTACATAAATTCTGTTCCTTTTCTTCATTATGTTATTTATTGATTAACACTGAATACTAGTGAACAGATTTTGTTTTTCTTAAAAATACAAAAAAACCCCTATTATTACTCCATGATTTCACCTGGGGGAAAAAAGTTTGAATAAAACACATACAAGATGACCCTGCCTTGTGCCCCAAAACAGACAGCAAAATAAAGTCACATAACAAATCACATTAGTGATGCTTAAGGCAAAAAATCCCAACTGGTTTATTCAAAACAACTGAAGGTAAATAAGTCACTCTCCACATATAAGGATGGGCAGGCACCATCTTGATTAATTTCCAGCAGGCAAATACCTTCGGCTCTCATACAATAAAATCATTCAGAGACAGTAACTCACATGACTTGTTTCGAAGTGACAAATAAAGGAGTGACACTGCAGTCACCTGGCAGATGGCCACAAACTCACTCCACTGAAAGGAATTTATTCAAAATAGAGTCAACAGCAAATTCTTAAATATTTTAACTTGGCAGAAGGAAACCTGGCTCAACACCACTACATTCCAAGCTTCCTGGAGCTCCAGGTTAACATATATATGCATATGTGCTCTGGCTAAGTGGCACCTGGGAAAAATAAAACCAGTGCCAATCTAAACTCTGTGTGCCGGTTTAGCCAGCAGGAGTGTCCCCATGGCTGATACCACCCCCCCCCCCAAACCATCACACCCCTTTAGCAAAATTATGTTGGCCAAAGGCAGCAGTTAACGCTCTGGAAATGTTTGTTTTAGAAACAATCCACTGCCTGCATTAAAGAGAGACATAAGGTGCTAGAATGTGGGGCTGAAAGTGCTTTAATGAATAACCCAAAACACCTCTCAAGTATGAGACAACTTAAGTCTGAAGCCAGACTCCAGCTAACACAGCATTTTGGGTGCTGTACATATGGACAGATGCATCCACACACATGTACCACCCTTCAGAAAAGCTCCTCTTCACCACAGAGAGTGCATTTATATATGTGCATTGACATTTCTACTAGTTCTACTCCATATTAAGGATAATGGAAGTATCCATCCAATGCTGTTTTCCTTCAGCTTTTCCTGTAGTGAGATAAAGCTGTTGTACCTTTATCCTTATCTGTACCTTTGATACACAGAGCATGAGACAAGCTGTCATTGTGGCAAATGAACAAAGCATTTTAATTTAGTTAGCTCTGCTGGCCCCTCAGCTGCTTCAGTTATCAACAGAATACTGCTATAAATACTGCATGTGCAATAGAAGGAGTGGTAAAACAGCAATATACACCCAGAAATGAAAAAGGTGGTGTGACTGCTATGGAAATCTATTGCTGAGACACTGATGTGTGCACTAAAGGCAAATCAGCTTTAAATAAGGCCTGTAAATGGTGACAAGCCAGAGAAGAAGCAGCATTCTCAGTTTTTCACACTTCACCAGCCTCATCTACATCATAGAACAGGGGACTCAAAAAATTAAACCAATACGAAAAATAAACCAATGAATAATCTGAAAGTATTCATTTTAGTCAAAGCTCTTAATATTTTTCCTGTATCGAGGATTCATTATGTGGCCATGATGAATTTCAAAGTGAACACACTTTTCCTGACAACTTTTTTTTATTTTTGGCAGTGTCTGAGTGGCCAAAGTGGGGACAACTCCTCACAGTGAATCACAGGATCATTACGGTTGGAAAACATCTCCGATACCACAGAGTCCAACATTTGACCAAATACCACCTTGTCAACCGAACCAAAGAAGCTCCAGTTGTTTCTTGAACACCGCCAAGGACGGTGACGCCTCCTCCGTGAGCAGCCCACTCCAGTGCTTGACAAGCCGTTCAGTAAAGAAATTATTTCTCAAGTGAAGATCTGCTGCCCAGGATCATCTGACAACCACAGGAGCCAAAAACACTCCCCAGGACAGGTTAGCTATGGGCCTCCCTCTTAGACAGCATAAAGGTGCATACCCATAGAGATCACACCATCACAGGAGAGAGAAACTCAGCAGGGCCAGGGCAGGTCTGCCCAGAACACAACTGTTTAGAGAAAACGCTGCACAGAGCAGGGGAACTGGGATCTTGCTCAGATTTCTCATCTCAGAAAGAAAGGGGGAGTGAAACTTAGGAAGTTGCCCCATCCCTGGAGTTTAAACACAAGCTGGACAGGGCTCTGAGCAACCTGGTCTAGTGTAAGGTATCCCCGCCCATGGCAGGGGGTGGAAGGAAATAGTCTTTAAGGTCCCTTCCAACCCAGGCTATTCTGTGATTCTTTAAGCTTTACAGTTTTCAGAATGCTTTATGTGCAAGCACTTTCAGAAGGGAGCAGGGAAATGCTTTCTTGGAGGGTTTAGGTGCACTTCCTACCTGCAGATGAAGACGGAGATGTCTGCTTACACACACTTGGCTACTCCAGGCATCAGTGTTCACTTTGCTGATGAGGGCAGCTCCTAGAAGGAAATAAAGAAATATTGTTATACATTAGTGAAACAACCTTCTTGAGGATGAAGTTCTATTCCTCCTCCTTCCTTTAATGTTTTGGAAAAACAGTGTTCACCTGGCACCTACAGATCTACAACAGCCTGGGCTACACAAGCAGTATTTTATTTTTGAAAAGTTAGTTCAAAAGAAATGTGGAATACTACTCTTAATTTGCTGGTTCTTATACCTGGTGTGACATGTTCCAGCTATAAATAACTAAGTGTGGTAAACAAGATTTCAACAGCTTTCCAGAACATTAGGAAAAAAAACAAACCCTAAGCACTGTATTAGGCAGTCACGAGCATCTACCACTGGTAAATTGTAAATACAGGAAATTGTGAAATAATCTTCTTTCCCAATTTTCTTTTTAAGGGAAATAATCCTCAGACCAGAGCGCTTCCAGATATATAACCTTCCAAGTGCTCTGGAGCTGCACACCCTGACTGACTCCCTTGCAGCAGTGAATCACAAGCAATGCATGCACAAACAGCCAAACAAACTGGGCAAAAAGTAACAAAACCCAAACTGCTGATTAAGATTAATAATCCGCTTGGAAGGGATGCTTACTACTACAACAACGTTTTACAGCATCACTGTGACAGACATTGCTTACTATCATGACACAGCCAAGGAGAACATGTGAGATGTGGTTATCTGCAAGCCTTCATGAACAAAGACTTTTCTGAATAATATTTTAAAGGAACATATCTATTATGTGTAACTCTACACAGGAACTTTATAGCACGCAGCATGGACAAACAGCTCTAATTCAGAAAAACTTTCCACTGGTATTTCAGCATCTCCTCTACCACTGTTGTTAGACACTGAATTTTGTCCGGACAAAGTGTTTATCTCCTAATATCTTTTGAATTGAAATATGTAATAAGTACCAACTCCAGTATAAGAACATCATAAGAGTTCAGAAAACAACAAAAATCTCTTAAAGATCTGGAAAGAAGGGAGGTCTAAAATACTAGACCGTGCACATGATGCATCAAAGCCCTACAGGAGTAATTGCTTCTCTCATTCTAGCCCGAAACTCCACAATAGGACATTCAGGAGCACTAAAAGTCCCAGGCACATATCAAGTAATTTTCACCATGACTGACTGAAAACGCAGCTTTCATCCACAAAGCAATATCAGTTAAATTCCTGGGTTGCCAGAATAGGTTTTTGTGATGTTTTGTGCTTTCCACTTTGCAGACCCACTTATATTTACTAATGGTTCACATGAGCCTTTTACTCTAGCTCTGCAATGAACAGAATTTCTGGTGAGTTTATGTCCCTCAGCTGAGAAGCTGTAATTTAACAGAAGGAAGATGTGCTTGTTAAATCTCCTTAATGTATTTGATTGCAGTTCCATTAGAGAACTTTTCTTTAAGTTTTCTATTCAGGTTTATTCACCAGATATTCCTAAGTAGGGTCAAGCAGTCGTAGAAAATGCAGAACATTCATCTAACCTACCACATCAGGTTAAGTCAACCAGTGCTTGAGCCCCAGTTACTTACCAATCCCCACTTATACATGTTAGATTAGGAAAATAAATCTGGTTTTAGGTTACAGATGGTAAATTAGTTAATCCAGAGGCACAGATGCTTGAATTTTGCTGGGGAAGGGAGAGCTAGAGAAGAGAAAAATAATCATCTCACCCCAAACTATGAAAACTCAGCTTTGAGATGCTAGAAGTTGTCTTCACCTCCTGCAAACTGATCAACTGCCAATATACAAATAGTAAACATTTCAATTGTTGCTGTTTGTTAATTACCCCAGGGCACTTCATACAAAAGCTGAAGAACAGTAGATTCTGAACCTGAAAATGGAGTAGCCATGATGCTGATCCAGCAGAAGGGACTGACAGTTCCACTCCAACAGAGCTGCATTATCTGCAGCTCTACTGAAACCCTAAAGCTCTTCTCAGACCACTCTGCAGAGAGTCGGAAGGAGTGGGAAGGAGTAAGAATAAGAGCCACATTCTGTCCTTAGGGACCCCTATTAAATCAGATTCCCAACATCAGCCACTTCCTCTTTGTTTTCCTCAAGCCATATGGCTTCCTGACAAAATCTGTACAAACAATAATTCCATTAATCAAGCCACTGCTGGAGGAAAAGGCTTTTTTTCCCCGCTCTTCCCTTCATCAATCCAGACATTTTAATGGAGATGTTTTATGCATTTTCTTTTATGAAAGTCCCAAGGGAAAAAAATAGTAAAGTGGTCTTTGTTCTCACACTGCAGCCCCAGTTCCAGTTCATACACGTAGAAGACCCTCACAAAAAATGCAGAGATACAGGAATAGAGAGAAGTCAGTCAAACCAACAAGAAAGGAGTACAGCCTAATTAAGTCTTCGCAGGGATACAGCATAAATTGCTGCCTAGGTTTGCTGGCAGTATGTCTCAAAAAAACCAAAAGTTACAAAGAAAACATAATTAACAGAAGTAGGTGAAATGAGAGAGGCATTAAAAGTCTACTCCAGCAAGGCTCTGAGGAGATGCACACATGCAAATGCCACAAGTAGCTCAAAGGAAAGAGCTTCTTTTAAACGATGTCACAGAAAAGGACTTCCCCAGAGGTCAGGCTTCTTTTTAATGTGAACCAAGATGACCAACCTGCTACACAATCCATCTACTTTGGCACCTCCACACTGGTAAAATCGTGCTGGCGATGACATGCATCTCAGATCAAGAGGAAATACATGCTGCCCATGCAGGGAACTCAGTGGGAGGGAAGAAACAGAGCAGCAAGATTTTTACCTCTTGTAGGTGGGAAACTCCCTTTCCAGCAGGTGGAAAGATCTCCCACTCCTCTGAAAAAAGGGAGAAGAACACTAAACCCAAACCTAACCAGGCTCATTCTTTCACCAAACTAAACATGCACTTGAGGGACCTGCTGGAAATGAAAACTGCCTGTTTTGAGGATCTGTTCCCATGGAAGTTTTTCCCAAAACTTTTTTGACTGAACTTTTATTACTCAATAGTTTGCAGGACACGAGGAGGATTGGGAAGAACAAAAAAATTACTTTCCAACTCAAGTGGCCTCTTTCAGTCACACACTTCTATAGCAACTCTGATCTTTCCATTCACATGGAAGGAAAACGAGATTGGCATGGTAACAAATCTTTTTACCTTAAATCATGTTTTATTTTCTTCACAGGTGG
Organism: Cinclus cinclus; assembly: GCF_963662255.1. Taxonomy (NCBI): domain Eukaryota; kingdom Metazoa; phylum Chordata; class Aves; order Passeriformes; family Cinclidae; genus Cinclus; species Cinclus cinclus. Next base: position 26,347,415 of record NC_085049.1, read on the forward strand.
TCTACAGCATACTGCATGATCAAAACTGCTCCTCAATTCATGTGAACAAAACCAACCCTCTGTTTAAATGAAGTTCAGGAAACACAAAACAGCTTATGACACTGAGAAAGACCTTACAGAGAAAGAGCGTTAAAAAAGGTATGAAATTCACTTTTTAAAACTTGGAGTGAGTTTTCTGGGGGGAAGATTCAGTGTTTGCAGTTTTTTTTTAAATACAGGAAAGCAGCATTCTTGATTAAAAGCAGGAAATCTTGGAAATTACACCCCTTTCTGTCTTTGTTGAATTAAGTAACAATTAGCCACAAAGAAGAAAAAATCAGAAAGAATAGCTTAGAAAATTTGAATCATTATCTCCAAGGAGACACATCTGTAATTTTAACAAGGTCAAAATTTTCATCAGTTCTTGTGGGTAATGGGAAACACAAGATGTTAGCTTCTGTTCCTATCAAGGCACTGACAAATCTGAAAGACTGCACATATCACTTGGAGCCTACACCACTATGAATTATTAGCCTCGAGGCCACAGCCTAGAACGATAACAACATATCCAAAGGACAGACGGATTTGTGGCTGCCTTGAGGTAGTGATGAAAGGTTTGTTTTGGACAGGGTGGTGAGGAGGATCAGGTGCTGCCAGCTAGAGAGGCCTTTTACCACATCTGGGGCAGATGGTCACAATTATCTTATCACTGGTAATCAGAATTCATCCTTCAGCAGCTATATAACAACCCATGTAAAAATAAACCTGGGATCCATGTTTGACTTCTAGCAAGAGAAGAGCTTGCCTGTCATAAGTCAGTCAGTGCAGGCAGCATTCTGGCTTGGAGTCTCATTTACCAGCCTGTGGTATGAAGCTCTGCAGATGCAAGACAGTGGCTTCACATCAGGCGTGAGAGTGGAATACAGGAAATGCTGACAAGAAAATTTAGGGGCACACCAGTGGGGAGGAGAAGGCAGTTCTCCCTCCTGCCAGCTCACTCCTCTGCCCTTTCTGACCGTCTTGATAAACAGCATGTGCTCCCAAATTAACAGGATCTGTATCACCCTGCCTTGACTACTGCTCTTACCTACAGGGACAAAACTGATCCAAAGTGGAAAGAAAACACATTATTAGGAGAATATAAAGAAAAATCAAGCTCTTCAGGTCTTCACTGACTGCAGCCACTTGTTAATGTCCTCACTTACTAATGAAGGTGGACAGTCATAACAAGTTCAAAAAACATTATTACCTCTCTTCCCTGAGCAACCCAACACCTCAAAAGAATTGAAAGAGGACTTTTTAAAGTCCCATATCCTGTGTTAGCAGGAGCGACACCATTTAGATCCCAGAAAAGAAGGTGTTTTCTTACTGCTATTTAGCTCTTCTCAGGAAGAAGAAAAAAAAAAAGAGAAAAAAAAAGAAAAAACCCCACACCAAAAACTGCTTATCTTCAAATTCAGCCCTAAATTACTCCTCCTTTGCTCACAACACTGTATACTAGTTCTTTAAACTCTACTGTGGTGTTGAAAAGCAAGCGCTACAAAAGAAAACAAAACCATGTTGACACAAACCAAGAAGAGTAAAATTAAAATTATAAAGCAGTTAGATGTAAAAGAAAAGTCTTGACTGCAATCTCTAGAGTTCTGCCTGTCATTTCTCTCCTTGCAAATATGTGAAGGGCATTTGCTTTCCAGGAACAAGAGGCTTGAATTAATTTAATACATTTCTAAGCTTTTAGAGTTCCAGTTGTTGAGAAAAGAGAAGAAAAACACTTGAAGTGATTTATTTTCTTTTTGCTTAAACATCACAGCCAAGAGAGCCCTGGCACACTCAGAGGACATGGGCTCAGGGGACAACATATCAGAATACCCAGAGGTAAAGCAGAGCACGTTGCTTTCTCTTCCTCCAAACTGATGCTTTATTTTGCAACCCTTGTGATTAAAACCCACAGAACCATTACTCCAGGACAAAAAGGGGTGCGGATACAGCAGAGAACCATCATAGCTGACCCACAGACTCACCTCCACGTCCTACCCTATTCGCTCATCCCCATGGCTGCACCTGGAAAACACTGGGGGAATCGTACAGAAACCAGGAGTTTCGCTTCTTGTCAGCAAGGAAATTTTGGTTTTTTTTCAACACAAGAGGCACCAAGGTGTCACACTCACTCACAGGAAGAATGCTTTCCTTTGCTTCCTTCAGCAGCCCTGGAAGAAGGATGGTTCCAACAAGCTGATCAGATGATTCCCTCCCAAAACACTGCCCAGGCCACACCGATGTGGTACCATGCAGTCAGGCACACTCCACAAGGTAATTATCCAACAGAAGAAGAGAAAGTCATGGCAAGAATTTGCTTTGTTGTTGAAAACTTCTTTTTCACTTACAGTCAGCCCAAGTGTGCCCTTTGATTTAAAAGAGAGCAGCTCCCTCACTTTACATTCCTGCCTTACCTGCACAATTTCACACTTGACTACTAATTGTTCAAACACAGCAAACTCTTGCCATACCTACCTATGACTAAGTATTTTGCACTGGTTCTCAGAAAAGCATGTATAAGAAAGCATATTTAAAGAAAAAGAGCAAGAGACTGAGTAATACAGTCAAGCAATATTTAGCAGAAATCAGGATTAGGCCCAAGTATTCATGTACCCACTGACCTGTTTGGGTTGGAGGCTAGCTCTTGTTATTAATCCTAGTGGTTAGAACTACAGGAAGGTATTTTAAAGGAACGATTCAAGTTAAAACATGTTTTTCATTTAAGTATGCACATCTCTGAAGAAGTACAGTTGGGCAAGTCATCCAGTTATTTAGGCACCATAGAAGGGGTAGTATATAAAAACAGAAGTATAATGATGTGTCATTTACTTCTATTTATTTCCTTGAGGATAAATAAGTCTATTTGACAGTAACTGGGAAAAAAAACGGAATAAGATTCTGGTTTATTTCCACCTGTGTAGTTAAAATCATATAGAACTAATGAAAAATAAACCCAGATCTCCCTTTCCAGAGGAGCTGTGGCTGCCTCAATCCTGGAAGTGTCCAAGGCCAGGCTGGATGGGGGTCTGAGCAAGCTGGGATAGTGGAAGGTACCCCTGCCCATGGGAGGGGGGTTGAACAGGATGAGCTTTAAAGTCCCTTCCAACCCAAGCCATTCAAAGATTTTATGACACCTTTACCCCTGAGCAGGTGTCCCTGCCAGCAGAATGACTACACTGGTGGCAAAACAGTATTTCATCATGCAGCCTGTGATTGCAGTACAGCCAGAATCCATCAGTCCCTCCAGTTTACTGAAAGTTGGCATTACAATCCCTCAGTAAACAATGCTCCACTTTCTAGGCACTGCCAGACAATTTTCATTTCCACATCATATCAATTTATAGGCAATTCCTGAGATACTGTTCTATTTTTGAAATTAATGAAAGAATGCTGCTATCTCTGCAAATAAAAGCCCTTCTTTTCTGCTTCTGTAGGTTGTTTACATAGCATCCCTTTGTGTGATGATTTAGCCTGGTTTTGTATGAGCACAGAGGTAGGTTAGTTTGCAGAGCCCACATCAGGAGTATAAAATAATTAAGACATCAGGATTTAACAGGCACTGTTTGCAAATTCAAATCGGTTCAGTTTAAAATTAACCCAAGCCAGCAAAAATACCCAGCATCAGTTTTGGCTGTAACATCAGCAGAACATTCAACATTGCTCTGCATTTCCAAATAACCCTTTCAATACAAGGCTGCTCTCACCCAAACCAGTGATTTTCCAGAGGGTTTAAAAGTTAAATTCTACTACTCTTTTCTCAGCAAGGAGTCATAAGCCACTACTAATAACCCCAGACTTCTTTGAATTGCACGGGACAAAACAAAGACTTAAGATAGTGCTCAGCAGCAGCAAAACCTGGCAGGCGACAGAAATCCAGCCCCCGTACCAAAGGCCTGCAGTGCTCTTTTGTGACTGCCAGCTTTTTGCAGGCAGTGCACTGCTGCAGCCTTCCATTTGATTCCACAAACTCATCCCTTCCTAAAGCAAACAGCTCCACTGACACTTGAAAGCAGAGTTCTGAACTGTACCATTCTCCCTGCCTGCTCCATTTCTGCCTGGCCCACGTGGCACCCCTCAGTTCTGAGTGAACTGGGTCAGGAATCAAATCCACATTTTGTAAGAGCCAGAAGCTCACAAAGAATCCAGCAATATGCACGAGCCAATGAAACTACACTGCTGAGAGGATAAAAGGAGACAGTGAATTCCTCCCTGGTCATGCCAAAGCTCATCCACAAGTAAAGGACATTACCAAGGCAAACCACCTTCACTCATGAAAGCCATCAAAAGCCTACCTCTTGGTTCTGCCTTTGTACACAAAGCAAAGTTAGAGTGCTCAAGGGCCAAAGAGACTTGATATTCCCATCAACACATTAAGACATCTTTGAGATGATGTCTTAAAAATAAACTTCATTAATGTATGTGAAATAGGAAAATGTAGTTTTCTTGTTTAAATTGCAACACCTTCAAAGTAACTCAATTTCAGTACAAGAATAATACCTTAAGTTTGTTAAGCAATCATTTCTTCCAGGTAACTCGTGTCTGCAAATAGCTTCCATCTAATGAACTTCAAATGTCTTTAACTGAAAGCACACACTGGCTAATATGAGGTAAAATACTGAAGTGCGCAGCTGTTAGGCGTTTCATGGCTGTAAGAAACAGCCAGATAGCACCTGCAGAGAGCAAAGCCAGGCCTGAAAGCTTATAGATTTCCAGCTTCCTCCACAAGCATTTGTCCTTGGGGAAGATGAGTGCCCTCCATCAGTCCTTCATCCAACATCCCCTGTCCTGTGCCCTCCCAGAGCGAGGGAGTATTATCAGGATTATAATACACCTTTTCTTAGTTACTAACCAAAGAAGTAAACATCTTGCAGCAGCTACCGCTATTCTATAAACACATATTTCTTTCCGTGTGGAGCTTTACTCTCTCACTTCATTATGTAGGCAAGAGATGCCAAACTTCCTTTATATTTCCTTGCAATGACCAATGAGTCAATGGAATACAAACACAGAGCTGATTTTTGCTGGATTTACTGCACTCTGTCCAAGGAAATTTAATCAACCTTCTGTGCAACAAATTCCAAGTACACTTGGACCTCACACAGGTGCAAGTTCAAGGCAAATTTGTCAGAGAAAAGGTGGTTTCTATTGCAATCCACTGCCTCCTTCCCAGACAGCAGGAAGTAAAGCCACAGCATTTGTCTCTCTTGAGACTTTAACTTAGGAGAAACCGTGCAGAAAGTGATCAAGGCACAGCAGTTTCAGAATTAATTACAATCTCGAGTTGGACACTTACTGGTAGTTAATTAGCACCTGGGAGATACAAGGGCCAACTCATCATCAGCTACCAGGAAATGCAATTTATGCCATTGAAGTCTCTCAAATTTATTTATTTATTTGATAGTATAAAATTATGTGCATAAGTTCTTGCATAATCTACTACAAAAGCTAATTTTTGTCATTGGCAACACAACATTTAAAAGGTCCCTAACATCCAAGAAGAAAGCAACACTTTACTGTCCAGTTCTGCTGTTCAGCTTATGGCACAGGCTGGTGCTGTCACTAAAATCCACCTCCTCACATCTCAAACCAATGGGGCTGCTAAGTGCGAAGAATTAATTTAAATGTAAGCATTGAAACCAAGTTTTCTTATACAAACATGACCCCTATCAGTCAGTACTTTAATTTTCTGAAAAAGGTACATTTTTAAGGGTGAGATATAAGGTATGGGATGGGAGACAAGGAAAAGCTACTTCAATTGATGACTACTCAAGTCTATCAGGTCAAATAAATAAAAGGAAAGTAACCACAAAAAGGCTTGTCACAACAAAGAAGATAATGGGCTGGTTAAAAAATACCTTGAATAGCAAAGTGAAAATAAATGTAAAGGTTAGTGGCATCCACATTTTTTCCATATATTTTTATCAAAGCTCCTGTTTTAGTTAAATCTAGACAATAATTCTATAGATTCTCCTCCTCCTCTGCAAAACTGCAAACATTTTCTTACAAGGCATTACAAATCAAATTTAGAGTATCACAGAATGTCCTGGAATGGAAAGGACCCTAAAGATAATCCTATCCCATGGCTCCTGCCATAGATAGGGACAACTTTCACTATCTCAGGTTGCTCAGAGCCCCATCCAGCCTGGCTTTAGACACTTTCAGGGATCCAGGAGCAGCCACAGCTTCTCTGGGAAACCTGTGCAAGGGCCTCATCAGCCCTCACACGGAATGACTTCTTCCCCATATCCAACCTAAACCTGCTCTCTCTGTCAGTGTGAAGACATTCCCTTGTCCTGTCACTCCAGGCCTTTGTCAAGAGTCTCTCTCCATCTTTCCTGTGGGCTCCCTTCAGGCACTGGAAGGCCACAGTGAGGTCACCCCAAAGCCTTCTGCTCTCCAGGCTGCACAATCCCAATTCCCTCAGCCTCTCCTCCCAGCAGAGCTGCTCCATCCCTCTGATCCCTTGGTGTCCCTGCTCTGGGCTGGCTCCAGCAGCTCCCTGTCCTTCCTGTGCTGGCATTTGGAGATAATTTTAGTTAAAACTGACTCAGATCCCATCCAAACTACACCAATTCTGATGAGTTCTCACACTTTCGATTTCCAGAATTACAATGAAAACCAAGAAGCTGCTAATTAAAGCCTTAGTTAGGATAGCTTCTTCCCTGGGGGTAAATGAAATCCACCTACACACAAAACTTACAAAACAGTCAATAGCGAAGTGTAAATATCGCCCTAAACTAACACTCACAATCAATGAAACAGCTTTTGAAACTGCAAATATAACAAAGAAGCTGAATAGAATGTTTTAACCTTTTTTGAAATTGACAAAGACTAACAACATTAAAAGGCTTTTGGAGGCTAAGAGATGCACAGCTTGTTCCTATAAAAAGTCCAATGCCAACTCATTTTAAAAATACTCTCTTGCTACTGCATCCAAACAAGAGGTGGGTACACACCACCAGACAGCTGAGACACAGAAACAACCAAACTGTGAGCACAAGACCTTCATAGTGACCAAACTCCATCACAAACCCAGGACAGCACTACCCCTCTGAAAATTATTTAAGAAAAACATCTTTTTCTCCTTTACGTTTCATATCTCTTAATGAAAAGCTCAGAAGATACCAAGCGATGAAACCACCTGAACAAAAACCTCAGGTCTTGGGAACACTTCTCCCATGACAGGATAGCTGCAAGCTGAACAAGAAAATCCTCTCTACATTTTTGGCGTTTATTCAAGAGACGTACAGACCATGAATTTGCTTGGTTCACTCATCCCTTTGCTAATTCCCACAAGGACACAAGACAATTCCACCTCCAAAGAAACCAGCACAAACGAGTAATTACCTCGAAGCACCTCAATTATGCCCTTAAGTAGGCAAATATTTCCTTATGGAAATGCCATATAAGCACCTACAATTCCACCGGGCAGAAACAAATATCACCAGAAGGTCCGCATTTGTATTCCCTCTATTGTGTGCTTCCTTGCTGTACCATCATGTACAATCTGCACATCTTACTCTTTAAATGAATGCTTTGTGGAAAAAAAAAACAAAACAAGAACACTCAGTTATGAATAATAATCCTTAAGTATTATGTTAAGAACGCACCAACTCAGTTGACTTAGCATAGTTATGCATTAAAACTATGAAAAGCTTTAAAGGAGGTTTACATAGTTTCTAAGATTAGCCAAACACTAAGTGAAAATCCACTTTATAGTGAGAAAATAGGTCAGTACATTAACAACAACTTAATTTCTTGAGTTAAAAGCAACATTCAAACATTGTTACTAGACATCACTATTTATAATCACTGGACAACACCTGAGTTCAGGCAATCTATTCAACTGTCAGAGACATCTACAACAATGAAAATTTTATTCAGCTTCATAAAAAAAAGTATCAACCTACAGCACTGTTTATAACATAATACACCAGTTGCACACAATATTACATTCAGCTGCAGTGATTGAGAATCCTCTTTGCTGACAGAAGCTCAAAAATAATTCATTTTTCACCTGATCGATTACAGCTAAAGAATTCTATACTGCAGAATGGTTCTCTGCCACAGCACCACTCCCTGTGTTGAGACTTCTCTGTAACAGAAACTACTGCTTATTAAGTAACTTCTGGAGTTCTGTAAACAAAAACTGGTTATGAGGGCCTAAATCTTGACTTGCCATATGGATGCTCTGTGCTAAAAAACCCACAGCAATGGGGGTAACAGTGCCAGGCAGAGGTACTTCTAACTTGTAACCAAAAAACCTATTCTGGTCTTTTACTGGTAGCCCCAAAATCCACCAGTTTTCGGTTAGTACTACATTCCTTGGCCAAATTTCTTTCAGCTCCTTGTTCTTTGTGTTAGTCCAGGTCTGCAAGGCACCGAGGGACAGAAGATACATAGAGGGCCAGATAAGCAGTTTTAAAATAATTCTGTATGTACATGATTATCACAGGAAAAGTTAGTAATTCTAGCAAAAGGACTACAAGGTGGTTGGCAAAGCATTCCATCGGATTTTTCAAACGTTCATGGGAGGCATTCAGCAACAAGTGGAGAAATCAACATGAAACAAAACTATGCAAGACTTAACTGCTGTGCTACACAGGAATCAAACATATGACTCACTCAAGGATTATCTCAGCCTCTTATCAGCATTTTCAGGAGCAAGACTTCCCTGACCACAAGCAACAGCATGCTAGAACTGATAGAAAAATCTAATAGCTGACCCACACACATCAGGAAAAAAAAAAATTCCAAACACAGCCACACCATGAACCAAAGGTTAAAAAGATTTGACACAGCACAAGGAGAATGTGCTGCTTCAGGAATTAGGTTCTCCTCACCCCACTGTGCTGGCGGTGGAAACTCTGTTCTTCAGGCATTGATTCAACCAGGAAAACAGGAGAGCCACTAATGGCCAGATCAGGAGTTGAGCAGGACAAAAAAGAAAAAAGAAAAAGCATTATACAACCTGGAACAACTCTGCAACTGATGGAGAGAGGCTTTGGAAATCCAAGTGTACAGCAAAACAGCCCAGGAGTGCCACGTTCCCAGGCACTGAATGCACCGATGCTTATGATACCTTCTCTGCAGAAGGCAAGAGCAGAGTGAAACTACTTTTTTCCATTTCAGAAGATGAATGAAAGTTTAATTAGCCCAGATCTTCAGAGGAGGGAGCTAAATTTTTTAAAGCCATGTCCAACAGTGATGAGGATTAGGAGTAACAAGAGTTATCTATATTTGATGTGCAGCAGAGGAACAAAATTATCAAACTCCACCAACATTAATACAACCAGACACTCTTGTTGTTCCATTTTCTCAGTTACATTTTAGAAAGGAATTTGCTATTTTCAAATAATAGAAAAAGAATCTTATTTCTCTACTATTTATTCCAGTCATTTTTGTCCTTCTTTCTTGCCCCTGAAATTAATTTGATGTAGAAAAAGCACATAATTTGCATAGGACATAATTAATACCCCACAGCAGAACAATTACTAGATTTTACTAAAAGTGACCTGGCATCACCATGAAAACATTCCTTTGCTACATGAAATATTTTTAAGATGGATAAAGATAGAACAAAAACATTGGTTCAGTCACCTCCAAAAGAACACATTATAATACAAAAGAGTGCATACATGTAAGACATTTCACTGAGCTATCATATTCACAACAAAAAAAACCCCACTGTATAACACAAACCCCATACTCTTTATGTTTCATTCTTGGAAACACAATCTACAAAAATAATTAAAAATCAGTTTTTAGAGCGAAGCCCCCAAAGCCACCAAAGCTGCAATGTTAATACCCCAAGCAATTCTTAATAAACAAGTTTTAGAAGCACATGAAAATCAGAATCAGCATTTTCTTGACAGCTTGCCATTAACAGACATAATTATTTCATTTCTGCCAGTGTAGCAAGCTGGTAGGAATCCAACTTGAAAGTTCTTCCATTTCAAGTTTGTTTCCTACCCAACATTAAGTGACATTGGTTTACATTACTTGACTAATGCAGTAAAGACAAGACTCCCGTCACTTGACTGTAAGAGTGCCTCATGCACTAGATATTATAGCATAGCTGAAACAAAAATATAGTTTAAATGTAATAATATTTAACATTGCAGCACCCTATGTCCTAGAAAAGCCCTTGACCACACAGCAGCATGGCCATAGATGAAGTCTGAGGTGTAGATGGAAGCCCCACAGGGAAACCTAAAGGTTAAGACACAGTCAGGCCATCATCTCCCCACACAAATAATTGCTTTCATTGCACCATTTAGAACTGGAAGTTCATTCATCAAAATAAAGTTGTGGATTTGGAAAATAAACTTATTTTGTGCATTTTTTTATCCAAAAAGTAGCAAAAATTAGACTGAATTAAGTGTTCAGAAAATTCCTCATAAGTATAAAGCAGAACAGGTAGTGCTCTAAAGTCAAAGCAATAATGCACAGCTACAAAAAGCCTCACCCAAAACCAACCTGAAAAACACGAGGAGTGCCTGTGGCACACTGCATCAAGGAATTAGAGAGGTTTGTGTTGGAAGGGAACCCACAAATCATCTTGTTCCAACCCATTCCACTATCCCAGCTTGCTCAGAGCCCCATCCAACCTGGCCTTGGACACTTCCAGGGATGGGACAGCCACAGCTTCTCTGGGCAACCTGTACCAGGGCATCCCCACTCTCACAGGGAACAATTTCTTCCTAAAAATCTGTTCACCATCATTCAGACTATTTTAGCTGTTGTTGCTGTGGGAAGGGGAAGATGAAATCTTATCTCCATCTGCAGCAGGAGGAAGCAACCCACATGCAATCCAGCTCAGTGCTACAACAGATACATATCCAAGCACAGAATCAGCATGGCTGCACCATGTGAAAGCAGATACCAAACATCCCAAAAGGCAAGTTACAGAATGCAGTTCTGCAACTGCTACAATGCAGTTACAGGAGGGAAAAATCCCATTTTTCTATACACCATATGAGGGAAAACAACAGACTAAGCAATGGCTTGACACCACTGATAAGCTCTAAGAAGGTTTCATGTTAAAATCAAAATAGGATACAATATCTCAAATAGCTGTTTGGACTCCAAAAGGAATTGTCATTTGGAGCACAGAGGCTGATTCTTTTCAGCCAACTACACTAAACACACACTGTCTAAAATAAACCTGTAACTATGCACAGTTTACACTGTCATAAAGGGGTGCAGGGGAAATCCATCAGTTTAAGACATATTCTTATAAACCACCCATAACTACTATTCTAAGGACTTCAGAACTGACCTCTTTTTCATATTAGTTGAAAGGTCAAAAGCTATTTTTATAGCATGGTTTATTGTCTATATAAATCCTAGAAATACAAGACTTAAGTCACAAGGCAAAACCAGTTTTTTAACCCAAGGTGTTACTGCCATCAGGAGGGAGAAATCTTCATCTCCTCCAAATCAAGAGTCAGAAGTCATCAGCTTCTTCTGGAAGCAAATACAACTACAGATGTGCCCCTACCAACATCCTGTGAGTTTGAGAGGCATGAGACAGGTGTTTTTGTCTGCTTCTGCTCACAGCATGGTACATGAAGCCCTCACACAAAGTAAAATCAGTTACACTCAAGGACAAGCCCACACCTGTTTTATGGATAGAATGGCCATATGTCTGTGACCCAGAGCATCCTGAGTCATGCCTTTCCACTCAGCTGTGCTACAACACAAGACTATGACATGGTGCTGTTTTCTCCCCATCCTTAAACAATGATTCTGGGGAAAACACGTATATTCTGAGTACTAATGAGGTCATTTTTAATGCCATTAAAAGCCACTTGACTAGGACTGAGTGTGTGCTAGGTAAAGGATCAGAACACTCTTTACAGTAATTCAATTACAACATAACTCCTTGAGCCTTCTAAAAATAAGGAGTATAATAGAAGGAGAGTGACTGTTGATGAGCAAACTGCGTCCAAGAATGACATGAACGAGAATCTCAGTTCTAAGGAGCTCCTTACAGCAGTCAACTGACTACTAGCACCAGAAAACAGATTTTGTTATTTATTTGTCTGTATGTCATTATTTTTATGTATTTTATTCACACATTACATGAAGGTGGACAAGAGTTCAGCCCATCTGTTTTTTGAAGTTGTTTACCTGCATCTTGGCTTTCCACATTACGCTAAAGAAAGCTAGGTAACAAAATCCCTGGTAAACAATCTGTTATGCTCTAACTGCAATAAACAGCATGGACAGAAAACCATTACAATGAGAACAATGTAAGGTAACTCCCACTTGCAAAAAGATTGAAATCTCACAGGATTTTTAGCTAGTCAGTAATGACACACTTCTATCACACAGGACTTTAATGCACTAATACTCATCTTTTCCATTATTATTGATTTTTCATTTTTTTTGCTTTAAATCTGTGACCTATATAAGTGGTGAGAAGTCAAGCAATTACAGGAGAACTGAGCACCAGGCATGAAACAAGCAGCTCAGTAACTTCCCAGCTGGGTACACACATATCCTGTGTTGATCCTTTAACTAATACCTAAATGACACAGGAAGAGGAGCTGTGCTGAAGTTTGATTCAGGTTTTCATATTTCTCCATTTAAATTAATGTACAAGATAGAAACACGAGCACAACAAAAGGATTTATGCATGCTAAAGCACCTTCTCAAGTAACATTCAAAGAAGATTAGAAGCTCCATTGGATTACTCAATGTTCCTGCACATAGTTTGGGAATGTTCTCCCTAAGTTTACATACATGTACCTTTTTAGAACTTGTCAACAACTTCTAGATTTACTGATTGCTGGAACAGAGAACAAAAGCCATTGCCAAAATACCATTATGGCAACACCTTTCAAACATAAGGTAAATTGCTTAACACAAACAAACAAGATTTCTTGGCTTTACAGGTAGCATCAGAATTATTTAATTATGCTAATTTCTGTTTCTCTCATAACCCTGTATCTGCGCTGTAAGAAAAATCCAAGTCTCTTTTTCTCCCAGCTCTTGGTTTGTACTGGCAAATTCCAATCCAATTCCAGCCATCACAGTAGGGAAGAGTTGCCCATATTTTAGAAAGACCCTAGAACCTCCTACCTGAAGACAGACAAGGCCATCAGAGCAGTGATGCTGCATGTTCCTCCCCTTAAACAAGCCTGCCATACTGCAACTAAAAAAAGCACCTCAAATTAAAAAAATGCAGGCAGGAAGACAGATCATCAGCAAATTCCAGCTCATAACAGAAGAGTATGTGCAAATCAAATGATCCTCCCTTTTCACTCCTGATACTGCTTCTTTTTCTGACCTCATGATGTTTAGAAGAAAATATACACTAATGATCAAACTGATATTTCTGCCAGAAAAAGAAACCTTAAAATGCACAAAATTACATCTGAGTTCTTAACTGTAAACAAATCTTTCATGAAGTGTTTGGAAGACATCTCTTCCAAGATCTCAGACACTGCTTCAGAACCACCTTACTCATTTTTAAAAATCAAAATGGCACCTTGCTGTAACTTATTTACAAAGCTGAAAGCTTAGGGTTTTTTAAAATTTTGTTTTAAAGGTAGTCTTATTTACCTACTAAAAAGGGATTAACATTTTTCAAGTTGCCTTCTTACTGCACAAAATAAATGAGGAGTGCTCTCCTTCACTGTTTCTGTTCAAACACATCCAGGACAGCCAGTTGTGCTCATGGAATACAGCACCTGCAGGGAAGAAGCTCAGCTGCCCTGACTGATGGCTGAATATGTTGAGACCCAGAGAAGATAATTTGAAGTTTAATGCACCTGTTGAAAGCTGAACTGGCATCAGTGTTCTGGTGAAGCTACATGCAGGATTGGCACCCAAACATAAGAGTTAATAGCCCACAGAGGTACTACTACACTACATTCACACTACTATTCTACATCCAAAAAAAAAAAAAAAAGTGCAAAAAATTTCAGTTTACAAATCTCTTAACATAATGCTGCTTTCTCTCACACTCAATATACTGTTACTGCAGCATGTTCCTGCACACTGAAGTTACAGAAACACAGAAATACCAATCCATAAAGAATACTTGCTTTCAGACAGCAGTTGCAGCAGCTATAATGCTCCCAAAGCAGCTCCAAGTGAAAGTGGAAGAATGATAAAAGTACATCTTAAATCATTAGCAAGAGTTTTACTTCACTAGCCAAGCTTCAAGAGCAGAAAAGCCACCATCCCACACTTATTGACTGACCACAGGATTGCAGATTTCTGCTCTCAGCTCCGTATCATAGTGATGCATTCTTTAGAGTTTCCACAATCTCACCAATTCCATTCCACTCAGAGGCAGGAAGAGCCATCAGCTCCTTCAGGGCTTCTCCCAGAAAGTTCTTTCCTTCTACTGCTTCCCTCCCAGGCCTGGCACAGCTCTCTACCAGCACAAACTCCAGGCAGATCTGGCCTGGCAGCTGTTTTGCTGGCAAGGGCAGCATCAGAACTCAGAAAATCTTCATGATGAGCCCCAGGGTCGCTTAAAAGTATGGATTGATGTCTTTAGGGGTAAGGTTGTTGCTGCAGATGATGTGTGCACTACTGCAGGCAGCTAATTAAATAAAATTTGGCTTGCTTCAGCACCTGTAAAACAACACCAGCAATGAAGAAACCATCCCCACCAGAAAATATGATCTTAGACATTGTGTACATGACAATTCCACTATTAGATAACATGGCACAGGCTCTGAACATTCATATTTCTGATCTGCAAGCAGCTGAAGTGAAGCATCTTCCAGAAAACAAATGCACAAAGTAATTATAGCTATAATTTCTCAGTCTCCAGAAAATATGTGGTGCTAATATCCTGACATGACTCTCAGTTCTGGAAGGTTCAGTGTAAGTGAACAGTTTTAGTCTCCCCAAAGCCAGCCACAAGCTGAAGTTGACAAGCAAGAATACTAAACTTCCAGTTTCCATGGAAATGGAATTTGGATCAGCACAAACAGGAATTTCAGAATTTAAAACCCAACGCTCTCAATATTCCACACTCTACTCCAACATTCATTGTCCTGGGTAATAAGGGATCAAGAGAAACACAAAGGCCACACACATCTGTAATCCAGTAACTCACCCTACCTCGTGGCTCCCCATTTGTGCCAGCCCCTTCTAAACCAGGCACCAGAGCCATGAACTCAGCAGCAGCCAGCCAGACACATTTATAAATGTGACAGTGTCCCAAAACTGTGCATCTGGGAGGACAGATGGGTTACCAGTTATGTGATGTTGAAGCACAAAGAGCTGCTTTACAGTCCCATGGTGAAATACCCAGAACAGGGAAGTTGTGCCATACATCACAACCAGTGACAAAATTCTCATTTTTATTGTTGATATGACCCAACAGAACCACACAGTGACAGAACTGTGGGTTTTTCCAATTGCAAATCTTCACACAAGAACAACAACAACAAAAAAGTATATTTCATCATCACTAATGCAACACTCCTGCATCAGGGGGCTACAAGGGAGAATTCCAACTACCAGAATTCCAGAATTCCAACTAAAACAATTTGCAAATGGTTTTTTATGGCTCCTGTTCCTTCTGTTTGGCAAGAGTAGAGGAAGAGTAATTTTCTGGAAGTATTTACACTGATTTTGCAGCTGATGACAACACTCCATCTGCTCTCAGACACTTCAGTCCCTCTGCCAACTTCTTCCCTAATGTGGTGCTTCCTCCAAGCTTTGCCAGGCTGCTCTGCTTCCTGCACTTCTTCCACCATGTTTGAAGAGGACATTTCAAGCTGAGATGTGAACACCTAACCCACACCCAAACCCACAGATCAGCAAATAGATTGCCAATGGATTCATCCTCTTAAGACCATCACCTCCAAAAGCCTGAGGATGTGGCTGATAGCATCAACAGAGCTGGCAAAATCCCTGAAATAAAAGGGTCAGGCCAATGAGAATGAATTTTAGAAGTACCTCAATAAATTAATTCTTTTAAGAAAAGCCCAAAAGTCCCAAGGAAATCAAGATTTTTTTCCCCAGCATTTAAATATGCAACCAAATAAAGCAATATCTTCTCTGGCAAACAGTGGCCTACCACCCAAAAAATTACAAAATTTCACATGCTTATGCAGCAAGTACAATTCTACCCACAAAACTTGTGGTGCAAATCAAAGAGAACGAAGGATTCACTTTCTACCCATTTGCCTGACAGCTTTCATAGAGTTAAACATTTAAAGAAGCAGCAAATGCAAATGAAGATTTGGAAGCCTGATTGGTTTTTGTTTTTTTGTTAACTTTAGGGCATTTATCAAGGCAGAAGAGCACACAACTTGGCTGCTGTCTCCAACTTTTATACAATGATCACACTACCTTGATTCCATGACTTATCATTCAAGATAAAGTAGTCCTAAAAGTGTTAAGAGCTCATCATACAGCATCATATAAGTGAAAAATAACCCCCAAAAAGAGAGCTGTATGTGACTTTTGAAGATGAATCCACCACAGGAAAATGGATTGCAAGGTCAGAGATTCCTGAAAAGTGACTATCACTTTCAGCAGCTCCCATAAGGAATTTTAAGTATTTAAACCCTCACAAACTGAGATAAAGAGCATCAGCCTGCTCACACTTAATTTGAAAATAGGAAAGTATGTTAGTATGAAATGGCACCCCTAAGAAATAATCCCAATATGGTAAATTCAGGAAATAAATGCCTTAATCCCTTTTGTATTTATTAGGCCCTGTCCAGAGATAATCAGAATCTGTGGTGTGCAGGTTAGATTCAGCTTTCTTCTACCACAACACCTGTCTCAAATTATCTATCCTATTTGCTGACAACCAGAGAAAGGATTGCTGTGTTTACAGGCAAATTCTTTCTTCTAACAATTTGCCCTTTTCTTCTCATTTCACTGACCACCTAAATAGAAGAAAAAAAGCAAATCACAGCACGTGAAAAACAAGCATCAGCCTCATTCCACTTCTGCAATTTGTTTTTGTTATTTCAAAAACCCAGGACCATGTTGATAAGCCCAGAAAAAAACAATGGATTTGAAATGAGCCTTTTTCTCTTCTAGAGCCCCTACAATATGTAAGCAAATTCCTACTTCAAGTTACAGGCTCAGAGAGAAACTGAAAGCTGAAAAAAATTTGGAAATTACCAACCTCTTTGCATTTAGGCATTGGACTCAGGTTTGCCTTCGTAGCAAATAAAAGACCAATTCAGCAGCTACATCAAACACAGCAGCTTGTTTTGGCAGCCTTGTTTTTAGGAGATCAGATTTAGCTACTCAGCTTTAATTCTCTTGGTTTTAAATTAACCATCTGTTCTGTAACATTGAGACAGACCTGGTGAGCTGCAGTCTACGGGGTTTTGAGGCTAAAACACTAATATATATATATGTATACATACATATACAATAGGCAAAAAGAGTCCATCAAAATAATAATAAACTTCTCCCAAAAGGAAGATGTAGCGTTCGTTTTTCTATCTATTCTCGGGTTTCATTTTACCCAATTACCAAGAGGAACCTGGGCCAACCCAGCACACATTTTAATCAATTAACACTAACAGGGAACAACTCTGCAAGGCTTTAGAACAAAAATACTTGCATTTACAACAGCTGTAGGTCAAAGACCTTAATTTGGGTTCTTTTGAGAAGATTGCCAAAAATAAAAATGCTTTTCCACTGTAAATTGTCACTGCAAAGGAAATGCAAAATTCTCATGAAAATACAGTTAGAAAATGCTCCATAGGCAATGACAGATATTTTTGAAATACTGCTGTGAAAATATGGAAGCTTCTTTTTGCCCTTTCAAAAAGAAAGATGTAAGTACACAGTTGCTCTGCTATTTAAAGTCCCATCAAAAGGGGACAGGATTTATAAGTGCTGCTTGACTGGTGAACTTTTACCAAACACTTCAATCAATTGATCCCTTTAAGAGAATCACATTATCAAAAAACCATTTATTTCAGCAGGCAACCAACACAAAGAGCTGAAAGGTGGCCAAAGCATACTACAGAAACACAAGACGAGCTCAGAGTTCCCAGATCTTCAAACACCATCTATATTTAAAAAAAGCTCCCAGTAGTACCAGTGCATTTCCACACATTATCATCACTACTATGGTTTGCAGCTGATCCACTGCAGGAGGCTCTCCAAGATCCAGCAGGTCCTACTCCCACACATGGTCAGTAATTAGGGTTTACCGGTCCCAGATTGTCACTTCAATGACGTCCAGGACCTGCTTACAAGAGCTGCTACCACTGCTTTTATAACAGCTCTGACCATGAGCCTGCACCTTGGTGTAAGGCTGGCACCACCCTAACACTACAGGGCTTATTTCAACTCAAAAGTATTGCAGCTCCACATCCCACCAGACACAGCCTCTACTGCAATTAACCCTCCTATTCCCATCTACTTTCAAAAAAAAAAAAACTTTAAAATCTAATCCAAATTATGTGTTACTCCTGCAGATAGCCAGCCCCCTGTGGTCACTGCACAGCAGCTTCCCATGGTACAGATGACTGTGACTGCAGAGGTGTTTAGCAGTGGCTCAGTTCCAGCTCTGCCCACCCCAGCTGGCACGAGGCCACCGGCTGCAGAATCAGTGCAATATGTGTATATTCAGAGCCCTGTGCTCAAATTCCAACAGACCACCTCTCTTTAGTAAATAAACCAAGGAGCTAAACCATAAGCTTTCAAGACAAGCCAGCAAGCAGTTAAAACAAGTCTTACATTTTACCAAAACCAGGAAGGAAGAGATAGCAAAATAATTCTCAAGAAACTACCTGAGATACCACAGTGACTCCAAATTTCTATCTAATTTGGATTTAGAAAACAGAAGTTATTAGTAGGGTAGATAACTATTGATGCACATGACTACACAACCAGCAGATTATGCCAGAACACACCACTGTCCTGACATTTCCCTTTTAGCCTCCCCTAACTCACGGTTCAAGTTCTATTAAATGAATTTTTAATTTGCTGGTTTTCAAATTAAGAAACTCAAGATTTCACAATTCAGGTGCCTTTACACAAATAACTTAACACATGCTGTGACCTTCAGGTATTTGCCAAAATTTCTAAGAACTGCTGCTGTAGTTGCTGACTTTTGCACAGGTGACCACTCAAGTGAATTTCCTTACTCCTACAAAGTTGAATTTCTCTACTCCATCTATCATTGCCTTCTATCAAGATTACTTCATCTAGAAGTAAAAAACAGTGAAGAATTAATTAATTTGTCCCTTTTTCATAGTATGTTCTAGCATTACTTTACCAGAAAAGGAAAAAAAAAAATTAACTGAAAGGAAGAAAAACAGATTTCCATTAAAAAGGTACACTGAGCCACCTTCTCAACATCAACTACATAAAAATTACATGACAGTACTTGAACCAAAGGGAGAGCCTTTCACTCAACAAATAGAGACAGCAGGATGGTCTGATCAAGCATTTAATTTCAAGAAAAAATTCTAGTGATGTAGCACCTAGTGAAGCACAGGGTATTAATCACTTATTCCCCTTCAACTTCATTAAAAATCTCTTCTTCTGCTACTACTTCAAAGCTTCAAAGCCACTGAAAGCCTGATTTGTCCTGTTGGGTCCAGAGTGGGATAGCTCTTTAAATCTCAGCGTTATCACCAGAGAGTGACAGATTTCTCTGTGACACAAGTCCAGACACCCACTTTACTACTTCTTTCACAAAGCAAGCTGGTGTGTGAACAAGCAGCCCTGAAATCCTGGACTCCTTACCGGGCACGTATTTTTCCCATATCGCCCTACTCAAGTATGTACAAAACATTCCTACAGAAAAGTCTGGATTTTTAACTCCTTCTTAAAGGTCTCATCACATAAATCCATACATTGTATTTTGTTCGAAGTACTTTGGACAAAAGGTTTTTTCCCTTCTCTTCTTTACCATCTCTAATATTTGCTATGCTTATAGCTTTTTTTCCCCCAACTCAGTAATTCATGGGTAATTTCAACATATTATACATCTGTGACAAGTTTCCCTAAAGCACAGTTTGTCTGCTGCATTCAAGTACAGAATCATTAGATTCCATATAAAAATCCAGCTCCTGGAAAGCTGATAACTTGCCCTACAGTGAACTTACATCCTGCAGTTTAGACAAAGGTCATAATAACTAGCCCTACACCACCTCTTTAAACAAAGATTCTGCAGCAGCCAGAAAACAAGATGCAAAGAAAATCCTACATGTTCTGAATTTATCCAATAGAAGAGCTATAAAGATAAGCAAAAAAAAAAAAAAAAAAAAAAAAGAGCTTTTAAAAATTACTTACAAGCAAGGATTTATTTACCCCTCTGGCTTAACTGCTGGCAGTATCAGCAAGGCAGCCCTATTACAGCTGACAGTGTCTGCATGGTACAAACACCTCTTTAAGAAAAGGAAAATAAACCAAAAGCCAGAACCCTTCAGGCAGTAAGCTGCTGAAGCCCAGCCTCCTGCTCAAAAGCAAGGCCAGTGCTCCATTCAGACCAGGTTGCTTTTACCAGCTGAGTCTGAAAACTGACTCAAAGGACAAAGATGCTTCCCTAGAAAATTAAAGCCTTCTTTACATATAGTCATTAATAATGACATAGATCAGAGACCTCCCACTAGCCCTAAGCCAGTGACAAATCTTAAATCGCTTTCTTTAAATACTTCTACAGTTAATGAAGTTCACAGCCACTGAATTACTCCAGCCTCCCAACACATTCCAAGAGGTTTTAATAAAACGCAAAAAGGATCCCCTAGTATTATTGATGCTGATCGCATTCTTAAGCAAGTTGTGCTCACAAATGAGCAGAATTGACATCTCAGCTCTGAGGACCAATGTGGACTCAAAGAAAGCAACTGGTTTTCTCCCAGCCTGGGACAAGGTAGAATAAAACAACTTGATTTTCACAGAAATAACCTATGTAAGTAAGTTTGCACACTGATTTTTAATATCAGCCATCACAACTGCTTTGCTGTCCCCTTGATTAAAGATACAATACAAATAAATCTGTTTCCCAGGGACAAATCCAAACAAGAAAATGCATAAAAGCCAACTTACCTAAGTGATTTGTGTCACAATATTTGTTTGGGGATGACGGCTCAAATTGACTTGCACCCCATCACTCATTACCTCACTCTCCACACACATTTCCAATGCTTCAAATAAGCTCCAACATGTATTAAATGACTAAGAGCATCTTACATGAAGACCAACAGATTAATTCCTTCATATACTATATTTTTAATAGCATAAGCTGACAAAGCAACACATTTTTACAGGCCTACATAAATCCATAGTTTGAGTTTGTTTTTTTTCCCCTTTCTCATCAAATAAAACCCACAGCTGGTAAATGTTAATTAAAAAACACCTGAAATTTCACTATGAAGAGGCAAATAGAGGCACAAATAGCCAATTCACATATAGTCAAGCTCTGCCTCAGGTTCACACATTGTCAAATTGGTGACAATGAGCAAATAGGTACTAGGAGAGCAAACAGTATTGTTATGAATTTCAGGACATGCTTGGCCTTTGCTTTAATGAAATTAAGTCACGTGAACAAAGCACAGAGAGTACATCTCTCAGCAAATCCACAGGGTTCAGTGTGAATAGAACAGACAACATTTGCACCTCAGGAGTGCTAAGAAGTACAAGGTAATCAGTCAGATACCCTAATGATGGACTCAGCACAGAAAAATAGAGCCTAGAATTATATGTAATAGAACTGATGGTAAAGAATCTCTCAAAGGTTACTCCCATTAATTTGCTACTCAATTAATTAAAAAAAGAAAAAAACAAACCAGTAAAAGCTTCTGAACTAATACTAATTCCTTACTTTGTGATCTCTTTCCAATGTCTGTATTAATTCCCAACATTAGGAACAAATCCACGGCAAGAAATCATATGACAAACTTTTCTTTTTTTTTTTAATAACTAAGAAAATGAACCAAGTCAAGCTACTCAAGATTTGCCTTGCCTTTAATGTCTTGTATGTCAGGTGTAGTAGAAAGCAGCCATATTGTAGCATTATAGTTATTTCCCTTTTCCTAGCTCAACAAGCACAGGACTAACTTTATTAAAACACTGCAGGAATCAGGAAGACAGGGGGAAGAACACAACACACAGCAAAATGAAAACAGTGGTTAAACAGCAAGATTATTTTGAACTTCTATCAGAAGAACACACAAACCCTCCCAGAAAGCTATGTATGCTCAAACAGCTCCAGAGCACTGGAATTAAGAGTTACTGTCCTGCAGGAAAACTAAAGTACAAGTTGCAAGAAAAGACAAGAATAGCCAGTGGTTTATTTGCCACACAGTATCTGTGTACTAAACCTCACACCCTTTCCAGCTCTCGGAAAAGGTACAGTAACAATTAATGGCTGCCTCCAATTACCTCATAACAAACATTCCAGTCAGCTTCTCATAAAAAGATGCACCTTTTATTGATACTTGTCCCTTAAAATGTTCAGTATTCCATAAGAACACCCCTGGTTGCACTTACCTTTGCTTGAGCTTCTTGGCAGCAGAGAAGCCATACCCCAGCTACGTGCCTGTGTTATCCCACTCAAGGTGCCAGGTAAAACAGCTTAACATCTTTCACAGGAATTTCACCTTGGTTATGTGACAGCCACAGCGCACACGGCTTCAGTGACTCACAGAGTGACTCGCAGGTGGCACTGTTTGGCCATCATCACTCTATATCTGTGCCTTTTCAACTCCAGCCTGGTTTCAGGGAGCAACAGAGGCTGTCATGTTGCTACACAAGTTAATCAAGAACTTGTTCCAGAGCTGGGCTGCATCACAGGGACATTATCCTGGGAATGCCAACAGTCTCACCCACTGAGGATGGGACATGCACCTACCAACTGCTGATTTAAGGTCTGATTATTCATCTAGTAGCCATACCTTTTATTTTTTTCAGGAAAAAAAGTCACTGCTAAGTAGTGGTCAAATGTCCAAAGGAAGCTCACCCAGGACGCTTGTACTTTGAATGCAGAGACTCAGATGGCTCCCCCTGCCAATAATAAAATCAGACCAGAGATTCCCATCTGGCTTGTAGTTAAAATCTCAGCTATGAAGAGGTTTAACATTACAGCTACACACTCTGACATTACCACAAGAGATTTAAACACTTTTTCACGAGATCCATGAACACTTTCGGGGACGGGGCATCCAGAGCTTCTTTGGGCAACCTATTCTACTGCCTCACCACCCTCACAGAAAAGAATTTCTTCCCAATATCCAATCTAAACCTCCTCTCTATAAACTTGAAGCCATTCCCTCTTGTTTAATTTTCTACTCCATTACAGAACTGTCTTCACCCTACCACATGTTTTATGTCCATGTCAGCAAGAAAAAGAAGGGTATTCTTAAAAACAGTGTATACATTGAAAGCTATTCTCATTCACACTGGCCAAGATGAGGATAATGGAGGTCTTTTGAAACAGCATACAGTTTGTCCAGAGAACATTGTGGACTACTAAAGTAAACATGCTCAGGAAGCATATAGATTTCCAATTATTTAGGCTTTTGCATACACACTTACAATGACAAGCATGAAGGGCACTGCAAAATAAGAAAGAAATACCCTTGGAGCATATTATTTAAATAAATCCAGTCATCCTCTGCTCTGATATCCACAATTAAAGCAAATAGTTTTATGAAAGGTGAGGTAATATTTCAGGTTTTTGGAACAAAATAATACTGTCTAGCAGCAACAGAGCATTTGTCAAGCACTTAGGAAGCCAAGAGACTCAGACAGAAAGTGTATTATAATTGCCATTTCTTTCTATTTATGTCACATTTTTATCTTGTAAATACAAATTCAGAAAATGTTAATGACTTTAAAAAGTCAGAACTTACTACACTAGTTTATGCTCAGGGAGGGAAACAGGGCTCTTGCAACTGGTAATATTGGTATATTGTAATATGAAAATACAGCCAACTGCAGTTCCTTACCCTGTGCTGAGGATGGATATTTTTGTCATGACAAGTAGTGTACATATTTACCTGCCACAGGCACATTAGTATTAGAGTACAATAAAAAAAAAAAAAAAACCCAAAAAAAAAAAACCACCTGAACACTAAGGAATGTGACTGTATTTGACTGTTCTGCACATCTGTAATGGTTAATGTTTCTAAGCAGCTCCTGGAAAAATAATCAAACCTGAAGAATGAAGGGAAAAGCAGCTGATAAATGAAACTAAGCATCTTGTCAAGAAAGATAAAAACATGGTTAGAGGTCAGTGAAGGACAAGGGGAGGGAGAAAGTAGAAGAATTCTAGAAAATTTCTTGTTGGGCTTCTCTAGAAGGCTTAAGCAGAGAACTGCCAGTAACAAAAACTGTCTCTCAAGGAGCAGGCGAAATGAGCACTGACAGGATGTCAGGATCACAACAGGACAGGTGCTTTGTGCAAGTTAAACCCAACTCCTGGACAAGGAAACAGCAAAGCAAGTGTTCCCCCCACTCTGCTCCAAACAGCTCAGCAGCAGAGGAATTGGAGGAATGCTCTGCGGCTGGGAGATGTGAAGGGCAAGTGCCAGGGTCTTTCCCTCCCATACAAAAGCAAAAGCTGTGCTGCAACTACAGGCGCACCTGGAAAGGCACAAAGTCACGAGGGTGTGTTAAAGATGCCTGGTGGCAGGGCAGAAAGAAGTGGCAGTACCATCAGACACCCAGGGAGCACAGGAACAAGTCCCTAATGCTAAAAGAACGGCAGCAGGAGAGCAGCAAGGGTTGGGAATGAGCCCCATGTTTCAAAATGCACACTGCAAATCCAGCACAGAATCACAGAATGCTCTGGGTTGGAAGGGACCTAAAGACCATCTCACACAAACCCACTGCCATGAGCAGGGACACCTTCCACCAGCCCAGGTTGCCGAGCAAGGCTGATGAGGAGCTTTGCAATGAGTCACAAACAGAAGATAAGCAACTCCTAATAGACCCAAACCCCCTTCTGCCTTGCTAAGAGTTTAAGTAAAACCAAACACACCACTGGAACACTTCTTAATTGTGATTTCTGGTTGCTGGCAGGAGCCCAGCTCTCTTGCACCCTGCCTAAGCAAGGTGAACCTCTTTCCCCTCATTTCTGCCTCAGAAAAATGACCAACCCATGGCACACAGCACTTGCCAACAGCAAACTCACACCCAGCTCTCCTCCTGTAGCACACACCACCAAAGGTATTTCTTATCTTCCAGCCCTGCCCATGCGGACTGCAAGTTCCTCTGATTCATTAAAACCACAAGGGAGGCAAGTAGGAGGCCTAAAGTAGAATATTATCTTAATTCTTGAGTTATGAGGCCAGATTGGGTTTTCTTACAGCTTATCACCACCACAGATGTCAATCCTCACTAAATCAAAAGCCATCTAAAGAGAGTTCTCTGTGGTCTCGCACAGGACAGCTTCACCCTAGTAGCACTGCTGTGGTCTCTATCAGGCTGGTCATGCTCTGGTCTGTTTCTGGGAAATAAGAGAACAGCAGAGTAGTCGATTTGTTATGACAACTTTGCCTATTTCATTTTCTTTCACTCTCCTCTTCCATTCTCAGAAGAAAAGAAGCCCAAAGACTTTTATGGTATATTTCAGTTTGAAAAAAAAGCTAAGTTCACAGGACATGAGGGAAGCAGGTAAACTGCTAACCAATTACAAGAACTGCAGTGAAAGAACACTGGTAGTAAAGAAGAAAATTCCTTTTCTATTCAGAGGATTTCATAAACTAAACTGTTGTTAATTCAGTCATTTTGTGCCAGAACTTGCTCACTAGAATGAGTTCTGACAAAAGATTCTGCTACACTCTACCAACTCCTTAAAAAAAAAAAAAAAAATCTATGTTCCCTTGTATGCTAAATAGCCTTTGTTATCTCTCTGGAGTATCAGGTTACCAATTCCAATCCCATTAACTGCATGAAAACACCGCATTGTATTCAGTGTGACTGTTCTTTGTCAGTCCTGTGCTCTCTGTGCCATTTCCACTGCTCAAAATAAAGTCCTCAGATCATCTTATTCGAATTTTCTGTCCTTGCTCCCACAGAAAACACTGCAAATGCTTGGACTGACTTGGAGGCATGGATGAAGCCCAAAGCAAGCTCTCAAAAAACCCCCAAAAAACGAAAACAACAACAACAATACAAAACCAACAAAAAACCCAAACAAAATTATAAACAACAACAACAAAAAAACTTAACCCCCCCCCCCCCAAAAAAACCAAAACAAAAAAAAAAAAAAAAAAAAAATCACTTCCTGAGGGGCAAGGACAAGGGCATTCAACCACTGCCATATGTTCCTCCCCGGATGGGAATTACTATTCCAGGTACTACTGCTAGTGAATATTGCCAGCTACACAGCTGCAATGGCACACTTAAGCATTTGCTCTCTTGATTCCCAGTATGGACCTCTAAATATTATCAGCCATGGTATCTTCCTACTTTCTTCTCCAGGAAGACTCTAACATGTGCAGCCACTGATGAGGTCCTTTTAACTTTCCCCTCCTATGTCACAGAGAAGAGGGAGAAGAAAGACAAGGACAGACACAGATTTTACAGGTGTTTAAGTACCTAAAAAAGGTGTAATTTAGTACGGAACTGGGGGATTTGCATCAATGAGTGCTCTCTCCTCTGTTTGCAAGGAATACTGATTTCTTTATAAATTTCACTTAATGCCACACTAGTCAGAATTAACTTTAGTATTAATCTGCTGGATAATTGCTATAAATTCACTAATTGTCAGGATACATGCAACTTCTACATGGCTTCAAGCTTAGTATTTAAGAAACAGACTGACAAGCAAATATCTAGCTTTTAGAAAGCAAATTATGCTTTGTCTCAATAATCCCATTTTACTCAGAACAAGGTAATCACCATCAGCACAGGCATGGCAGGAGGGAGCAGAGGAGAGAAAGCAGACCTGATCTGTTGAAGATTCCCAAACAGCCCTATAACAAGAACAGCAGACCACTCAACCCCTAAAGCCACACTGTCTCCCCACTTCAGCACAGACACAAAACATCTGGCTGCCCAGTGGAATTACAGCCTCTCTTTATCCATGCTCAAGGAACTGCCGACTGACAGTAAAACCTAAAGTTTCCAAAGGTTCTTCCGGAAACTCCAAACTCCTTTCGAACAGCAGCTTTAAAACATTGACAAACACTTCAGGAGTCCAAAAACATTTTAGGAAAACACTTCCAGTTCACTTGAAGCAAAAGGAAGTTTCAGCTCTGAATATTCCTGGGGAGAGCACAATACAAAAAAAGCAGCAACAGCCCGGCCAGTTTAAGCCTGGACAATGCAGAGGCCCAGCAAGGTACAAGCTGGAAACACGTCAGGTACTGTTGCAGTAAGGGAAGTAAAACTCAAGGTTACACCGAGTACAGCTTTCAAAGCAAGTAAATAAATTTAAACTACCATGCCAAGCCTGGAGCAAGGGCAGAAGCTGGAAGTCAGTTGCATTATACATTTCTAGAAGTTTCCCTCCCCTTTCTGCTCAAAGGGTTAGTAAGGCATTAAAATCTGACGTCTCAAAATACCATGAAACCATCACAACTGCCAACACGGGGATATAGAACTCTCCTTTCAAAGGCACAGATGTCACATCACACTACTAACGAGGAAGCAGTACCAGAGAACAACATTCAAGCTCACCTTTAAAGCTTCACTGCTTGCTTGCAGGTGATAAACAACTCCTGGAGTGCCTCACAACTTTTCCAAGCTCAAATATCCTCTTAGTGCATCTGCATGAGCATTTTCCATTGACAAAGAAGGTTAAACCCTCTTAGCCGAAACACACATTGTTTTATCAACAGTGCTCATTCCAATCCTCAAAATTAATGTCAGTCCCACACAGAAAAATGTCAGGGATCTTCACAGGTTATCCACGGATTACTTGTAGCCTCTGCTAATATTTCCTCCGAGTTCCACTATCTGGGACTACACAGAACACACAGGCCATGATATGAAGACTCAGTTGGTAACGGCGGGTGTAGACGTGTCTTGCACAGCAGACTCCACTACTGGAATTCAAGTAAAAATGTAACTTGTAACATTTGGAATTGGCAACATCTTCCTGTATTATAATGCAGTACACCAGAGTTTTTTTAGTTACTGTAGATGAAGTTGTAAAGTGTCTCCCTAAACTCAGTTTGAAAGAGTGCAACGTAACTGGCTGCAATGCAACTTTACTGCTCATGTTTTGGAGCTAAAATTAATCCAGCAAAGTATATCACTACCTTTGGAGACACAAGCAATCCACAGATCACTTTCTGTGAACTATCCTATACGTATGAAAAAAAATATATAATCGTTTTATAAATATTTACTAATTTAAATTACAGATCTACCTTACTGCCCACACAGAGGAGACTAGAGAGATGACCGTCTGTCCTCATTACCATTCTTCCCTTCTTGTGCTAAAGATAGCATGGAGAGTAAAAATAAATAAATCCTCAACAGCATTAGGAATTAGACAATGTCATGTTGAAAGATACCCCAAATGAGGAGCCTTATCTCTCCTGGCTTGCTGGAAGGGCAGGGGGGCTCTGACCCACAGAACAGAGGTAGCACTTAAGCCTCCCCTAGGTGGTCTCTTTGCAGCAGGCTCTACTCCCAGCTGTAATTGCTTGTCAGTCCTAACTGGATGCCTGAACACACTGGAACAGTTCAGCAGAGTATTTAAACAGATGGATGGTACAGGCCATTGGAACAAACCCCGTTTTTTTCCCTGGCTGCAGCTCTCTTTCAGCGCATTCGTTTGAAGTCTGTGCCACTGAGGAATCAACAACAGCTGAGAAACATGTGTTATCATACAACACCGTGCGCAGCCACAGCACTGCACAGCAAGATGCTTTTGTGCAATAATCCTGCACTACAGCAAGCATTACAGGATCTTTTGTTGTGAGTGAGCCCGTTTTCCAAACACAACAAGAAAGTCAACAGATTCTTCCCTTCTTAAGGAGTGACTCAAAAGCAGAAAGGTGAATTAAGTGGATTTCTCAAGCACCTGCCATCTGAAAGCTCATAGTGCCTGCTGTCTCCTGGAGTCCTCTCAGATACATTAATGCTCTCCATATTTATGTCATCACAAAGATGACGAGATGCTTGCAGAGATCCAAGTGAAGCAACAAGCCAGAAGGGTCTGCAGCTCCCCTGGCAGATGTGAGAAACCCCTGTATCTACACTTGAATCCAACCTTCCTTTCCCAAGCAGGACAAGTTTTGTGATCTCAACTTCATAGGTGACAAACCAGAGAGAGATGGAGCAGGATGGCACCGAGCAGCACACAAAAACCAGTCAACCCTCTCCCCAGCTTTTATCAGCACAGAGAGAGATAACATACAGCCCTCAGAACAGCCAAGGGAGAAAACACCATGACCATCCCATTATCAGCCAGGAAAACCACTCCTGTCAAAGGCATGAGATCACCACATGCTTTGAAGGTGAATGGGAAGGGTACGACAAATTAAGTTACTTATGAAACTGAATTTGAAACCAGATTCATGGTCCAGATTCAGAAGCATGGAGCTGGCTATGTGCACATGCAGGAGGACTGCAAGTTATACACACAACATGTGTATATACACACACAAACACACCTACACTTGCCTAATAACTTTCTACAGAACTGAGTCTCACTTCCACTGAAGAGAGACAAGCAACAGGTCAGAGGCTCGCATTTAAAAGGTATCCTAGTCTTCAAATGTTACAGGAAAGCAGACACTGAGATTAGAATAAATCTCATCCCACTGTAAAGTCCCAACCCCACCATGAAAAAAAATTACAGGAAAATCCAGGCTTTCAAAAAAGCCCCAGAAAGCCATAAAACATTTACATTTAATGTCAAGATAGAAGTCTTAAAGACTTAAAAACCCAAGCAAAAAACCTAAAATTAGAAAGCAAACACACTGGTGGACTAACCTAAGTTCATAATTACAGACCCCACAAAATAAAATTACCAGGAACAGCAAGCATCACACTGAGGGGGGTCCTCAGCCCAGTTCCCAGGACAGTTTTCCACCCTGTAATTCAATTTAACAGTTTTTTTCTGGAGAGGTCAATGCTGTCCTTCATACTCAGCTTGAGGCAGACTTAAGGGACTACAGAAGAAGCACGAACTGACACTGTCAGAGACATTCAGGGGATAAAAATAACCCCAGTCTCAAAACCTTTGTAGCAGTGTAAAAATCCAGTGTTGCTCAAAATAAACAGTGATGCTCAAGATCCCTACAACTTTCCAAGAATGAGTATTAGCACAAGCCAAACTACCACCTGATCAGCAATCAAACCCACAATTGAACATTTACGTGCAATTACTCTTACAAATCATGTGTAAAAGCACTTAAGAGAACCAGGACAACCTCAGTACCTCAGGAGGTGCAGGCAGGAAGGCAGCTTAGGCAGGAGGTCACACTGCCCTACAATGGCAGCAGCAGGAACAGAAACCACCATCCTCAGTGCTCAGCTCCGCACAGCAACTCAATCTCCTTCATTCCTTTTCAGAGCTTCCCTCAAACAGATTTTAAGAAGTTATATTAATCAACTTAATTTGGCTACTCAGAACTGTTGCTGGTGTTTCGAGTGTTGGGTGTTTCAAGGTAGTTCTGAAAGACTTAAAACTTCTTGCTAAATATGACTTGGTATTTTGCGCTATCCCAGACATTTTCCAGCTCCAAGAAAGATTAAAAACAATATTGATTCAAACAACGGATCAAATTCTGCTGGGCTCATGAAGGTGGAAAGGATGGAGAGATCACTTAACTATAAGAAATGAACCACCTTTATCTCTCAGGTGTCCTAAACCACACACAACTAAACACCACGAACCCCAAGCAGTCACTTCACTCAGCAATTCATTCTGTATAATTTTTTTTTCTCTAAGACTCGGAGAAGTACTTGCAATTTCATGTCGAGCCTACTTTCCAATGAGACATCATCAAACAAAAAGTTAATCCGAAATTAAATTTCCTCTCTTCTCTAAAGAAAGTGGAAAAAAAGTAAGGCTGATTTTATTTTCATTTCAGATACACGGTGCTTTGAACTTTTGGAACTGCACCTATCGTGAAGCAACGTAACAGAAAGAACAAACACCTCCAATCAAAAGAGTTGACAGTTCATTCACAAGTTATATATTCTCTACTGAAAAGGACAAAGCCCTTTACTTTTACAGCACTCAACACAATCGCACCGCTCCCAAACACAATTAGCTGGGAGCCTAAAAGCCCTTAAACAAGTGTCTTTGCAGAAATCATTAAGGCAATCGATTGGCTCGCTCTCCACAGCCCAGCAAACACTCAATTTCAACGTGTGATACTGACTAGAGCTGAGGCAGAAACTCACAGGTTCGAGCCATACTTCCTATACCCCCGACAGCACTTTCTGCCACAGATGTGAGCAGTTTCCAGCTATTTTGTTAAATGTGCCAACCTCCGACACACCTGCAGCTTGCGGATGGGAGGCGTGACAGGTGTAATTCCGAAGGGGTCACCGAAATCTGTAACCTTCCCCCGCCTCCTGATTTTCCACACTGGCGAAACCCACGAGCAACACTGAACTGCAGTTTAGGGCGACATTTAAATCACCATTCTGCTGGACAGAAAACAGGCTGGCACACACAACGGAGTAGCACAACCCCAAACCGGACCCCGGAGCAGACCTCCCCAGCAATACTTCAGAGCTTGGAGAAACCAAGCAGAATCAATTTCCTTACCCTTTAAAGTTCATGCCTCTATATTGTCCTACCGCACTGTATTTGCTTAAGCTTTCCTCATCAATAGTACCCCATGAGGGGAAAAAAAAAAAAAAAAAAACCAAAAAAAAAAAAAAAACAAAAAAAAAAAAAAAAAAACCCCAAAGAGTCTCATGCATTCCCTGCTGGCAAAACACATTTTCTTCTAATCTTTCTTCTTACTGGGGAAGAAAAAAAAAAGGGGGGGGGTGGAGAAATAAGAAATTAATCGTGAAACAAACCGGCACTGCCCGGAGAACAGGGAGGGGGGAAAAAAAACCAAAACAAACAGTCCACGTAGCAAAAAGGGAGAAAATGAAAAAGAGAAAAACAGGTTTAATTTTCTTTCCGGAGACAGGAAGAGAAGGAGAAAGAAAACTACTACAAAGATTTCCCTGTGTAAGAAAAGTAGCTTTTGAATTTCCTTCCTCAAGGACATGGAGAATTATCCCTTAGTTTCCACGCGATGCCCAACGGAGAAAGACAGAATGCCAGGAGAGAGGAAAAGCCGGAGGAAGCCGGGGAAGTAGCGAATGAAGAAGCGAAAGGTCAGAAGCGAGTGCGAGCGGACTGGGAAGAGAGGGGGAACGGCAGACCCGAAAACACACAAAAAAAAAAAAAAAATGAAAATGCGAGGGGAGATGGGAAACGGGCAAGAGGGACGGGAAAGTTGGCGAGCGAGGAGGAGGCAGGGAAAGGTGACAAACCCTCCAGCGGGGACGAGCCGGGAGCTGCCGGAGAGGGGGCGCGGAGCCGGGAGAGCGAGCGGGGCAGGGGAGCAGGACTTACCGCCCGTCCCCTCGCCAGCCGTGCCGGCAGCGGCTCCGGGCGCCCGTCCCGCGGCAGCTCCCGGGCAGCCCCAGCGGCCGCCGGCCCCGCCTCGCTGCCCGCGGGGGGCGGCGCGACCGGAGCAGCGCCCGGGGCTCGGCTCGGCGCGGCCCTGCCCCGCTCCTCCCCCGGCCCCGCCGCGCCGCGGGGCTGGGCGGGCGTGAGCGCGGGGAGGGGGAGCGTCCTCCGCCTCCTTCCTGCCGCTGCCTCGCTCCCCTTCACCGGGGGAGACATGTAACGGAACTGGGGCGCCAGCACGGCATTGTGGGAGCTCTTAAAGCCGCAGCCGCCCCCCCCCGCCCCGGGCCCGGCCTCAGCAGCCTCGGGAGCCGGCGGCGCTGCAGCCTCGCCTGAGCGGAGCCGCCCGGAGCCGTGCCCGGCACCGGGAGCGGTGCGAGCTCGGGGCCGCCCGCCCGCCCGCTCTCCTCCACACCTCGCTCCCAAAGCACAGGGCGAGCCCCGGCCGCGCCGGAGACTTTCGGTTACTTTGTTGTTTTCCACGAAATTGTGGGTTTTTTTCCCCTCCCCCCTTATTGTTTCTGGGAGGAAGAAGAATGCCTTTGGTGCTTGTTTGAACCGGGATGCGGGAAGCCGGCAGGCAGTGTTGTTGCTGATTTGGATTTAGATGATGGAAAATTCCCCGGGGGAAAAAAAAAAGTCATAAACCTCAGAGCACCAAAGACTGCAGGCGACTGTTTGGGGCAAAAAAAAGTTTTTGAGTATGAAGTTTTAATCAGTTTTGGGAAAATGTCCATTTAAAATTCCAAAACCTATTTGGAAATGAACTTCAGCGCTGTGATGCACAGGCGTTTTTCGCTGTCTGCAAACACTGGCGCAGGGTATGCGCTCAGTTCTCAGCAGCTGCAGCAGCAGAGCAGCAGCAATCAGTCCCAGCTCTTCGCTGGGCTCGTGGCCTTCCCAAAACTGCCTGTGCCGTGTCCACGACATGCTGGTCATTTAAAGAAGAGTCTCATCGAAATAAGTTTTTTTCTTGTTTGTGCTCACTGCTCTTCTTGTGGGTTTTGAGCATCTCGAAGTGTTTTTATGGAGGGTTTTTTTTGTGTTTTTTTTTTTTTTTAAATTTCCTGATCCTTAAGAGGCTAGCAGGGTTTTGCTTCCACACAACTCTGTGCTGGTGCTACACGGAGGACATTTTCAAGGCGACATGCATAACTTCAGTTTAGATACAGGCAAATAAATATTTATGAGATTTGGGTTTGGGGATGTTGGCACAAATATTCCTAGGAGGTCTGGATCTTGGGTTATGATCACATCTTTCTTTGTGGGTTCATTTTGCTAAGCAGATTTTTTGTAAGCACGCCTCCAAAGTTCCTACTAAAAAAGTCTTCAGAAGGCTGTCACTTTTATTTCTTTGCCTAGGCAATTTTATCCTCTTGCAGGAAGAGGTGCTAAGCAGTCTATGGGAAGAGCCTTAAGCACAACATGAAGTGAAGGTGTGGTTGTAAAAATTGGATTATTCTGTTGGGGACCATGTACTTTCTGTGGTCAGTTACGCACAGGTTCACCTTCAGTTTAAGAAACTTAAAAAAGAAACAACACTAGAGGGATAAAATAAAAAAGGAATGGTGCCGATGACCAGTTCTGCACTCTTCTGGATGAGATTTGTTTGCACTAGGCATTTTTTACTATTACTTTCAAGAATGTCAGACAACGTCCTAAAAGCTTAATGCGTTTTCTTGGTAGATTCTCTGTTGCAAAATATTTAACCAAATATATCTGTCAAGATCCCGAGGGCTGCTGTTCTCAGAATATACCACTGCTTTTGTTTGTCGTGAAGCCTGTAAACACAATAGGAGCCATAAAACTCAGGGGAGAAATTTTCCCAAAATTCAGGCTTCTCAGGGACTCTTATGGAGTGAATGATCTGGGAAGCTATTGAAGCTATATGACCTGGGAAATTATTGTTAGGACGAGAAAAGCATTTTTGAAGGAGTTAATGGTTTACTGAAAACAAGTACTTGATAAGTCATTGAGTATGTGTTGTTTGCCTGCTCGAGGTGTTCAGCAGAACCAGGGGCCACGACATCAAACATTGTGTTTTCTATTCAAAGTTCACTCACCAATTAGTTTCTCAAGCCAAACAAAATAATTTTTATACACTTTCCTTGTAATTTTCTGTGAGAAAGTTTAGTGAATGAAAAACGGCCCTTTATAGGGGGGAAATTATTGGCCACAATTAAGAGATTTCTGAATGATCAGCACATGCACAGCAAGGCATAAAATGTTTATGCTCAGTGTTGTTGTGGTGTTTGACTTGCTGGCTGGGCACTAGCATTTCTAATATTCTAATGTCTTATTTCTTCCTATTTCCCATTGCAATTTGGTTACGAGGTCACAGAAGGGAATGCATTTCCACTGCTTCAAAATAGCGTTTCTGAATTTTTCAGAGCAATTTTTGCACAGCTTGATATAACAGGATGTCCAGAGAGGGCATCAAATACATTTTCAAGAGTGATTTTGCACATCAAAAAAACATAACTCTTTTAGAAAGTGAGGTGGTGGCAAAAGGAGAAAATCGAATTTCTGTGTTGCTTCGATTGCATAAATTTGACCAAGGCTAGCAAAGGAAAGATGACAGTGGTCATTTAACCAAAAAGGGGGGAATCAGGCTCAGATCCAGCCATGAAATAGGGCTAAAATTGTACAAATACCTCCCTTAGGTAGCATAGCAGTCCAGCTGCTGTTTTGTGAAAGAGCAAGATGCCTTGTTTCCCAGGAAAATTGGTGAGGAAGATGTTACAGAGTGATGCTAAATTGTCCCAGCCAAGGGCACAACTTTTGTGCTGGTGCGGGGTGATTCTGCTATGACAGTTCTTCACTCCTGGTGTTCACCCCAATCACTTAACTTCGTTACTTTTAATACAATCCTAAATAATCTGTGTCACATTCACCTTCACTCAACCCATTTTCCACACTTTGCTGAAGGAGGCGAAGGAGGATCTAGCCAGAGAAGTTTTCAGATCCGTGGAAAACAGTTTTCCCATAAAGATCCTGCTTTGGTTTTGTCAAAGGGATGATTTAAGTATCCTAGGAAAGGAGTAAGACATCCTTTGGATTTTAGTTGCTCAGAGAATTACTTATACCACACAGCCACACACATGCAGAGCCTTACACATATGTTCTTAATGAGCACAGAAAGGAGAAAATAGGCCCACATGCCTTTTGGTTATGTAAGTTTTCCAAGAATGATGCCTTCTTGACCAAAACCAGGAAGAGAATGTTTCTGAGGTTCCTTCATTTCCTCCTCTCCTTGATCTATCAGCTGCTACTGCTGCCCTTGCCACTGTCATTTTCACCTTGAGAAGTGCAGTGTCTCAGTGGGCTCTTCGAATTTAATCCAGACTATAAAATCCGGCTCATTGAGAACAGAAACAGCTCTGTGTGACCAGTGACAAGTGATCAGCCCTGCTTTCACTGTCATGGGTCTGCAGGAAGCTCTTCATGGTCAGAACAGAATAAACTCAGTGTCTGCAAATGTTTTCTTGAGGAAAAGTAGGGCTGGATCCAGCAAATTATTTAACTGTGTATATGTATCCAAGCATGTGAATAGTCTCAGTGGGACTGCTTGCACGACCAAAGTTAGGCATGTGTTTAAGTACTTTGCTGAATTTGGTCCATAGCAAATAAATCTGAACTGATACCCAACAATCAGAAAAACAAGCTAATTTGGAATGGGGTTATTTTATGTCCAGAGGTGTATTTGATTAACTGTAAAATGAACATTTCAGGAGGCTGGTTTCTTTTAAAATAGAGCTGCTGTCTGATAGTCAGGGGAAGCAAACACACATTAGATTAAAATT
Organism: Cinclus cinclus; assembly: GCF_963662255.1. NCBI lineage: Eukaryota > Metazoa > Chordata > Aves > Passeriformes > Cinclidae > Cinclus > Cinclus cinclus. The sequence continues at coordinate 26,383,745 of NC_085049.1, forward strand.
TAAGTGCATTCTTCAAACTCTTTCTTCTTAGTTTTGTTTTTCTTTTCAGTTAATATTTATTTCTTGGAGCCGGAGGAGCAATAATTCCTGGTTGTTTCTCCTGTGTGTTTTCTAGGTCTTGCCTTGCTGTGCATTGAGTGTGAGTGATGTGCTGTGTTCAATATACAGAAAAATGCAATCTCAGTCTTCAAATGGTTGAAATTCAAAAGACAGATATTCTAAGATGGGAAATATGTTCTATTTCTGTTTCACACAGCAGATTCTGGCTACTCACAGAGACTGCAGATTTCAAGACTCAGCTCTGTGGAAGAGATCCAAATGAGCTCAAAAAAGAATCCCAAACCAAATTCTTCCCCTTTTTCTCTGACCTGGCCATGAATGTTAACTCAGACTAACTAAGGAATTAGCTTTAAATAAGCAACAAGAGCAAATTTATTTTTGTTGTCAGTACCAGCAGTAACTCTACCAGTTCCTGGGTCCAGCCTAAGCACAGTATGAATATATTCAGGGGTAGTTACAGTTCTGGCAGGCAAGATACTCAGTATTCATGAGTGTGGCTCCTCTGTTTATTGCACAGGAATGGGAATCAGGTGAGCCTGGTTCTGTCCATCAACAATTAGCTTTTTTCCTCTGATTTTTCTTGATCAATAGAAAGTCATCTTCCTTCAGAGGTAGACCAGTTCACTCAAGTTAGTGGAACATGGTGAAGTCTAAAGAGGGGGAATTTACAGAGGAGTGAACATTACTAGCATTACATTACCCTCAGGCATTGGCTGTAAGATTATAAAATTTGGATGAACACCTTTAAACCAGTTTTTAAAGACCTTTTGAAATCAATAGTTATCTATCCATAATTTAAAAAATATTTTTCTTCAAGTTCTGTCTCTGTAGATCACTGCACAAGAGTCTTGGCTTTCTTTAGAGAAAAAAAGTAAGTTTTTAGTTGCCATGGTTACAAAGAAACACAAGAAAGATGTGAACCTTGGCAATTCTGAAACCAAAATGCGAGTTAGAGGAAATCTAAATGTTTTATGATAAGGGAGGAGAAATTATCAATATCAGCCTTCAGACATTAAATTTGAACATAATGACAACAAAAATGCTCTGCCTGTCAAGTTTTATGCAAGCACTGTGCATCACCTTTTTGCCAAGTCCTGGAAAGAAATACCACTATAAATCTCAAGCAATTCAGAAGAGAGAAAATTATGTACTGTGGCTCTGAGAAAATGACCAGATTTCAGCTAAAATAAATTAATATCTTTGTGGGGACTTGCATCTGTCTTGCCTGGAGGACCTAGATGGTGACAAAACCATTGCACCCAAGCAAGGACTGAGAAACCATCTGAAGATCAAACTATCTAAAACGAGTCTTGTGTTGAAGAACTGGCTCAGCCGAGAAAAAACCTCACATCTTCAAAGAAATCCAATGATGGGGGACAAAAATAGTTGACTTAACTAGGAGAGAATGGCAAGGAGAATATTTTAATTTAGGAACCTGGAAATGTGCCCTTGAAATGGGTATAATACTTAATGCAAGAGTTAATTTGCTGGGTGTCTGGAAATCTGTGCCCTTCTCTGTTCAAGGACATTTAAACAGGAATATTCTATTATAATGCACAGAAAAGTTGTAAAACATTTGTATTTCCAATGTTTCTTTGAGTTGGGTCTTTTGGTTTTGTTTTTCCTGTAAAACATGGTGGAATCCTCTCTCTCTCCAGGTATGATGCAAAACTTTAGGATTGTAGGACATCCTTCCATGGAGTTCAAAAACCAGGAATATTTAAAGGGTCTGGTATGGTACTGTTACTTTTGATTTAGGACAGTTATAATTTCCAGTGTAATATCTGGCTCATCAGCAATATATTTAAATGTATTTATAACTATATTCACTTTCAGTTTATAAATCAGTTTTGTTGTTATTCTTCTGTAAAGCTGACAGGTGTGCCAAAAGACATGCCTGCTTTTCTATTATGCACCGATTTTTATCATGCAGATAAAAAGTATCACCAAACCCCTTACATATTTTGACCTTGTCAATAAACTCTAGACCCTCAATTTTTTCTTGCTGTGCAGTATTTCATCTCTATTGAAAACAATAGGAATTACCTGTCCCCTGAAGCCACAAAATCAAGGCTAATATACTTTAAAATACAAAAAGTGCAAAATTTCAAAAACACCTCATTAGTTCCTGAGCTTAAGCCCCATTTTCATAAGTAAGTTAGGGCCAGATCTCCACAGCTTTTGGAAAATGCAAATAGATGCCTAAAGGTCTTTCAAAACACGCACAGAAATGGAGAAGGAAAAAACCCACCACAGAATAAAGTATTGCTGCTGAGGTTTCCATCTTAAGAATTTTGCATGAGAAAAAAAGAAGAGTTTTTTACTTCTCAGGGATTTTTGGAAAATCTTGGGAATAAACACTGACACTTCACTGGACCTCCAGAAACTTAGTAATAGGAGTTTTAGGCTGTCCTACAAATCTGTTCCAGCATAAAATTGGTGCTTTGCTCTGCAAGGTCTGTATTTAACCCGAGTTCAGCAGATTCATTTCTTTGTTGAGAAAAGTTTCCCTGTTGTCTTGTAAAGTCTTTTTCTCAGTCTAACTCCTTGCTTTTGTGGTAGGTTGGGAAATATGAGAGAGCAAGATACCCTCTTTCAAGAAAGAACTAATTTCCTGATCCTTATGATCCAAGTGAGCCAAGCTTCCCTACAGAGAAACAAATTGAATGACTGTTTTAGGATAATTGGGTAGTTCTATGCCTTACAAATAAGTTATTGGAAATCAGAGCTGTGAAAATCTCTTTCCTGGCTTTACCTGTTGTTGCCCCTCATTGAGCCCTTTGTTTTCGAGTAGTTTCATTTATTGTCTACATCAAACTGAAAAAGAGCAAAGAAATTGGCAAAGTAAGTTTCAGATATTTACATTATTGACTGGTTGTTATTTGGTTTAAAATTTTCTTCCTGCTGCTTTCCTTGTCCCTTCTCTTCCTTTAACACAGTGTCTCTTTTTATTTTTTTAAAGCTAAAATCTTCAAAAGTCTTGTAAGCCCATATGATGCTGCATGCACAACCACACATTCTTTTACAGATTTGTGCACAGCCTTGTTGGATTAGGGTTTTCTGTATTAAACTTCGACAGTCATGTGTCTTGGCTTCTAATATCTGTTGGGAGCAGAGAGTTCACTGGTGAATCAAAGTGGGAGATTCTCAGTATTGGTTCGTGCCTCATGTTCTTCCCCCAAGCCACAAGTCCTGTGATTTGTTGCGCAACACCCCAATTCCTTGTCCTCTGGGAGCACGGATGGATCTGATCAGTCACAGCAGTGGGGTCACATCCAGGTTGTACCTCCACATACCCCACATCTCAGCTGATGTTTGCTGAGGTTGGCATTGCTTCCCACCAGCTGTTTTCTGTACAGCCAGCACTCAGTCTCCAGGGAGCATAAGGGAGGTTCATTTTCCAACATCCTGACAAAAGGGAGAGCCTCCCCCACAGCCTTGGGTATGGATATGCCATGTGAACGACTGGAGCAAGGTATAAGGACACCCAAGCCAGTCCTGATAGCTGGAACAGTGGTGGTGTGAGCTCAGGCCCAACCTGAGATCAGGGCAACCTAATTTCCTTTTCTGTGAAATAATCCCAATGCAATGTACTCTTTTCTGTACTAGGCAAGTATTTTAGGGCAGTTATTTATTTAGAGCAGCTCTTTTGCTGGGTACTAAGCCCAGTCTGGCCCAGCTAGTTCCCTTTTTGTGGCTCCACATCTTTTGTAACTGGAAAGTGCTGGTGTAACTGCAGAAGGATGTCAGGAGGGGGGTTGTTGCTGCTCATATTCCGTCCTGGTGGTGGTTATCTAAGGTCCCTTTGCAGGAAGGAAAGGGGAAGGGTCACCTTACAGAGCACACAGATCCCCTAGGGCATTCCTGCAAGAAGGAGGAGCAAAGTCCTTCTGTCAGAGAACTTTCTGGGATGTCTGCTGGTGGTTGAAGGCGAGTGGCACCTTCTCCTGGCTGTAACTCCACCAGGGAGCTCTGATCAAAAATAATCTATTTTTTCCCAAGAGAAAATATTGTGCTATTATGTGAAAATACAACTGCAAAACCTCTGAAAATACCCATACTTATAACCATAATGGCTAGAGAAGGGAAATTTTCATTTTGGGTCCAAGGCCACATTCTCAGCATTACTTCAAAAAAGAGCTATAATGATTTGTACTAAATGAGGATCTGTTCTTTAATTTGGTATACCAAGTAAAATTGAGCACTGGTTTCATTTTTTCCCCCCACTACTTCTGAAGCACAACCCTCTCCAGTGAACAGAATGATGAATATTCCAATATTCATATCCTGAACATGATGGATTTTAATTTCTTATTAGAGGAAGCAGAGGAAGAGAAAGTAATAGCTTTAGAGAGAATGGCTCTGTTTGTTTTTTTGTAAGTACCTACATTTGCCTGGTAGTCTGCTATGTAAGTGAATTTCCTTGAAATCTGATTATTGATATAACATTTTTTTTATTATTATATCTTTTATGTCAGGCAGCCCACCAACACAATTCCTCAAAAGACAATGAAAAGAGGTGAAAAAACAGAATAAGGACTGTAATGCTAAATGGCAGGAAAAATACTACCATCAAATATAGTTGGTCAAAACTCAGCAAAATTGTTAAATTATTTATGTTTTTCTGAGGAATTCAGCTGTAAAAGGGATCTGTTAACATGACATGGTAGAAATTTCCAACACATAGACATAATTTAATTTGTTCACTAAAACTTTCAATGTAAATGTGGGAACAGGAGGTGTAAGTGATGCAGGCACAGCCTCTGACACTGACTGGATGTATTTTTCTGCCCTGCTGTAAAATCACAGCTCCAAGCTGCTTTCAATGGTCTGCTCCGTAAGGAAAGGCAAGCAGGAAAGCTGAAAACACACAGTAAATCGATTTAGGCCAAGTTTTATTCTTTCAAGCAATAAAAAGTAACCTCTAATCTCTTTGTTTTTTCTGACCTGCCTCTGACTTCTGCTGTCTGTTTGCTTTTTCATGTCACTGGGTTTGTGTCTTTCCTAAACAAAGAGGTGGACTGATCTTTTGTTCCTAGTCAGTTTTGTTTTCCATGACCTGTATGTGCAAACGACAGAGGTGTGAGGTTTGAAATGCTAAGGGAGGCTGAAAAACAGGTCTTGGATAAGACTCTCTTTTTAGGTTATTGTAGCAGAAGAGGGTTTCTCAACTAATTACCCAGCCTTTCAACCAAACACAGGAACAAAGGAAGAGCCAAGCTGCTATAAGATAATCATGCTGTTTATCAGCACTCTACAAACACCACTTGTAAAGTAATGATAAGCCCTTTGCACTCAGATAATGCAGCTGATCCAGGCATATCTCAGAGATGCTGTGCAGATCTCCCCATTCAAAAGAGGCTCTTGCCTACATTCAGGTGAGAAATGGTGTTCCAGATGGTCCAGTGAATATTTTAGAGTCTGGCAGTGAAATCAGAGGCATTTGGAGCAAGCAAGAATAGTTCCTGTAGACTGAGAAATGAAGGAGGGTAATAACAGGACATTGTTACTTGGCATAGAGAGAGACAGGCTGACTATAAGGAGAATTTGGTTTAGGCAGAATTTTGTTTCTTAGTAGTGAGAGGGTTAAGAAGATGATGCTCTTTGGGTTTTGCCAGTTAAATCTTGCTGTGAAGCTGCTTTTGTTTTCTTTCATCATAATTTCTTTTTGTTTTTCTTTCATCCAAAGGCACCCTTCTTAAAACAACGTTTCCATCCCTTTTGGGGAAAGTTTGCCAAAGTCATGCACCTCTTTATGCCTTGCACTTTGTGAATATTTCATCTTCCGTAAGCCGTGCCAAAGAGTCTCATCATGAAAACAACGATCTAAATAATTCTGGGATAAATGAGAGCTGTTTTTCTCATCTCCAGTGTTAACTGTTTATAAACTTCAAAGTAATAAGAACCTTGAAAAAAATACAAAACAGAATGCTTTGAAAAATCAATGCTTTAGTTCAGAAGTGCTACCATGTAGTATCTGGGATGGTTTTGATTTTTTTTAACACATTGCCTCTCCAACTTATGCAAGCAATTTTTAGATACCCACAAGACCCAGTGTCCTCAGGACTAGCCTGGCATCTCTTCCATGAAAAAGAATGGAATTCTCAGAAGAGTCTCATTTAATATGTGATACTATGATCTTCTACTGAGGGAGGACATGTCTCAAATCTGAGCAAGTATTCTTTTTTAATTTGTTTTCTCATGGTCAGTGTTTACTTTCCATGTGGGTGAAAGAGTGCTGGTGATCATCCCATGGGAGATGCCTGCCCAGATAAACTACAGCCAAAGGGGATGTTCAGGGGCAGGGCTGTTGTCCCTGTGGGTATCCTATGGGTCATTCCCCTGATCCATGGCCAGTTGGACCAGGTACAGCCCATGGGGGGATTGTACATTAGGACAAACATCTGTGCCTGGCAGAGGCCCAAAGAGGAGGAGAGGTCAGGGACCCGTGGTGTAAATACATGAGAGAAAAGCCAAGGGGATGAGGATGTGAAGGGATGGCCTGAACTGAGAGTGCCCTGCTAAACGTGTGATACTTATCTTTTCTGAGGGGTCTGTGTGATTATCACATTGGTCCTCCGGAAATTAAGGGGCCAATTTCACCTTCTCTACTCTTTCTTCAGGGCTTGGCAGTGGTTTCAGAGCCCAAGCACGTTGTGATTTGCTCTGTTACGTGGCAGGCTAATGCAGGCCATCACCTGGGAATGTGATGGAAATGGTTTTCACTTAGTGTCCTGTGAGAAAACTCCTGGAGTATCAGCAAAACCCCGTGCTTCTTGCCGAGTGAATGTATGTGTTTCCATCTTCCTAATTTGTGCAGACACAGAAATCCTGCAGACCAGCCTTAGTTTTCCAAGCTGTTGAGAGAAAATCCCTGCTTTATTCTGGCACTGGAGAAGTCTGCAGGCACAATCAGGTGTCCTTGGTGTCTGCACAGTCTGTGCCCTTCCCTCTGTGCCACAGGAAAAATCCCTCTGTGCAACGGCCACGCCACAGTGCGAGTGTCGTACAGCTCCAGCCAAATCGGTTCTGACTCCAGCCCCCAAAGAAAACTCCACACATCTGTAATGTATTTATGGCTCTGCTTGCTCATTTGTCCTCCCTGTGGTCTCTTTTAATGAATGGTATGAAAAATTAAACTCCTTCATAGGCTCCAGCAAGCTAAACAGACGTGGTGAGAGCGCTCTGTTCCTGAAGCACCATTCTGCCAGTCACTGGTTGACATGGGTGCATGGAATGGGATCTGTCATGAGCTTCCTGCACAGTCAGGGCCAAACTGTGCCAGGAGCAGGACTCATGTGAGTCCCACGGTGGGACTGAGGGCAGTTTTATGGCCTTGAAACGGGCAGTGCTGTTTGTGCAGCAGTGAGTGAATTTACAGTACAAAACTCCAGAATTGCATTTTTAGAATTACGCAGCAGCAAAATATCCCAAAGAGGGGATGTGGACCCAGACCCCCCGATGGTGTATGGAGCAATGAAAGAGAAGGGTTGGAGCTGTTGTTCTCTATGCTGTGTCTTTAAAAAAATGTGAATCTCCCACTAGCTGGAGGCTGCCCGTTCAGTCATTTCAAGGTGGATATAACTAACACACTGCACAATTTACATAAGGCTTATCTTTGGTTAAATTCTTTTAAAAGGATACCATCAATTTAAAGATTACTTTTCCCTGGGTCATTAAAGTTAGGCACATACTAATTTATTAAAGGGTAATGTATTATACCTAGGAAGTGATAGTATCTGCCAGAAATTCCAGGGAGGCTATAGAGGTCTCTCGCTGTGATGAGCCAAGCTGATAACAGCTCAGGGCGAGACGGCTGCGTTAATGGAGCTGCCTGTTCCTCATGGACAGGGGGTGCAGCGTGGTGGCAATAGTCCTTTGGGAAGGTAGCGTGGAGGGACACAGCAGTGGATCCTACAGCAGGAAAATAATGAAACACATCAAATCTTATTTACCGGGCAACGCTTCCACGCATCACAGGAGCGGCTGCTAACGCCGCTTAGCATGTGCCAAGTGCTTTCCAGCCACGTGCAAATAAAAAGCTCCTCTGGGGAAGGGCTTTCACAACCACAAAAATGTGCAAAAAGCCTGGGTGGATGTCCCATCAAGCAAGCGGCCTGCCAGGAGACCTGTGGAAGGTTTGCATGTAAATAACTCTTTCCTAAGTTGTCTATGCTAAGAATTTTGCAGCTAAAATGACCCCGCGGGGACACAAAGGTGCCCAGATCGCCTGTGGTGGAGGGAACGTGGTGATATTCCCAGCCCATGTGATATCAGCAAGGAAAATGCGTGAGCAGCAATTTCAGAAGTCGAACCTGAAGGCTACACAAACTCCACCAGCGAGGGGATGAGCCACTGAGGCTAAATACTTGAGAGAAATGCTTCAGTATAACAAGCACTGGAGGAACAACGCTCTGGGGAAGCACCAGCATCAGCAAAGGGACAAGGTGACAGATGTGAACTGGAGCAAGCCTGATCCCTCAGCCTCACTCAGCATGCTGGGATTATCCCTGGAGGTCACTGACAAACTCAGAGTAGAGCTGCTCAGTAGAAAGAGGAGGGGGAAAAAAAATCTCAGTGGGGAATCAAAGCTGAATTGCCCGAATTGCAGAGGATGCTGCAGCAAACCAGGATGAAAAACGCATGGCTAAGAGTGGGGAGGAAAGAGCAAAGGCAGCGTGAAAGGCCCTGGAAGTTGGTGTGAGCTTGGACCTGGCCTCTGTCAGCAGGATTGTGTAAGCAGGGAAGCTCCTGGCAGCGCCTCGCTCAGGGGCTGGGGCTGGGAGTGGAGGCTGGCAGGGAGGCAGGGACGGCATCGCAGTGCAGGACGAGTTTCTCTCATGGACAGGAAATGTGTACAATGATTTCCCTCCTGTGAATGCCAAACTACCTTTATGCTGAAATTATTTTGTTAATTATTGCAATTCTAAGCCAGTCCCAGTATTTAAGAATAACACCCTCAAAGTTCAGCATTAAGTGCCCTACCTGATGTCCCCTGTTTTGAGATCACAAATCATTTCCAGATCTTTGGCTCCTAACAGGCATCATCAACACAAACATTTTCCCCAAACATTCTCTGTTTTTAACCCCTGAGAGGGCCTGAGAAAGTGAAATGTGATCTGCTTTTCCCCTAAATCGCAGGGAGGCATCACTGAGAACTGAGGGCTGGAATGCCATGGGGCAGGAAAAGGCTTGTTCCAGAGGCCAGAGCAAAGGCATTTTCATGCAAGATCTACTTGAGGTTCCATCATCCCACACCACAGGGACACAAAGCCTCCTCCTGCCCTGCCCAGGAGCAGCAGGAGCAGGGAGGCAGGATTTGGGCAGCTCGCCCAGGAACACTGTGACAGCCCCTGACTCAGAGCATGAACAACCTTGCCCTTCCTGTGGATGTTTCCTTGAAAGGAGTGACTTAACCTTAAGCAAAACTGGAAGACCAAGAAATCGTTAGAATTCAGGAATCACTTGTTTTCCTTTTGCACAGTTTCAACGGTTTTTATTTCCTTTTTCTTTTTTTAAGGATGAGCCTTATTGCTCCTCATGGTCATTTTCTGGTTCGAGCAACTTTTCGTGTGAGAAAGATACACATAAGTGTGTCTTAATAGCACATAATTTCTGAATTGTAAGACAGCTTTCAAAGGAACTGAATGTGGTTTTTTCAGTACTGCTGTCAAGAAATCTTCGGGTTTTGGAAACTAACATCTATTTTACTAATTAAAAAAAAAAACCTGCCTTTACTGGGATGTTTTGATCTGAGCCCAGAATATGAATTGTGTGTTGGGCACTGACTTGAGATGGATTTGTGACTTAAGCAAGGAACTTCACCTCTTCCCTAGTTTTCCTATTTGAACTATTGTTTCTCTTCCAGCAGAGCTCTATAAACATCCAAGCAAAAAGAACTTGGGGAAATGTGCTGCTGTTATACAACTGCTAATCATTACTATTCTTCTATTGTATTTGGTGATGTAAGAAAGCCCCAGCCAGATGCCTTGAGATCTGAGGAAATGTCTGCAAGGCATCTTTGTAGTAACACATGGGTGCAGATTCCATTCATCATTTCCTTGACAGTTTAACTAACTACTCCCAAGCCAAAAAAGGTCCCTGAAATCGCTCCCAGAAATATTAGCTGAAGGACAGAAGCAAGTCACTATAAAAGCTCAGGCAGCCTGTGTGGAAATGCCAAGGCTCAGGGACTGTCAGGAGCTGCAGAGCATAATCAAAAAATGCAGCCTTGCTATACATAGGCCTAAATTCTATACAGAGGGATTTGCACCTCCACTAGGAAAAAAAAAAAAAAAAAAAAGAGAGAGAGAAAATAAAAAAAATCAAAGCTTTGCACATTGTACACAGTTGGAACCATTCATCCAGAAACTCTGGTTTGAACTTTCTGAAGTACCTATGGGATTTAGAACAAATCCCAGTTAACTTCAGCAGAACTGGAGCCCTCGCACACTTGAATAATTGAAAACTCCAGTCAGAATCACCAGAAACATGTTTTTCAACCTTTTACAATTTGCAGCACCTTAAAACATTTCTTTTTCCAGTGGAAGTGTCAGTTCCTGTATAGTGATTTAATACTGCAGAAAATAGGTTTGCTTTTCTTGGTTACCCTCTGCAGACCCCTTAAAAACACTCTATGAACACAAAGATTGCAGGTTAAAAACTATAACTTTGACATATCTCAAAATATTTATTGTTTTCTCTAGAGCCCTTTGTCCTGGAATCATTCAAACAATTATACAAAAAATTATACAAAAGTCTACTTCTTGTGGTTAGATAAAGCTGAGAAGAACCAACTTTAAATGTTTAGTATTGATTTTTTTTTTCTTTTTAGTGCAAATTGCATAATGTTTTGAGCTCTAGCTTACAACTTTTGAATGTTTGGTGTTGGTAATGATGTATTCCTGATAGTACATGCCTTGTGTTGGTCCTCTACGCATTGTATAAGCCCCATGTTAAAACCAAAATTTTGTATTGACATATGGGGGGGAGGAGACAATCTCCACACTTGTTTCCTGCTGAATACCTTGGAAAACATGGGGAAGCATTCTGTCCAGGACCATCACAACATGACATTATTGCATTACAGAGTGACCTGTGCAAACTGAGGTGAGGATCCACACTGTCTTCAGGGACATTATAGAAAACATGAAGTCTGCTCTGGATTGAAACCTACAAGAATGACAACCCGAGGAGTGCACAGAGAGCCAGGACCAGGCCATCAAACACAGCTTTAAAGCTGTATTCCTCTTGCCACCAGAAGGAACCATGGCCATGAGCAATTTGCTTTGTGTTTATAGCTTTTACCTTGGTGTGTTGTTTGTCTTCTAATAATCTCCTTGACTCACTAATCATCTGTTCAGAGGAGCTTTCTGAGCTGTGACTGGAGAAGAGATGAATGCATCCAATTCTGGAATTATGCAGTGAAATGCTACTCTGCATATTATAGCTGCAGCATGATATATTAGCCTATAAAACGCAGCACGGGAAAGGCTTTGGGCAGGCAAGGGGCTGCTGAGAAAAACGGGAAGGAGGGACTTGGTGAGCTGTGTGATGAAGGGAGGCAGTGCAGGGAAAAGGTGTTAGCCTTGGTGAGGCCTAGCAGGTAATGGGAGACCATGGAGGAAGGGATTTGGGGTGAAAGATCTGTACTTGTGGTCCGTCATAAGAGAAAGAATCACTGCAGGACTGTAAAGAGCAGCAGCTGGAAGTGATGATGAGCTGTGTGATGCAAAGACACAGAACACCATAATAATCTCTTCCAAGTTGCGGGATATCCCAGCTGGATACAATGGGAACTGAAAATCACAGGCCAAGGGTTGTCCCTGCACCACGGGCAGCCTGACCACAGCTGGGGCACTGTCACCATCCTTACATGCTGCAGTCATGCCTGAGGCCGGGGCAGGAACAGGATTTTAATGGCTTGGGAAAGGAGCAAAGGAAAGGAGCACTTTCTGACACATGTGGGGAGGGGTTGAGAAACAAGTGAGGGGCAGTGTATAGGTATTTAATTAAACTACATCTAGCCTGAAGGCAGTACTCAAAAATCCTCGAGGTTCTCCTGTGTATCAGGGCAGATTTCTCCCTCAGTCCCAAACTCACCAAGGGTTGACCTGAAGAACTTGACCTGGCTGTTTTTCTAAAGGTTTGGGTGACTGTTCTGTTTGGCTTGATGTCTGATTTGGTGGGCAAAAAGACAAGCTTGCAGATAGATTTTGGCTTTGGAAAGGAATTGTTAATCGTTACAGTTTGAAAAAAAACTGATTTCTCCAAGGTTATATATCTGAAGATACTAATAAAATGAAAGAGAGACTTTAAATTCTCTATCACAGGTTAAATATGTTAAATCAACTTCAAATGAGGAAAGATCTAACATTGCTCCTTCTTGGAAAGTGCTTGGTAGCCTTTATGAAGTTAGCTGGGCTTGCTCAGATAAGGTCTGCCCATTGATTTTCACCATTTTGGTCAGTTTTGAAAGTGATTGGATTGTTGTGGTCCACAGCCATGCTGAGGAGTTCACAGCTGAAATGTAGCAGTGTAAGCAGAACTGCAGGAGCACTGTTTCATCTGTTCATTTGTTTCAATGGCTTAGTTCAAACAGCGTTTCATGGCTGCTTAATGAAGGGAAATCTTGGGAACATGCAGCCAACATGGCAGATTTGGGGTCCAATTTGCTTTTAAACCTTTGGGTATTGCTTATAGGGTGGTATGGGATAATGGTGTGACTGAGCATTAACACTATAAAAGATCATTTCTACTCTGAAAAGACAATTTTAAGGAAAAGCTACATGGTCATTGAAACCTTTATCTGGTCCCTTGTTCTCTGAGCCACTCTGAACATGTCTTTACTTCCATGACCTTTTATTTTTTTTTTTTGCTGTAGAAAGGCAATGGCCTCATTAAATAAACCTGACCAAACAGGTCCCTGTTGCACACCCATTGTCTGTGTGCTGAGGGTCACAAGGACAGAAATAAAAAGCCATTACTCTGGTGACCCCTGTGGTATGCATAAGGAAAATGAAGCAAGATTATCTATATTGAGAACAGGAGTTTTCTGAGTTTCAAGTACCTATTTTTATACTGGATAAGCATCTCCTCTGCCCTTCCCAGTCTTGCTAACAGAACATCAGCAGCAGGAGAGTGACCCCCTCTCCTGCTGAAGCAGTTCTGCTCTTTGGGCTTATGGAATGATTATAATGACTGTGAACTTGCCACTGGCGAGGCAGGATGCACTTTGGAGCAGGTATTTGCTGACAGCAGAAAAGCAGTGGACTTCTAATTTCCTCTCCAGGCTCCAGAGAGGGATGTGTGCTAGTGACCAGTTTTCTGCCTGCCTATTTGAAACATGGTCTTTTCAGCTTCCCCTTTTTCATTCTCAGGATGTTATTCTGTCAAGTGTTTTCTGTGGGCTCTCCCATCACCTTGGGTAGTTTTTGCAAACCACATCCTGACCTTCATGTCATGCCCAGCTGCCTCCTCCCCAGGCAATCTCTGTAAGCCTCACATCTCCATTCTCTGCCTCAGGTATTGTCTCACAACCAAATCTCCTTTTCTTGTTCCTTATCTTCCTCCTCACACTGCTGTACAGTTTTGGTAGCTTCCTTCTTCATGTGGTTCAGGAGGAGAGAAATCCTGGGAAAGCAGGAGGGAAGGAGGGCTTGCTGTTTGCTTTGGCACCCCGTCCATGGGCTAAAGGAGCAGGGATCACAGAATCATAGAATGGTTTGTGTTAGAAGGGACTTTAAAAATTTTTCTTGTTCCAACCCCCAGCCTTCTATCCCTCGGAGCTACCTCTGAGTGCTGGCACAGAGCTCATCCAGTCCCTTTCTGTGAGATTAGTGAAGGGGACTTGTAACAGAGAGAAGTGACACTGAGGGGGCTGAGACAACCCAGCCAGGAGAAGGAGCCAGGCAGGGACCTTCCCATTCTCCTATCCCAGAGCCCTTCAACAAACTCAGCAGGTCAGAGTGATGTGGTCTCTGGATCTGGCCAAATGGTGCCTGAAGTTTTTCAAAGCCTTCTAATGTCGCTAAATTGAGGCAAGTTTCACAAAGGCAAATCTCATGTTCCTTTTCCAAAGGCTAAGGGCGTTAAAGCCTCTCTGAAAAAGATTACCAGAGTATTTTGACAAGGCAAAATATAACTTAGCCCTGGAATTAGAGATAAGAGAAACTTCCATCTAAGATTTTCTCATGTAGTTCAGGCTTAGGTAAATAGTCAGCATGGAAATTTTAGCTAAAATATCTAATGTTTGGTAAATGTACTTGAACAATCTTAACAATATTGCTGTCAGCCCTACCTACAAGAAGGGGTTTGCACCTTTCTGGCAGAAAGATCTAGGATTGAATGGGTATAAGGCAAAGCTGGGAAAATAGTGTTTTTAACTATTTCCCAATGAATCATCAACAGGTTTTTAAAAACTTTATAATAACAATGTTTTTTTAGTACATGAGATGCTTTTCTTCAGAAAGCAGCATTATAATGAGGGAGGAGTGGAAATGCATGTGCTTTTCATCTGCAGGGAACATAAAGAGACTACCTAATGTAAAGCAGGCCTTAAAAGAGACAAATTAGCATGTTAAGGAAAAATACTAGAAGAATAAATCTGGAGAACAGCATTTCAAGTGCACACAGAAATGCTTCCATATCTTCTGAAGTATATGAGCCAGGCAGAGGAAACTGCTCCCAGAGTCACGGCAGGGCTGATAGATCAGCTCGCACGCCTGGGACTGATAAACAGGTTTTGTGAAATCTCTTTCAGACCGTTTCCCTTTTCTTCTGATAAATATTTTAAAAGAGATTTGTCTCACCAAGATGACTGTGGTATGAGAAAATGAGCAGGGAGTTTTATATGGATGGATCCAAAAGAGTTTTATGAACTTTTGGTTTGGTTTTGTTTTTACTTTATTTTATACAGACAGGTGGGCAACTGCTATTACTTACAAACTCGCACAGAGAGTCTTTGCTGCTGCTGCTGCTGCTGCTGCTTTGGTTACGAGCCGCTCACAGGCAGAAATCAGAACGACTTCTGGTACCTTTATGGTCTTCCCGTTTCCCTCTTTTTCTCCTTAGCCTCTGCCTGTCTGCAGAGCCCTGTGGAAAGACGATAGCCCCGGCCCCACCCTGCTAGTGGAAAGTCCTGGAAACCATCAGTCCGAAGGAGTTGCCTTTAGCAACCAACAACAAATCTGCCCGAGTTCACCGCGGGGATGGGGAGTATGTGGTTATTACTGTGTTGATGTTTCAGCTGAGAATTCCTGGCATCGGGAAGACAACCTGTAGGAGCTTTCAGAGGGCAAGTATTAAGTAATGTCTGTAGGGTGGTATGGGAGGCTCCTCCAGCCTGGCTGCACCCCAGTCACTGTCACTAAGGGCAGGAAATGTTTCTGAGCCAGTTTGGAATTAAAGGACCATTTGGTGCCTGTCCCAGTTGCTAAAGACACCATCAGGCAGCCCTGCAGTCCTCAGCAAGGCTTGAAAATCCGCAGGGGTGGAAATGTCCCATCAGCCTTTCTAATAGCCTGAAAATATTGTTGTATATTTTATTGTTCTTGTTGCTGACTTGGTATGTAAAACCTTAAACACCTTGTCAGGGGAAGTTATGTATATCTATTAAAAGACATAGGTGTGTATGTGTGTGTGTATGTGTGTGTGTATGTGTGTGTGTGTGTGTGTATGTGTGTGTGTGTGTGTGTGCTCGATGTATATCTTTGTATTGGAAAGCCATATCTGCCTGTGGATATTTTACCCAGGTTCCCCACAGGTGTGCAGTGCTGTCTCCAGGCTCACCTTGGAACACTTCCCATCCCTTCCCAGGACAGTGAAATGAGACAGCATGAGCTGCAAGGTTATGGAAGACATGGATGCACAGAGTTACTGTCATTTGTAAGCCTTATCCAGGGACCAGGTGCTGCTTTCCACAGAGAAGGGCTTAAAAAAGTGCAGCAGCCTCTGAGGGTGGCTGTCAGCTCAGGGGTTATGGATTCTGACCCTCCCAACTCAAAAAGTTTCCCAAGGTCAGGGCAGTGTGGATTTCAGCAGCTGTCTCTGTGCTGACACCTATGCCCTTGGGAACAGGAGGTTGAGAGGAAAAGGAGGGAAAACATGAACATACACTTAAAAATCAGCTCAGGTTTCAAGGGAGAAAAAGCCAAAGAGGAGGATTTCCTTATTCCTCTCCTCCCCTAAGCCCCAGAAGTGGGGAAGGAGCCAGTTGTGGTGTGGGAGCGAGGCAGAGCTGTTGTTGTGCAGATCCCAGCATCTCTGCTCATCCTGCCTTTGGGGAAGTTCAGTAATTTCAACACCATCTCTGGGCTTTTCCAGAGAGCAGTCTCCCAGTTAGTCATTCAGCCTACTCTCCCAGTGCTCTTTTGAAAGAATTGAGGCATTTTTAGAGAAGTCAGAGGGCATCACTGGCTTGGCTTGACATTTACACTTGTATGTTTTTATCAGAAGACGAGGGAATGGCTTTCAATGCTGGTAAACCTGAACACAGTTTTAGAGCTCACTTCCGCAGACCTATTCACAGTCTAAAAATAACTCTTTTCATCAATTCATTAACAAACCCCTATTGCAGTACACTGCACCTTGTTATTGATGTTTTTACTGATATAAATGTCTGACCAGTTCTGCTGGACAATAAAATGCCAGAGCATATATTTATTTCATGATAGAGCAATCAATTTTTAATTTTCCCCCCTCTCTTTTTGTAGCTGTCTAAAAGCAACAGGAATGCCTGAAGTCAGAGGAACTGCTGCCTATCAGAACAGGTTCTGCCCCCTGAGTATCTGGTCTATGCTTTGGTAGGTCAGACACCTGAACACAGCAGGGGCCACAAAGTCAAAAGTGGAAGAAACTAAAATAAAATCCCCAGTTATGCATTCTTTGGACTACATGATGACAGGGTGGTGAATTTTTACTTTAAATTACATTCACTATGAAGTGAATATTATTCTTAATTAGCAATAGATGAACATTTTCCTCATCGAGCTCAGACTTTAGCTCTGCTGGGCTAGGTGAGAAGGCACTCCTTGCTTTGAAGAGTTTCAAACATAAAGAAGCCAGAGAGTCTTAAAAGTCGGGCACAGTCCTCTTTTCACAGACAGATAAATTCAACCTGCAGAAGTGCTGTGACTTTCTGCACAAGATCACTCCTTTTTCCATAGTTTCTTTTAAAACTAAGATGAACTTTTCTAATTAGCGGCACTGTGCACACGATCTTTTCTTTGGCAAGTGTGTTCCTTAATGTGCCAGTTAAAATAATTCAATTACCTTTGGCCCTCTCAGTTTATTTAGAGACCTCAAAGTACCTCAGCATACACACAGCAATAACTGATAAGGGAACGAAATTATACACAATCCTAATTTGTACTATGCTGGATACACCAAAAAGCTGCTTTTCCATAATCTGCTTATTGCCTTTGTAATCCTCACGACAAGACCTCTGAAAATCTCCCTAGAGCATAAAGATAGAAAAGAATCAAATGGGGAAGAGGCAAAGGGAAACAGGTTTAATGATTGAGGAAAATCTCATTTGAGCAAAAGCTAATTAATGAGCATACAGAGCTTCATCTGGTTCCATGCAAAGGCTTCAAGTGTGGCTGGAAGGGAGGAAAACAGTGGTACTTGTCAGATGTAGATTATCCATCTAAACTAGACCTAGGCAAAACCTGAGCCTAGGATGGAGGGACTTTGCTCTAAAAGGTATAAAAGGAAGCAGGCACAGCTAAAGCAGCTTTAAGCCTCCAATCCAATTCAGCAAATACCAATTTCCCACTAGATTGCCCTAGTGCTGAGAATTCATCTGTTTCCAGCACAAGTAAAAGTGGTTTTACTTCATGTGGGGGTATTTTGTCCCTAAAATAGAACCTATCTGTGGGGACAGCCCTCTTGCCATGCCATGGGTAAATTCAGTCATTTCAGCTCTGTTTTTATCACAGCTTTGAGCTACACCAATCTCTGTGAGTTGACACTGCCATGTTTAGGACAGCCCAGTTTTTTGCTGGTTTCTCCCATATTTCTGTGCCACTCAGTCCTTGGGACAGAGATCAGAAAGTAGTTCCTGTTAGCCCTCTGAGAGCCAGTGTGGTAGATAAACACACAAAGCACAAACAAATGCTGGACTCAAAGGGAAGTATAATCCATACCTGAGACTTGCACCCAGATTTAAATGTATTTTGAACTGATTCTTTTTTATTTTGAGGTGCATTCCTTGGGCAGTACTATTTGCTCCTTGTAGTAAATCTGCACCCAACAGGGATGAAGGAAAGAAAACCAACCACAAGAGACAACCAGCAGCACAGAGGTGTCTGAGGCCAGTTCTAGGGAGAAGTAAATTCTGTGAAGTTTCATGCTCCTGGGCAGGCTCCGGGGATCTTGCGGACCCTGCTGACCCGGCAGACCCTGTAGCAGATCCCTGGGGGCAGTGCTGGCATTGTTTTTGCTTCCTCCCCTTGAAAGAGTTTGCAAGTAAAGGCCTTGTGAGTAAGGCAACATCTTTTTTTAGTGCAGTCTCCCTGAAAGCAGAACACATTTTCTTCAGCTTTGTAATTCAAAAGTATTTTAACTCTGTAATGGCATTTATTCTTCAGGCTGTGAATTGACCATAAATAGTTCTCAGCAAGAATTTGCTGTTGGGACTGTGGTATTTATTAGAGAGGAGTCAGATAAAGTACCTCAGGCTAGACTGCAGCCCTTTCAGTCTCTGTTCATGGCAGTGAGGAGGCTGGGAGGACATGAGGAGACATCCCCACCCCAAAACACATCACAGCTTGCCACACTACTTCCTTGCTGCCTTGACAGCACGGCAGAGCTGGGAGGAGAGGGAAGGATTTGGGCACAGCACAGACTAAACTTGCACCCCAGGAAAGCTCACAGCTTTGGAGACTTAGGAGCACACACGCCAGTGGAGCTCAGCATATTGCACAACCCTGGAATAAATGCATAAAATAATCACAGTCACTGCTTCAAGGCACCCATATTTACAGACATCTAAAAATAATAGTGATTAAATAAAACTGCCTTGAGTTGAGACAGTGTTCAGCATTGTCGTGCACACACCATGGATGAAAGGTCCTTGGTTCTTGGGATTCAGTGGTCAAACAGTTCTTTGCAGCATTTTAAAGTTAATAATGTTCTTTATCCTCTAAGCAGGTGTACTTGATTTTGCTGTACCATCATTTTGACACCTGAATGCACTAACTCATCTTTACCCAGTCCCAGATCTGTGGGGTGGGATCAGTCCTTGGTCACAGGAATAATTGCCTGAGTTTGATGTGGTACCTTTCACCTTTCACATCAAGAATGACAAAGATCTCAGCATCACTGCTGAGTGAATCTGCCCTCTTTGATTTGAGTTTCCCATATACTTTATTAGTTTAAACATTTACAGTGAACATAACCTCACAGAAGAAGCCATGGCACAGTGGATGAGAAAACCACTGGACTGTTTGTTTCCAGGAACCAAATCCTAATACACTTTCAGGCAGGTATTGGCTTGAAGACTGATGCAGCAGGATAAAAGTTTCCCTGTATAGGATAATTTTATTGGAAGCAAAGCAGCCCAAGAGCCAACTCATCCACCAGTAATGTTGTCATTTTTTGTTACTAGGGGAAAATATATCCTAGCGATTACCACTGTCAGTGTCTAGTGCTTATTAAAAATAAATCCCATTCTTTCTGGTCTAGTTGAGAACTTTCTGAAATTCTTTTGCTGCAAAAGGGTGACTGATGTGGGATGCAGAATGCTCCTATTTTTAGTCTTGTAACTATACTTGCCAATCTTTGAAGAGCATTAATCCAAACCAGAAACAGCTGGATCTTCCGTCAGCAAAATGGGAAAGTAGGTGGTGTGTAGTCATTGAATTAAGGAGCGTCATTGCTGCCCATAATCACTGATTGCACATTATCTAATGGCAGAAGAAGAGATATTGTTAACATCTGACAGTTCCAATTTCAAGTATTTTTAGGAGACACATCAATTGAAGCACTGATTAGACAGAAGTGGACCAAAATCATCAGTTGATTGCTTTTAGACGTTACAATCTATTTTTAAAATGAATGAAAACATGTCTATAAATTTATTCAGCTGCAATTTCAGTCTGCTCACTTGTTGTGATCTTGCTCTGTTTTGCAAACACCAAAGGGAACTGATTTATGTCAAATGACCAACCCCCTTTTCTTCCTGTATAAATAGTTCCTGTAGCTGATTTCTACTGGGAAGAAGAAATATCTTTTATTTCTGTTCTGTGTGCAGATACAGTTTAGAGCAATTAGCTGCATTTAGGATACTTCACATTATTGTCTATTCTCCTGACAGGTCAAGAAAAGTAGCCCAGCAAGCTCTGTTTTGAAAGAGGCATTATGAACATGTCCAAAGCAGTGTCTACAGCTGGGTTCAAGTGCTGCATTTCCAAGGTCTTTCTCTGGGAAGAAAATGATGATTGATACTAATGCCTGTACACATTAATCAAAATGGGTATTTTTAAAATGGGTCTATTCAAACAACACCTCTGACACTGTTTCCAGTAAGTGTCCCCAAGGCTCACAGCAGATGTTTGTTTGATAGCCTCTCATCTCCACTGTTGTTTGGGAAGTCCATTTGGAAATATTAGCTCTATTTCCAACCACAAAAAGCCAAGGCAAAATGATTTACCCGGAACAATCCAAATGAAAGCCCTGAGGGGGAAGAAATGTAACCACCTCATCCATTAGAACTATTTTGGGAAAGTTCTAGGAAATAAATGTGTTCATATTCTGAAAATCCCTTTGTCTCCCCTTCCCAAATCTACTGATATATTTTTCAGTGCTGCTGGGTGTCCAAACATGCAAACACTGGATGTTCTTAGTGTTGTGTAGTTGTAGCTGCTGCTGTGATGTTTCATTCAGTAAGTCTACTTTGGTATGTTGGAATAGGAAATTGTTTTAGTGTGATGTTGGTCTTGTTTTAATGGTCTGTTAAGATAACCTTAGGTTCCTCACTCTGAAAAGAGTGCCTGAAATTGTGCCTGAAACTGAAGCTAGTGAGAACTGTGTTTAAACAAATATTTAATAAACAGGGGACTGACATGCTTTCCTTCACCATCATAAGGAAAGATTATAGGTACCAGAGGCTCTCCATTTGATTTAATGTCTGAGTCACTGGCTCAAGCTAAATAGTTATTTAACCTTGACACAGCTCAGTTTAAACTTGCCTGTGTAAGTGGGAGAAAAATGGTTCAATGGGGGGACTTAAATGTGCTTTCAACAGAACTTGACCTTGTCTCCACCTGTGTGACCTGTGAAAGTCAGGATGCTGTCAGCTGGACCACGACTTCAGCATAGCTGTGCTATCAAGAGAGAGCTGATCCATAACAGCATTTGGCTCTTAAATGCTGCCTTTCAGCCAAAGTGTTTCTCTATGGCCAATAAGATTCATTAGGGTTAGTCAAAGACTTACTTTCCTATTGTTGTCGATTCTTTATTCCACAAAACTGAAATAAGGTTTTAGGGAAGGAAGATAGTTTTTATTTTTCCCTTGGACTTCATTGAAAAGCCTTGGATTTTCATTGCCAAAAATGTGAAATAATAATAATTTAAAAAATCTGTCTTGTGTGATTTTTTATTACAAACAGCCCAAACATTTACACATAAATAGGCATTTTCTTGCAAACAGCATCTGTTCTACCCAAGGTTTCTTTTAGGCTTCATAAGCTTTCAGGGCAGCTCTAATTCTTATTTCTGCCATATCAAGAGTACATCTGGGGCTCAGACAAATGAGGTCTGGTGGCAGAGCCCCAAAGTGTCCTGTTCCCTGACATCCACTCTCATGACTGAGCCTCTGCAGGAAGAATGACATTCATCAGTGCTCTCAAGACAGCTCCAATATTGGGAATAGACTTTATCCTTGAAATAGAGAACCAGCCTGATAATGGTATATCTGCTGAAAAATGCTGATGCTCTTTGGTTTTAAACATCCTCTGGAAAGATTCTGCTGCAGGCCAAGCTGTTGAGACAGTGAGGAATATCATTTATTATTAATCATATGCCTTTTTTCTGCTGCTGTCTTGTGAAAAATTCCTTTAAGAAGGGATGCAGAGGAGAAGGAAATGTAAATTATGTTACTGAGGCCTTCCTGTTCCCCATCAGAGAAATGGCACTTGACAATCAGAGTTCTCTTAATACAGGCATTGGGCATTTTTAATTGCAGTTTGGCTTAACTGGAACACATCATGCTCCAGTACCTGTGTAACTATTAGACCCTCTCTGCCTATTGCATAAATTTCCTCTTTGGGGGGCACCAGGAAGTGTCTATTTTAATACTCTCTCCTGCTGCTTTACCCACTCTGGGTTTTCCACAAAAGTGTATTTTGTGCTTTGAGGTGATTTATTGCTGTGGCTTCCTCAGCCTCATTTGAATCAGGATTTAAATAATTGGATTTCCAATCTTTTTGTCCTATTTGCACTGCTGTTATATGCAAGCAGCTTTTGTAGGACATAGGGAACATCATAGCTAGAAAAGAACATATTTTGAATATGATAATCTCTAATTTAACAAATCATGTTAATTTACAAGGATTACAGGTTTTGGATTGTAGCTGGTTAGTGAAAACATCCGGGGAAAGATGAGAGCTCCAAAAAACTGAGACAGCTGTTCTTAATGTGTGTGTTTTTAGTGTAACTTGCCAGCAAGCTGTGCCAGCTCATTATTGCACATAATATGATATATACATGGTAATATATGTACCTTAATATCTTGCCTCAGGAATATTGACTAAAAACTTTCTTTTCTCTTTGACTGGTAATCTCCACATATATTTTTCTGCAGGTTCCAATGCTCGTTATTCCACCTCTTCCTAATTTTTGAACCAATGTAAGCTTCAAGTGTCTGCACCAGGTTCTGAATGAATTTCATTAAAAATTGCAAGGATAAGTTTCATTTGATATGATCAGAGGGAGACCAGGTGCCACAGCAGAAAACGTATTGCAGGGATTTGCATGAGTATATGGGAGTCACAAAAACACGTTCTTTGCCAGATTTGAGGCTACTTTTACCTGAGGAAGTGAGACCTTAGAAGAAATGTGAGGAACTGGGTTCCACCGTGTTGCTAGGAACTGGGAAGGTGCTTGGCTCCCAGAAGAGACGCCACCTCCCAGAAGAGGTGGGTTCAGGGTGGCCCTGTTGGGACATGAGCAGACAGGAGGCAGTCAGGTAGGGCTGGCACTGCTCCTGCAATGGAGCAGTAATAGTCCAAACAGAGTTTCCTGGAGCAATTGTTTGGCTGCAACAGTCACTTCCACCAGAAAACACCAAGCTGCTTTCAGGAAAGTGTGCCTCAGTCCCTTAAGTCCTTCAGAAAATGGCTTCTTTAGCTAGTTCTATCTTCCTATTTGGTTTAGACTCTGAAGTTTGGGCATGTTCCCTTTTCTCTTGGGAAATGTCTGAGAAGGTATCCACAAACTTTATCATCCCTCTGTTCATTCTAAGCTTATTTAAAGGGACTGGAGAAAAGAAAAAGAAAAGGTTACAATTTAGTAATCCTGGAGGTGTACTGAGAGACTAATCTGGACTGCAGTCATCCATCCTTCCTTGCTATTGAATTAACTCACTGTGTGTACCCAGTGCATATAACAAATAATGAGAGCTCATGCTGAATTCACAAACAATTGCAGAGAAGCCTCCAGGTTGTTCCCAGTGCCAATATACATCATGCCAGGGAATGTTCTGTGGTGTAGTTGTACATCCCAGGCCTTCCCTGTAGGACCACAGTGCCTGGTCTGCTCTGTTTCCTTTAAAAATACAAACCATGGATTCATGTTTTTGTAGCATAACAGGCACTACTCCCCGAGTCTTGGAAATGCAAGAGCTGGAAGGGAACACTGGTGTAAAAATAATTTTCCTGTACATTTGAGGTCTCCCTACTGCAAGGATGAGATCCTAGGCTTTTTTTGGACACCTTTCCTTGAAGACTTGTGAGCCCTGGGAGCACCTGAATGGCACAGGAGCAAACGGAGCTTGGTGTGCTCTCAGAGCCTGGGCTCAGTCTTTGCAGCTGGTTCTGTGAGGAGAGGCTGGGTAAGAGCAGGGGGTTGTGAGTCTTGAGCAATGCCTGCTGTAATATTGGAGTTACATGCAGTTGTCAGTACACTTTAGAAATTATACTGATGCATGGACATGGCATGGAAGTGAGAATTGAGAAAATTAAAGGTATCAGTGGGTTTATACTATGTTGTTAATCACCTAGCAAGGAGTACAGCCTAAGAAGTGCCTGTAACTTGTACAGGGCCTAGCATAGTGTCAGGGTCATTCAGGTAAGAATAACCAGGAGAGCATGGTGACAGCATATGCTGGACTGAGCTGGTTTTCATTTTTGTTGTTTTGTTTGTTTTTTATTTAGGGGTATGTTCTGTTTGTTTACTTTGTTTTGGGGTTTTTTCCCTCTTTCTTTTCAATGGCAATAGATTATCTATTTATTGTCTCATCTTGAAGGCATTTATAATGATCAGTGTCAATATTTAGGATTAAATAAAGCACTCTAAAATGTGTTTTCGCTAAGACTATTTTTCACCTGGCATTAATTCACTCAGCGCATAATACAGTCAGATGTGTTAGCCAAGAATAAACTCAGGCCCCAGTGTAGGGCTAAGGATGTTTAATGTATCTTGACAGTCATTAAGTAGTTGGTAAAGGACTAGCAATGAATTCATTATTCTCCTTATGAATCAATTCCTATTTATAGCAAACTGTCAAAAATTCCATATTATAATATGGAGATTGAGATCATACATAATGGTTCTTTCACCAGAGGCAGCCATGAAAGGACTGGTGAGACTAGAACAAATTACAGTTAATGATAGACTCTTTCTCAGAGAATTAAACACTTTAATTGGTCAATCAGGTTGGGCATTTGAGAAAGGAAGACTTGCAATTATGTGAAAGCCTGCCTGCTGTACTTTGGCAGCCTTATGGGCCCCTGGCAGTTTTTCATCAGGATTTAGATTTGTCATCATATTCTAATCCTCACAGCTACACCTCGCCAAGAATGAAAGCTGCTTCCTGACCTCATGGGGTTTTGGGGCTCCTTTGGAGGAATGAAGATGGTAGGTTACGATTTTGATACTGATGCACGGCTGTCTTGGGGTACAATTCATTATTGACTTCTATGTATCATCTGGAGTGTCTTTTGAAGGCTTAAGTGAGGTGTGATACCCAGACCCTTCTGCTTAAGGGTGAATTTCACCTTCTCTGCAAATACATGAAGCAGTAGCATCAGCTCCTTGTATGTTTTGCTGCAGTGAAGTCAGGGATGTCAGGGTGGCAGCACTCTCTAGCAGCACTTGAAGACATGGGTTCTATATTCTTATTTTTCAGGTGAGAGTAAGCTTGCATCTTGCATCTACTTCACAAGAGATCACTGAACATTAGCTGAAGACACAGTATGTGCAACAAAATTCAATACATGTATTCCTGGGGAAAACCTTTCTTCACTGTCTCAGCTGGCCTCTAGTTAAACATCAAGATAACTCCATATAGTGTTCTGCTTTGCAAGTTTAGTTTTGTCATTTGTTCACAGAAGGGTTTCTCTCTCAATCTGTGTTTTACCAGTCTGCTCTCTACACTGCCCTTGTTCTCTAGGCTTTGAGGTGCTAATGTTGTGTTATGACTGCTTTTAGCAGGCTGTGTTACAGCATCTGTAACAAAGCACCATTGTGCAGGTTTTTGGGTGTCCCACATGAATCAATGAGCTGGAGCAGTTGTTCTACATCAGAGAAAGCTCTGCCTTCTCTCCTCTGGAGAGTTGCATATTAGAAGTGAGGTAGGATTTTGTTCAAAGCAAAACAAGACCCTACCTTGCAGCAGAGAGCAGCTCTTGCTCCATGATTGTGGGGAACACGATGTGCTTTAGGCCTGGCTGGTTACTGCTAACAGTGAGTGCACGACGCCAGTGAAAGTTTGTGTTCCAGGTTTTGTGCTGTGCTTGTTCAGGGAGCTTTATAAGTGAGCTTTTGAAGGACACGGGAGACTTAGCTTTTCCCCCCATGGGAAGGAAGAGCAAGAGAGGGTTGCTTTGGGGATACCACGGAAGCCTCAGTGCTGAGCTAAGCAGTCTCATCCTTTGTCAGGGTCACAGCCTAGTCTGCAGCTTTGGATTAGGGGGCATAGAGCTGTTTTGGGCCAAGCATGGAAGGCTGCAGAAAAGTGATGCAGCGGAATATAAAGCTTTGCAGCTTGGATGGTTTAGATGTCAGGAAAGAAAGAGGAGCAGGACCTCACACCTCACCAGTCACCCAGCCTTGCCATGGCACAGCTGGGGCTGAGGCACAGTGAAGGCAGCAGGTGTTGTCCTGGTAGCTTCACCTTGCTGCGTTATCCTCTGGGACTGATGAGTGGCCACACATCCTCACTTTCCCCAGGCAGATGAGTTCTTCATCCAGAACATGAACCATTTAGAAAACGAGGTGTTTGTGGGGCCTGACAAACAGCAGTCACCGCTGGCCAGTGGAGAAAAGCCATCAGTGACCACGACAAAACCCCAGAGAAAACCCCTACCAAAGCAGCTTTGTTCTCTCCTGTCTTTTACAGAGGACAACCTACTGTTTCCTACAGACTGTCATTTCTTTCCACCCCCTACAGAAAAGTCTTCTTTCAGCTAAGCAGAGCAGATCCTCCCCAAATCATGCCA
The DNA here is from genome assembly GCF_963662255.1 of Cinclus cinclus. NCBI lineage: Eukaryota > Metazoa > Chordata > Aves > Passeriformes > Cinclidae > Cinclus > Cinclus cinclus. The sequence goes on from NC_085049.1 coordinate 26,410,465, forward strand.
GGACATGAGGAGAGGACACACTCTGAGGTGACAAAAGTAGCATGGCTGCAGTCACACCTGGGGCAGCAGCTCTCAAGGAGTCAGGGAACTTCTTGTAGGGGATAAACACATGTCCCTACATGGGAGAAGTCCCAGCCCATCACTGGATAAAGCTGCATTTTGTGCCTATGCAGGGTGGAGGAGCAATGAAGGCATTACAGGGCAGCTGGTGGGAAACTTGTGGAGACTGAGGGACTGAAGGGGAGCCTCCATGCTGCTGGGTTTTGCCAGGAAAAGAGCATAGGCAGCAAAATAAGGACATCATGATGCCTTGAGGAAGGTAAGAAACCAACCTTGTCAGTGCCGAGACAGAACAAGAAACACTGACCAGCTGAAGAGCCCCATGTCTGCCCTTAAAATCCAGCTGGTTGTCTGGTTGCCAACTAGTCTGGGTCTTTTGAAGAAGGAATCAGCCTCCTCTGCCTCTTCCCAGAGGGCACTTACAGCTGCCCAGTGTCCCTGAAGCCCTTTTTCCCAATGGGAAGTGCAGGCAGTGCAAACAAGCAGTGGGGAGCAGGGCTGTGCCATTGCTCCTAGAAATGCTGCCCCATGTAAACCTCTGCTTTGCCCCAGCCTTTAATTCCAGTCTCTTTGGGAGCTCAGGTTTGCTTAGGCACAAAAAAAAATTGTTGGAATTAGCCATGGCTTATTTGCCGAACACATTACAAATATTATGAAACTAGATGTAAATGCTTTGAAAAAACAAATGCCAGCCAGTATTTTTGCCTCTCCTGTGTTGCTTACGCATACAGGAGAGGAGAGCTGGCTCATGGTAGGGTTCTCAGGAGTCTCCAAGCTTTTAGTGTTCTGGCATTTAATACCCATAACCACACTTCTCATATTCATCTGATAAATTGGCCCTGCACCAAGGGAACCCATGTTTATTCAAAATATACCAGCCTTGCTAATTTTTGTGACAAATCCATACTCCAGGTTTTCTGCCAGCTCAAAAGACTGGGTTCCTGATCAGCAAACTTTGAGGATAACCAATTCAATATAACTTGCTATATTAGCAGATGAAGTGGGAATGGGCCCCAGGGAAATGAAAAGCCAGCAGAACTTCTGTTAACAATTAGGCAAAACTGCTGCCTTCATGTTGCATTTGCATGAGCAAAAGCTTTTTGATGCATTGGGCCTTCACCTTCTGTCCTTCCTCTACAAGAGGTGCATGTCACCTAACAAGTCTGAGCTTTTGGCTTTGTCTATTAGGAATATGTCACTGCTTTACCTTAGGATGTGTTTGAGAACTCATTTTCCCCCCAGTAAAACACAAACACTTCTGTGGGCTTTAAAAAGCAAATTATTTCTTGAACTGTTCTATGTCTTCAGAAAGTACGGGAGCATCCACAAGGTCATGCTGGTCTCAGTTTCATACTGTGCTAGAAAATGGAGGGGTGTCCAGGTGAATTGTTTTCAGAAGCCTCATGTGTTTTGAACTTGTTCTTCTCATTGTATTTGTCCCTCCTCATCCCTTTCTGCTGTTAGTTCACTGTTTTTCCTGCCCAGCTGGAAGCAGTTCCCCACAGATGTCCATTGCCATGCAATGATCCCGGTAAAGAAAAAGTTATATTGTCTTCTTCTTCCCCACTGTGGCAATCAGGAAGTTTGGCAGATGATGTTTCCTGACAGGAAGCTGATGCGGGGCATAGGAATCTCTGTTATCTCAAAAAAAATCACCAAGCAATGCAATTAAACGTGAAACTACTTTGGTGTGATTGACTCCAATTGTTATTCATAGCTTGGTCTCACATTTGCATTGTTATCTAGGAATGAAATTGTCACATCTCCCCGTCCCGTGTAAGATTTGTGATTGCCTTGCAAGCTGGAGAGTCAATTTAAATTGGAGGCCCCAGTTAATAATGTACAAGATAATCAGTTTCACATGGCTATTCTCAGAGATATTAAGGAAGGTATCAAAGAAATACAAATACCATGTGACATGATTAGCATCATACAGGAGGACTGGGATCAGCACAGTGTCTTTGGTATCTACCTGGTAATTATTACTACAATTCCCTGTTTAATTACATTTATACCTGCAAGATTACAAGATAATTATACTTGAATGTATTGCAGGAAACTAGAAATTGCATGGTTTTTTAACAGCAGACAAGTAGAGTGTAATTGGCAAACACGACATGGTTATTTGTGCAACATCTGAGGGCACGTATTATTACTTCAAAGATCCAAGATTGTTGTGTGAGAGGCAAGCATGAACCCCAGCCAGTTTAGCACCTGGTAGTAGGAAAGCAAAACACTGAGGAAAAAACTGCACTGTAAAGCAACCTGGCAGTTCTCCAGGGCTGGAAGCAAAATCTTAAAAATTAGGGTTTTGAAGTGTAGCAATTTTCTACACCCTATTTCCCTTTCTATTTGTGATTTTTTTCTGTCTTTTCTGGGCTGGGATGCCAACAAGCATTTTTACCTTTTGCATATATTGTAGGCTTGACTAAAAAATGTCTTCTGTGATTGCAGCTAGCTGGCCTTTGATGATCTGAGCAGTTTCCATGTGAAACAGAGGGATGTAAATCTGGCCACCTAATTCTTTGAGCTCAGGGGAAGATAGCACATTCTGATGGGTAGGGCCCAGGGCAGAACACTTGCAAGGGCTTTTTCTGCCCTGCTCCTGGAGGTATTGCCTTTTGCCTCCTGCAGACAGATGCTCTCTCTGCTGAGACCCTGCCTAGCACACTGCCTCTCCAAGCTCAGATAAGCCTTCTGGGCAGTGGCAAGGTAAATAAAGTTGGTGGGAACCCAGTCAGTGGTGGGGATGTTTTTCTCAGTTAATTGGCTGTAGCAGTGTAGCATGTACCCCAGGGCTGCATCATTCAGACACTGATCAGGCAGGTTTTGCTCCAAAGTCAGGGGACATTTGATCTGAGTGGCACATGAAGGATTCAGCTCAGATCCTGTAGAATCAACAGCACTGTTGATGTCACCCATTTGAGACTCCAGCCATCAGCTGGGCTGGGGCACCAGCAGATTTGTGTGGGAGCTGCCTTGTACCTACTGTGCTTTTCTAGGTAAATATGAAAAACTTGTACCTTGGCTTTTTGTTCCTTGCATACTTATTAAAAAAATTAAAAATAGAAAAGCAAAAGTCTCTTGAAACTCATAAGCCTTTTCCTTGCCAACAAGTCATGTGGAGTTGCCTCCAGATTTGCTGAATGTCTTGGGGCTTCAAGAACGTAGAGCAGGATGTTAAAGTATACAGTATCAGCAAAACCCTGGGTATTTCTACACATCCTGATCTTTCTGTAGACATCAGGTGTGAATATTCCCTGGTGCTTGCGTGCAATAACAGCAATTTCACTGTGTGATGGCACTCTGCAGCATTTGGAAATAATTGTGTTTACAATGGCAATGTTTTCTTTCACCTAGAAACCTTGAATGAGTTTAAAATATATTTAAGCTTTGTGGCTAGGCACTGAATGGATAAGCAGTTGTACCTCCTACTGAGGCCACTTAAGGATAGGGGTACCAGGAAAATGAAGAATTTGGTTTGGTACGCAGGCAGTGTTAAGAATAACAGAAATGAAGAATTTTGAATTCTTTGCAGTACAAGAACAAGGCTAGAAACAAATTCTCCTACAGCAGAGCTCAGTGGAAGATAAATTATGATTATCTATTACAAAGCAGAGATTTTTTGCCAGAAGTTTTTTAAGAAACGAGATTATTTCTGAGAAAAATGTCTCCTTATTTGAAAACACTTTTTCTTCCCTTTCTGGAAAAGAAGCATAATGACCATTTAAGCAAACCCTACCTAGTGAACTTTATTTGCCTCTGTAGAACCTTCAGCATCTGAATCATTCCTTTGGTTAGATATTCTGTGTATCAGTGGGCTGCATTATGTGACACAGTTGTCTTTTTGCAGTGTGTGTTCAACCATGCCACTGAAATTGGGAAAGATCTTGGGCCAAAATCTGTGATCCTCAGGCTAATATTTTACATAGCCTTTTTTTTTTTAATTCCTGAAGTTTCCACTCGTTAAAATTAAAATTAAACAAGCAGCAGTTTTTAATCTTCAGTGAAACTGTGTAAGTTGTTTATCCTGTGACTGTCCCTCTGCTGCTCCTCAAAAGAAGAGCTTGAGTCTGGTAGGAGAGGACTCAGTCCTTGCTGAATTGAGGTTCGGTGTGACTACATTTCTTCAGAAATTTAGACTGGAGCTGCCACCCTGCAGCAAGTAGTTTGCTTGCCAGAAGTTGTACCAGGAAGTCAAAAGGCTCCTCCAGAGTCACTGTAGGGACACTGCCCGCCAGCACTGGTTTCAGAGAGCAGGAAAACAATGGCTCGTGATCTTTTCAGAGCAAAGGAGCAGTGACTTAACAGAGTCCTAATGCAAATAGCAATTTTCCTCCCAGCCACGTGAGTGCTTCCAGCAGATTTGTTAAGAAACAAAGAAGGGAGGACCTAAGTCTGTTCGCACCCACTTTGTTTTCTTTTACTCTTTGTCTCTTTGCACAGTCAAATTGGTGCATTTTAACAGAATGGCGAAGACTGCTGCTTTTGCAGCACGTCTATTTTATAAATCATCGAAACTAACCCGCAGGCCAAGAGAGCTGCACGAGGAAAGCCTTGCTGAGCCACATCCTGATTTCCCAGACACGGGATGCAAAAGGCACTGGGAGAAGCAGGGACACAGGAAGGTGACACAGAGCCCCTTACCACCATGACAGACCCAAACTGGGGTAAAGCAGCACTGGTCACACAAAATTTCAGTGCTTGCTCCACTCCCGGTTCCCAATGGTAGTGATTTGTGCTTTCATATTATTCCCTGGAGTTGTTTCCTTAAAAAAAAAAAAAACAACCAACCAAACAAACAAACAAACAAAACCTCTACGGACCTCAAACCACACACACAAACAAAACCAACATCAGTTTACCTCTCTCAATCCCCCCTCCCCAAACATCAAGCCCAAGAAAGAGCTTTTTCAGGACTGAAATTACAGGACCAAATACTGTAACTCCAGCGCCAGGTGGAAATTCAAAGAGATAATTACTTAGAGATCCAAAACCCAGGCATCTTCAGTGCCTCCTGATCACTGTTGTTGCCACAGAGCTGACTTTCCTTCAAAAGCAGATGAGCACTAACTAATGGAATTGCTACAGTGGCCCTAGAGTGTTTAAATAGCCACACTCTTAAAATGCTGAGGTACAAGACACTCCTCAGAGTGCACAGTTTCACTTCATAATTTTTGTCAGCTGCATCTCTGCATTACCAGATCTCACTAAGTCATTTTTGGTACTGACTGGCCCAAATTCAGCTGTTGACCCTATTTGCTAAACAGCCACACCTGTTCAGGCACCTGGTAGAGGTTAAATTGTCCTCCCTCGAACAGGGCCAGGGAGTGTTGCCTTTGTGGTAGGGAGAGTTGGGAGCCTTTGTCTGCTTGTGATATGAAGCTGCTCTTTTTTTTCTCTGTGAGTATGTTACACTTTAATAATACTGGTGATATAAGATAGGGAATGATTTTTTGCCTGAATACAAAGTTGCTCTTACTTCATGCACTAATTTACAGAGGTGTGTAGTGACTAGGTGCTGTTGCCCTGTGTCAGAGGGCATGTGCTGACACTTCTGAATTTTGGTCATGGGTGGCTTGTCACAGATTCTTTACAAGAAGAATGTATAAATGAGCTTTGAACGTGCACCTTTTGAATAGACATAGTTTAAGATGGCATAGCATTATGTGTAGAATTCAACTTTGCTTGGAGAGCATGTTCCCTTACTGCAGGAAGGAGGAAAATTGTCAGGGCTGGGGAAGTGTTGCCCTCTAAGTCCAGGCCCTTTCATCCAAGGGCACTTCTCTGTTTTTCTGGAGTTCTCAAAGAGCTAAGGAAGCCATGTGTCCAAGGCTTGCAGCTCTGCCTCTTTGTGAATTTAAACAAACTCTTTTACTCTGTGCATTGCTGCCTGAAAGGAAGAAACTGAAGCCCCCCCATTCTGAGGCTTTGATGTTCCTTCACTGCTAAAATGTGGACTTAAAGAGCCTTGGCACTTTCTTCTTCTCAGGAGTGGGTTGTTGGTGGCTCTAATTATTTTGATAAATCGAATGGCCCAATAGGAACTGACTTGCAGCATTAAATAGCTGTTGCTTAGGACCTGAAATCCACAGTACATGTATTTTTGGACTGCTCTCAGCCTCATCCAGTAGGCTGAATGTCCATTAGCAAATGGAGCTGATCATTGTGTTCAGCTGCACTTGAAAGGACTCTTCTCTGTGTGCTCTCAGCCTCTCTGTGTTATCAGCTAATGCCACAGTGAGGGGGGTGATGGGAAACCTGCTTTTTTTGGGAGCATTCCTTCTGTTCTGGATACATCTAACATAGATTGACCTTTATGGCCAGCATGCAGTATTACTTCCCTGGAGCCCACATGCTGAGGGGGGTAAAATAATACTGGACTTAGAGCTGGTAAAAGGTGACAATCCCTCTTTCACTCATTGATTCAAAATGTAATCAGGCCCTTGTATTTGTAGTGGGTTTGACTGTAGTGGTTGCTAAGGAAAGAGCAAGTGTTCTTTCTGAGGAAGATGAGAAAACAGAATTCTTGAACGACTTGAAGTGCAGGCAGGAAAATCCGATGTATTATTAGTGGTGAATTCAGTCCTTCAGTTTGGAAGGTGATGTGATGCTTAATTAATTAGCGTTTGCTAAGTGTTTTACAATTCTGTGAAGAAGTTACCTGAGATTTGTGGAGCTTGCTAATGGCCTTATGCTGTAAGCTTTGAGGGCTAGATCATTACTTAAACTGAGTGCTAGAACTGTTTCATTAAAGGGTCTGTCAGCACTTACGTTATTGAGAAGTGTTTTAATATTCTTATTCCTGGTGAGCATGGTGGGACTGCATCCACCTAGACTGATAACTTCCCTCTCCACGGGACTGAGGGATGTTCAAGCTCTTGTTAGTCCTGGAACTGCTTTTATCAGTCTGGTAAATGAGAAACTTCTTCCCTATTGAGCTTTTTGGTTGTGATCACTTAACTTACTACAGCTGAGGTATAGGAGCTGAAGGTGGAGAGATAGTGGGAGAGGGTGAAGAGAGTTGAGATAATGTAGTATTGGTTTTTATTGTTTTGGTTTTTTTTTTTTTTTTTTTTTTTTTTTTTTTTAAAGAAAATACACTCAAGAATGAAATCCTGAGGTCGAGGGGAAATGAAAGAGAGGTCCTTGGAATGTCACTAATTCAAGCTACAAATACCGTGACAAAAGCTGTGTACTTGGGACTATTTTAGTTGGAATGAGTATTGCCAGGTTCAGCTTTTCCATGCTTCTTCCTGAAACCTCAGGGTTAACTTTTCCATTTAGTCTGCTTTTGTTTTTCTGATGAAACCACTAAAATAACAATTTGGCAAGAGAAGTCTTTCCTGTGCATGAATTCAAAAAGAACAAGCAAAGCATAAATTAGCATTTGTATTAGAGAGACACTCGAGAGAATGGCATCAAAGTCACAAGACAAAAAGCCCTGTGTTTGTTGGTGGTCACCTTGTTGATCCGTAAGACACTCTTGACACTGACAATGAAAGCCCAACAAAAGGAGGAGTGGTTCTATGTTTAGGTTTCTGACTTTGCCCTCTAGAGACCTGAGTATTTCCCTCCATCCCTTTATCCTTGGGAACCAAGAACAGCTTTAGAGCACAGCTGGGAAGGGAAAAGCCAATTGTGAAGCCCCGAGTTCTCATTGAGAGGCGAATATTGATGATTTCTACAAGAAATGATGGTCGTGGAAAGCTGTGTTGAGCCCTGTCCTCACAAGAGTGTTTTTGAAGCTGTTTTTAAAACATTCATGGGCATATCAGGAACAACGATGGCTTTGCTTTCCCCTTGTGCCTGGGTGTGTGGCAGGGACTGACTTAGCCAGAGAACAACGTGAATTCTTGTGCCCCGTGTTTAAGATATCACTGTTTTCTGCCTAAAAGTGAGCTGCTACTTGACAGAGATGATTGCAAACTAAAATAAGCTCTTTGAATGCTCTGGTAATGGTCATTCCTTTGGTTCCTTGTGTAGACAGACAAGAGACTGCTGGGAAGAAAGTGTAAATGTTTTTTAGGATCATCTTGTGTCAGGGGAGGTTTTTCATTTTAACATAAGCTCATTTGCCTTTTAAACTTACTCTGGCACAACTTATGCACTATTTCCTTTTATTTTCATTTTTGTAGCCATTCACTTTAGGAGACTGTATGGGAAAGAGGCAGGAGTCAGGTCAATAACTGCTTAGGGGCTTTTGGGGGGGGAGGTTTGTGTGTGGTTTGTTTGGTGTTTGAGAACACTTAAAATTGCACAAGGTGAGATGAGAGCCCAACTTATTGATTAGGAAACCTGTTGTTTTCTGGTAATGGGCAGATAGGAATTCAGTTTCTGTGAGCCCATTGCAAAGGAGCTGATGCAGAGTGAGAAGGCTCCAACCTCCTCTTGGAGGCAGAGGACCTGTGCTAGTGCCAAAAGCAGGAGCATTGACTTTAACTTTATAACCTGAATGGGAACAGTGATCAGCATTTGCTGGGTTTAATACCTTGCACAAACACAGGGATATTAGAAGTGCATAGAATAAAGAAGCAGACAGAAGACTACTGCAGTCTTCCTTCAGGCAGGGGATACAAGATGCTTTTCTGTCTTGTCTCAGTGCTCCTCTGTGTTGTCCTGGGAAGTCACTAGCTCAGCTCTTCTGAACACAGGGCACCTTCATTCTGCTCTTCCACATCCTCTGCAGTAAAACCCAGTGCTCATCAGTAACTGCTTTGACTCCAGGTACTTTCAGGAGTAGAAACAAGGAGAACACAGCTTTAAGCTGTGTGCAGAGTGAAAAAGTAGCTCATCCGAAGGCAGGAAAATGGAGGGGGTTTGGATTCATTGGGGTTTTTTTGTGGTTGTTTCTTCTCCTACCCTGATGTGGACTTGGGTAGGAGCTGGCTCTGGCAGGGCCGGGGGATTTCTTTCACAACTAGTACAGGCCTGTTTCCATAAGGTGTTCCAGTTTTCCATGACCCTTTTCCCTCCCTCTCCACCCCTTTTGGCATTTTCACAATACAACACAAAAGCAGAAGCACCATTTTGTCCCTGGAGTCTACTATTCTACATGGAGGCAGAAGTATACGACAAACTCTGCTGCTCATGACCTGTTGAGGTGTTTCATCCTTTCTCAGTGGAGGCATTTGGGGGGTCAGGCTGGACTGCCTGCCACCTTGGAATGGGTGTCAACAAGGATGTGGTTACCTGGTGGGAGGTGCTCCAAATTCAAGCTGCTTGCTCTCTGTGGAGGAGGATAAAGCCTTTTGAGAAGAGCAATGACAAATGGAAGGTTCTCAGTGACAAAAACAACATTACTTGAGGGAGAACAGCCTGGTGCACTGGGACTGTGGCCATTAGCAGCAAGCCCAGTGGAGCACTGGCAGAGCCAATAGCAGGGCATGGCTGCTTTAGCCATCCCTGCTGTCCTGAGGAGCAAAGACCCCTGGATGGATGCTAGGACAGAGTTTTGGCACTTGCACCATGTTGACACAAAGTCCTGGCTTGTTTGCAGCTGGAGGTGGGGAGTGAGCAGGGTAGGGTGGGATTTGGTTATTTTGTCTTTTCATCAGTTGGTTTTCTTGGCTGTTCCTATGCACGTATAAACATTTCCTCCCTGTGTTCCCCTGCCTTTGTTATTTCCCCTGGTGAATTGATGTTGCTGCTATTATTGAACGATGATGGGGTTTTTTTCCTCTTTATCTTCAAACATGAAGTGAGGTGAATTAATATGTGGGTGGAAAATGCCACAGGCAAGAAGTGTTGCACTTGGCTTGAAGGGGAAGATCTTTGCCAATCTTCTTGAAGTCCTGAGCTGCTGGCTGAACTGTTCTTGTACCAAGCAGAGATGGACACAAATAAAAGCATATTGTATGTTGTGCGTGAGGGCTGTGGTCAGAACTGAAGTTTGATATTTTTTTTTAAACATGTGTTTATTGCCTCTGTTGGCCCCTCATTCTGTAATAGGAGCACCTAGGGCTCTAGATCTGGATGCTGGGAGGTGTTTTGGATCCAAACCTCACAGACTTGGCTGCAGCATTAACTGATGTCACTCTGATGAGGAGTTTGCTCACTCTTCTGCCTTCCTTCCCCCACAGCAGCTCTTGATGTATTAAGCAGGCTGCTGGAACCAGAGCCATGTGCATGATGTAACTGCCCAGCACATGTTGAAGAGCTCTGGGAATCTCATCAGCCAAAAACTTTGAGCATGCCCTCTCCAGTGCTGAGTGCTGCTTTCCCCCTAGCCCTTCCTTGCAGAGGTGGGATTAGCTTCTGACACTACACAGAGCATTTGGGCTGTCTCTGAATCCCTGCTGGTGCTTGCTCTTGCTCCAGAGTGTTTCCATCTGAACCGTAAACTGTAACCTGCAGTTGAGCCCCAGCTAAAGCTCCGAGGCAGCAGGGAAGAGCAATGGTTCACCTCAGCCAGCTACTCCAGAAAATTCATATCGTACGTATCTGTGTCATAATAATGAGCACAGTTGCTTTTCAGTGGGGCAGACTTTCCACTCTTCAGCCCTAATAAGTATTGCATGGATATTTTTTCTAAGTAAAACAAATGGCCAATACTTGTTATTAAAAGATAATTCTCAAAGTGTTAATATCTGGTATTGTTGCATAAACAAAGATGCTTTTATATGGGTGAAAGTTTATCTAGGAACTCCCAATTTTTTTTTCCCCTCTGCTTTTTATTTTTTTTTTTTGTTAGTTATTCAATCCTAAGTCTATTTTGGTGGATTTTTTTTTTTTCCTCCTCACACTTCCACAATCTATTGTGAAAAGAAGACTGTGTAGTTTGTACCTCTGTACAGAGATGATGGGTGACATGTGAGATGATTGTTTAAAAAATAATATTCTATTAAGGCTAGTGTGTGTCTGTGTGTGGTGACAAGTCATCCTTTCAACAAGAAAGCAAGACATGCTGCAGGGGACAGGGCTATGAGGAATAAAAGCATTTTTAAGGACTGGAGTGAAAGCCTACTGCTGCCTTGTAGGTGATTAGTTGAAAGGTGTGGTCTGAACAGTTTTACATAATTTTAATGTATCTACAATTACTCCTTGGGAAGCAATAGATTGCAACTGGAACATTTTTTTTTTCTTTTGTTGACTTGAAAAGTATAGTAGATTTACTGCTAGGTTTTTTTTCCTCCTGCTTTCTACTCTTTTGCCCACAGTAGTTTGTAATTGAATCTAACAAGGAACATAGCTACGCTGCAGGTTCCTTTCTTAAAACCAGGCCTGCCAATCAGATAATTGGTTCCTTTCAGCAGATGCATGGCTCCAGAACCTGAGTGGGGTGTTTTTTTTGTTTTTGTTTTGTTTTGTGGTAACAAATGCTATATGGCCACATTCTTTTCCAGTCTGTTCCCAAGGCTCTCTCCATTTATCTCTTGAAATAGTAAAGATGCCAGCATGAGACTGGGGCTTGTGTGGTCAAAAGCTTTTCTTCTGCCCAGAAGGAAACCTTTGGCACCTGAGTGATGCAAACCCAGATTTAATGGCTGAACTTCAGAAAACCTGAGAAGCCAAAGGAGCAGGGGCAAAATTAATTGAAGGTTGGGCTATAGCAACCTACCATCAAAATCTGAGCCTCTAATGTATAACATGTGTTCCTGCTTTCATTTGTCTGCTTTACAAGAGTTTATACACAGCATTTTCAGGGTTCACAAGGGGGCTTTTCTCCCTCTAGGCTATTAGCTACAGTAATGGCTTATTTAGAAAGTTAGACATTCTCCCAGCTGGGAGAAAATGTGGCCCTGAAGGAGAGGGATGGGGGAGGAAGAGGAGAAAACTGAGTGTTTTGTTTAAGCAACTTAACAATACAGTGCCAGAGGAAATGAATCAGAATAGAGTGATTTCTGCAGCGTGTATTTTTTGCTTTACAAAAACAAAGAAGTTTAAATCCTGGCCTCCCAATAGCCAATAGGGCCTGTGTTTAACTTAGGATGGTGATATGGGGTCCTGGTTCTGTTGCTACGGGCAGAGGAAGGTATTTCCAGAAGAACAAAGGGTTGCAAGCTTGGCTTCTATCTTTTACAACCTTCTAGGGGCACTTCCCAGGATAGTTTATTTTGTTTAGGGTTTTTTGCGTTGTTGTTTTACTTGTTTGTTTTTGTGGGGTTTTTTTTTCCCCCATAAGAAATAACTTCCTTCTTCCTTACCTCACATGTGAAAACACGTGTTTCCATGGCTCTCTTCTAATGTCATCTTCCACAGAAAATGAGGTCATCTGCACCTCATACAGTGTGGTCTTATATTGGTGGCATTTGGCACAATCCCCTTATACCTTCCTGCTGGGGGCTTGTCCCAGCTCTGAGGAGCCTTAACACAGCCCTAAGATGTGCCCCACCAGGGAGCTCCAAGGGACCATCTGGCAGGCAGGGACTTTGGAGGATTGTAAATACACCCCTGCTTTTCTTGGACTTGCCTTTTGTGAGGTGAGGTTTCCTTCCTCTCCATTTCCTCCATTAGTGTGGTTTGCCTCTTTGGAAAGGGCCGAATGGGAGGATGTGCTCCCAGCCCCACACCCGGGGAGGCTTGCAGCAATGTGCCTGGGCATGCACAGTCTGTAGGTTATTAATATCCAGTTGTGGGCAGATTGTTCGTGTGGTTTTGTCTGTTTGTGTTTCCAACCCATCCTGGCCCTTTCTATGGGTGGTTTCCTGGAACAAGCCCTCTCTGGGCTTTGGGTGGCTGATTCATGATTGCTGTCCTTGGACTAAGATTACTGGATGAGAGGGCTGTTTAATCTTGGCCTTTCATGTGGACTGACAGCTGTTTCACACCTCTGGTGGTTTTTCACAGCACTTTCAGTATGCGCTGATGCTGAACTGGAAATATTGCTCTTTTCTTTCTCCATTAGGACATATGAATAATTGACTATCTGTAGATATTCTGAAACATCAGCTCCTCTTCTTCCTCCTCCACTCTAGGAACCCTTATTCCATGTATGCTGGTACATTCTGGTGGGCTTTTTGTGTGTCTTGTGTTGCCCAGCTCATTTATCTGTAAGTGGTGACAGCAGTTAGGGAGTGAAATTGTGCTCTGAGCTTCCACAGCCTGTGCCCTGCCTGCCTCTCCTTGTGCAGTATTTCCTGGCTCCTGACTGCAGGCCCTTGGGAGCAGCAGTGAAGTGTCTTGAAGTGAGGCTCTGACCTCTTCTCTTGCATGTTTGGAAAGGAGCAGCATTTTCCCTGCTACGGCACTGGCTGTTGACAGGCAGGATGTATGTCCATACATAGCACACAAGTGGGTCAGGGGGAAAAGATGTTCTGGATGTTTTACGTGACGTCATTCAGAACACAAATTTTTGTGGTTACTGATTTGACCTGGTGTAATGGAGCAGCCCAACAGGGGCTGGATATGGGGGTGATGGCTGTGACTGAGGGTGATGCCAACAGGGGCTGTGCAAGACCTTCTGTCCCCAGAGCCCAGGGTTGCAGCACCTGGTGACAACAGGTTGTCCTCTTCTCCCAGGCAACCTGGGGCAGGACAAGAGGACATAGCCTTGAACTGCACTGGGGGAGATTGAGGTTGGACATCAGGGGAATTTCTTCACTGAAAGAGCTGTCGGGCAGTGGAACTGGCTTCTCAGTGAGGTGGTGGAGTCACCCCTGGAGGTGCTCAAGAAATGATGTGACCCTCAGTGCTGTGGTCTAACTGACCAGGTGGAAATTGTTCAAAGGTTGGACTCATTGATCCTGGAGGTCTTTTCCAACCTAAATGATGCTGTGACAATGGCAGGATCCTCTGACAGACCTAAACAAGGTAAGACAGTGGACCAGGTCTGGGGGAGTCCCACTGTGAACAGCAGGAGACCAGACTGGAGATAGAGCTATTGTGAGTATTGGTAAATAATTATCCAGTGTACAGCATCAGAAATTACCTGATCTGGAGCACAGCCCTGGGGCTTTTGGGGACCTAGGATGGGGCTGCACACAGGTGTGCCAGCACATGGCCCCAGCAAGGGCTGGAGTCCTGGGGCTGAGCTGGGCCCATGGACAGGGGGTCATCATTCTGGGCCCCCAGGTGAGGCTGGCAAGGCCATTAAGGCCACAGGTGTCCTCAAGGCTCTGAGGGCCAGAGCTCTGTCAGTACATCTCAGGTTTAAGGGATGCTTTTTGTTTTTGTGAAAAAAGCACTAACTGGTCAACATGCTATTATAAAGCATAGTTTGCAGTTGTCCAAGAGAAAGCATAATTGCAGTTTTCTTGCTATTCAACAGCCTTTTTGAAAAATGGCACCAAAAATGCATTGGTCAGAAACCAGTGAAAATAATATACCAGTGAAGTGTGTGTATGAGAAATGAAACAAAATGTAATTGATTGATCTTTTTAAAAGATGGCTGAAAATGCATCTTCCAAAAGACACAAATTGGAGGAGCCTGAGAAGGCCCTGGAGGATATTCTCTCATTTCAAGCCATGTGTCCCTTGTCTTCTTCTTGTCATATTCTCATGGATTTCAGATCCCTGTGTGAGCAGTTGATTAGCAAGCATCAATTCTGCTATCAAATAAGTGATGCCTCTGCATGCTAATAGATGCATCTTCATTTGAAATATTATTTCTCCTCAAAAGAACCTCAATAAGGAAATCTAAGTGAGAGTTACTGATGAATTATTAGTGCTGTTTTTTGAAATGTTGCCCAAAAAATCTGTATATTCTTTTGGTTTTAGCTCAGCAAAAATATATGGGATGAAAATAGGACTTTTTAAGGAGGAACTCTCATTAGGGCTGCCTGTGTATGAAGAGGTGTGCTACTGGAATTGGACCACAATATGAACTCCTTTTAGCCTAGTCTTATAAAACCTTTTGGGGATAGCAAGGAGGGGAATGTACTGCAGAGATCTAAATCCTTGCTTTAATCTGTCCCACATCTGAGCACTAGGGATGTGTGATCAAGATATATCAAAGTGCTTTCAAACACACTTTTCCCCAGGTATTTTTAATGTCTCTTTGACAAATGATGCTGGATGTCAGCAAGGGTTATGTCCTGCTGTCAGTTTTATTGTTTCTGCCGCGATTAGAAATGCTAAAATACTATTAAAGAGGTTTCTCAGCCCTATTTCTAATTCCACCAGAGTTAAGAAATTCTGCGCATCTACTTGGGTGTTCCTGAAACTTCTAGCCCCAAATGCAAGATGCAAGAAGTCTGCATGAGATGAGTTATTTTACAACTTGTAGTACAGCAGTCTTGGAGGATCCATGAACTCTTTCTGAGAGGCCATAAAAGATAATTATCATCAGGCTAAAGTGCCCTAAACAGATTTGTGCTTCCACTGGAAGAAGTATAAGGCTCTATAAATGCAAAAAACTCCAAACCCTTGAATGACTGCTGTAAGGAACTCATCATGTCTTAAGTTTATCCTCAGCCATAATTTAGTATGGGGACCACAGTAGGACTTCAGTGCTGGCTTTTGTTCTGTACCCCTGAGCTGATTCTCTAATTATGATAGCTCTTCCTTCAGAAAGGCATTAATTTTGCTTTTTTTTTCCTCTCTGCCTGGGCACTGTGGTTTAATTTCTGCTGCTCTATAAAACCTGTTTGAAATTTTCCAGTAAGTCTGAAAGCTATTGGAGGTGAGAGGGACTATATGGAGGTGACATGTGTGGATGTGTTAATAAGCTGCTTAAGCTTCATTTCCTTAAGGAACAAAAGAAACAACCTGAGAAAATCGGACTAATTTTTTTATTGAATAGCTGTGGAAACAGACATTGGCTCAATTAAGCAGTCTATTGTTCCCTGCCCCCACCCCATGTAGTTGCCATATTTTAGGAACCTACAGCTCATAAATGTATAATGATACGTGAGCTTTTCACAGATCATAGAATCCTTGTGATTATTTGAAGGAATGTTTATTAGAGGATTGATGGTTGGGAATAGATTAGAGCCCTCTTCTGCTAATAAGACTGGAACTGTTATTTGCCGTGTCACGTTATGATCTGTGTGCTTCCCAAGGCATTCATCCGGTAGTGTTTGGGTTTTTTGACTGTGTGTTGTTCAGATTTATAGATCTGTGTCCAGTCTATCATGGACTGAGAACTGCCACAACCATTACTGCAAACTCTGCATCTAATGTCCAAACTTAACATCATGTGGAGTAAAATTGTTTGCAAGCAAATGTGTTTTATTTTGCCAACACACCCAGAGAACTGGGGTCATGTCAGCAAACTTTTTTTCCTTTCATATGACTATAGATTAAAACCATATTTGACTCACTTATATAAAATCATCTGTTAAATTACTTATACTTGAATAGTTCCTAGTTGGCTATTTTTTTTTTTCTCTAAGAGGAATATCAGTGTTTCTCTTTTCCTAATAATGTGTAACTGATGGGATTGTAGCTTAATTCTCTGCCTTGGCCATGAAGGGGGATCCCAGGGTGCAAAGTTCTGGCATGGATAAAATGAATTCCTCACTGGGGATAGTCTGCAAGGCATATGCTCCCAAGTTGGTTAAACGTCTCAAATAACATCTCCCTTGCTATTTGATTCGGGGGAAACAGCCTGGGCTTGCTTTGCAGGGGCTCTGATGATGTGCGTCAGTGGGGAAATTTGAGGAGGTAAATGACCACAGTTCATCAGCAATTCTTCTTTTACATCATGTTTCTGATCAGCGGGTATGCTTCTCCTGATGAGCTGCAAATGTGTACTTAATATTATATTAGCTATTACATCCCAAAGTCAACAGTTTCCCTGGTAAGTTCAGAACATTTAAAACTTTACTCTGTATTTGAAAAAAAAAGGAAGTACTCTTTTTTTTCAGTGTAAAAGAAGCCTTATTAAAACATTTACAGATACTTTTATGATGCTGTATTGTTTTCTAAAAACAGTGATCAACTGTGATGGATGTTTGTCTGTTGTCATTTCCCTCCCCCCTCACTGTAGCTTCCAATTCCTCTTCAAGAGGAGAGTGTTTGTCCTTTTTCAGGATCTGAAGAAGGCCCAGACTTTTAATGCTCTAAGTGTGAATTGGAGTCTAAGGACCTAAAGCAACAGTGGAGGCTGTTGGGGCACTGTGGTGAAGGGCATTATGTGAATATCCTATCTCCTGCCTGTGGAGTGGCAAGAGGAGAGAGCCCTCAGTGCTTCCTGTAGCTGCCAGCCTGCTTAAACCCCTCAGCAGGAAAGAATGAACACCTTTGTGTGCCACCCTTCTCATCCTCCGTGACAGCACAAGAGAGATGCAATAATAATTCTGCCAGGGCTGTTGTCTGTTGGGTTTCTAACATCTGGATTTGGACTTGTATGAAGCTCAGCAGCCTTAATTCTTGAGTCCAGATAATGACACTGGTGTCCCTATGGTAATGACATGAGCTTGCTGTGGAAATGACAGTGCACTTCAGAGCAGGGAATGAGGGGCCAGATCCCACTTGAACAGGGAGACTCTTCCCTGTTGACTTCACCCCTGTGGGGTGATTTAGACTCCCAAGTAAATGTCAGCTTCCCTGAAGCAGCACTTGACTGTTTTAGAGCTACAGGAGGGATTAGTTATAAGCAAGTGGTGTTTACCCAAATTCCAGGCTAGCAGCAAATTCTATCCTTACAGGAATAGAGGTGTGCTTACCAAGTGAGTGTTGTGAACAAGTGTAAAGATGGCAACTTGTCAAATGGATCTTTGCTGCCTAAGAGGAGGGTAAATGGTGAACAGGAGAAAAATTGATATGTTTTTGTGTCTTCGGAATTTGCAAGCACTCAGTGAGCAGTCCTTGTGCTGTTCTGAGCATCCCAGGGCACTGCTCTGTGCTGTTTATCTGATCATGGTGTGCAGCCTAAGTGGTGGGTTCTGATCCCTAAGCAGATGCTTGGAGGTCTGCTATAAACTTAATCAGGACCTTGGGTGCTTTTAGGGGAGTAGAAGGAAGGATGGCCCTGACAGTGCTGTTAAACCTGAGCTGGTATGTCCCCAGTGGTGGGTTTTGATTTCTGATGGGTTCTGAAAGGTTTCAAAGAGGTGCCAGGTTGTTTGGGCTCAGGTACAGCATTGCCTTCAGGGAGTCTGTAGTGTTCCTGCTCCAATGTGGTGTCGCTGTCCTCTTGGTTTGTTTTTTTAATAGTGTGAAAAGGATACTTGTGGGGTTTTGAGCTTCTTTCGGACTTCGGTTATTTGTTGATTTTTATGGAAGCTCTAAACAGTATATGTGGGGGTGAGAATCAGTAGCTTGGAACAGTGTTTGTGTGGAGGGAGAAAGGAAAAAAGCATCAACATCTTCAGCCAGCTCTGTGCTGCTCAACTACATGGCTGCTCTAGGCCATGTGGTTCAGGCCTCTAAAATTGCCAGGTCTGCAGTAGTTGATTTTCTTTCAGGGTAAAAGGGATGAGAACAGGCTTTGATTACTGGCTGAAAGTGTTTAAACAGACTTTAAGAATGTCTATGTGTGTTTAATGATAGGAGGGTAGGAGCTTGGCACCCATGGGGTTGGGAGAGGGTCAATTTTTGCATTTGGTGTTTGCAGCTGGCTCTTCTGTCTGTTCCCCCCAAGCTGATGCCCATGCAGGCTGTGTAAAAGCTGCTGAGCCAGAGGTGGGTTGCCATGTCTGAAAGACACTGAAATGATGGTTAGCCTTACTTGTTTGTTTGACATCAAAGGCAGGAAGAGATCCTTGTAGGTGTGTTTTTTTTTTTTTTTTTTTTTTTTTTTTTTTTTTTTTTTTTTTTTTTTGGGGAGGGGGACAAGCCTGATGAGAAACTAATACTGAGTGGAAAAGTAATTTAACTAGATAAAGTCGGAAATTGCAAGCTATACCAAGCAGTGTAAGAAGATAAAAATGCTTCCAGGACACTTGTGCATTTGAGTGAAAGGAAATCGCTGACTGATTAATTCTGTCTCAGGAGAGAAAAGGAGGTTCTTTCTAATAATTTGGTAATGTGATGCAGTAATTACACCTGTAACGTGGTACGGGGATGCTGTGTGTTAAGGTCTTTAAATTAAGATGATTACGTGATTCAGATTTTTATAAAGCTGTTACTAATAGGTTAGTTTAACTACTGACCCATTAGACTTTCTAATAAATACTCATTAATAGTTCTATAAATCAGTTAGTGGTTAAGACTAAGCAGCACACCAGAAACTATGTTATTTCTAAACCTAATAAAATAGCTTGAAAGGAAAAATTATTCTACTCCTGCCTGCAAGTATCTTGCACAGGAGTTACTCCTCATCACAAATAAAATAACTTCTGACTTGTTAACGTGAAGGGAGTCAGGCAGTAGATTTAGGACTGTACTATCTCTGTGGGTGGTATATTTATAGTAAAGGGTGCAGAGTGGCAAATGCTGTTGTGTAAAGGGTGGCACACAACTCACCCCTCATTTATTGGGGGAGAGCTATCTAAGCAATAAGTAATGCTTTGTCTCTTATTTCTGGCGTGCTTGCGATGTATTTGGCAAGTTACAGGCTGGCAGACTGAGACTTGCCTGCAGTCAGATAATAAATACCATGCACCCTCTGAGACCTGAGTGGAGCCTCCTTCCACTGATGCATTTTAATTCACCTCCCTGAGAGCCTCACAAAACAGATCTGAGTAAAAGGAAAAATGAGAGAAGGTGAGTACAAACAAGAATGCACTTGCAATCTTTGCAGGTGTGATGGTTTCTGCCATGTAAAGCAGCAGAGTCTGCTCATCCTGGTGACAAGGATTTTGGAGTTAGCCTATTCAGTAAGTGCTGTGCAGGTTGGGGATTCCCCAGAGAGTTCTTATTCACCTTTCCCATTACATGTCTGTACAGCTGCTGTACCAAAGGTGGGTTTAGCAGTGGTGAGAGGTGGTTTGACAGCTCTGAGGATGTGGTAAATCCACAACAAGCCACAGGCACCAGTGTCTCTCAGTGCTCCATCTCAGCCATGCCCTGCAGGGTGGTGTCCTGTGGGACCAGGCTGCTGCCAACTCCTGCTTAACCCCTGGCCTTGCTGGGGCCATGAGCAAAACTGCTGATGGGTACCACATACCAAGTCTTTTTTTTTTTTTTTTTTTTTTTTTTATGTCCATCTGTAAACCTGAGTAGCAGCTGCCCAACAGCAGCTCCAGTGCAGCTGCTCAGGGCGAGGAATTGCTGCTGGGCTGAGCTGTGTTGGTGCCTCTGCCTTTGGGTGAAAGCTGCCAGCACCAATCTCTGAGCATCCGGGCTCCTCTGGGCCACAACAACTGAACTAAAAAACAGAGAGAAGCAAGAAAGTACTGATTTCTCTCTAGAGATTTACCCACAGACAAGGAGAAGCTCTGCTGCTGCCCAACTTAGGCTGAGATGGCTGTGAGTCTGTCTCATGCCTCCAAAGATGCTCTGTGCTGGTGACAGTAGCCCTAGGGGAGGGTATGTGGCAGAGGTGTGGATATCCAGTGTCTCAGGTGTCTGCAAAGTGTGTGATGTAGGAGAGGGATGAGGGTGGGAGAGCAGGAAAATGTGAGACAAATTAAAGGTAAAGAATTCCACCCTGAGGTTGTGGTTTAAAGAGCCTTCTGTCTCTGCCTTTGATGCAAGGGAGACGAAATACCCGTGAGACAAGCAGCAATGTTGTCTTGGGGTTTTCCCCAGGTTGCTTCTCAGCTGGTTTGGCTTTTTCTGTTCTAACAGTGTTCCTGGCAGCATGGATGAATGCACAGATCTGTTTCCAAAAGTGATGCACCTCCTCAGGTCCATAGGTCTGTGTATCCTGTGCTAGTGACTATAAGCAGACCAGACCTATTGTGAATACAAAAATCTTGGGATTTGTTTTATGCTTGTTTGGGGTGTATTTCTTTTGCTCTAGATACAGTTTAACTTCCATTGTGGTCTGCTATTATTGGGGTGTAGACTTCTCCTTCAGAATGAAGGGGAAGGTACCTGGATGTCAAATACCCATGAGAGATGCAGGGAAAGGGCAGAAATCCTGAACAAGAATACTTAACTGGAGCTTGGAATGGAAGAAGTTTAAGGGGGGGGGGGGGAAGAAACCCTTGCATTTGCCTTTTAATTCCATAGTATTTACTTAAGAGCAAGATGGAAAGGTTTTACCATCCAAGGAGCTCTTTTCTATAGTCAATTTGCTCCATTCAAAGGTAGTACATTTTTGAATCCACCTTATTTAACAGAGGTCAAGTAAAGAAAGAAGTGCAGAAATAATTGAAATGCACTCTACTGAGGAATAACAATTGATTTTTTTTTTTTCCCCTCCCTGTATCCAAGACAGAGGTAAGTAATTATGTTAGGCCTAGGATTTGACATATAAAGATTAAGGGGGGAAAAAACTCACATGTTTTTCTTGAATTTCCCATCTTTTATGCTTCTAGTACCTCTAGGCAATAGCCAAGAGAAGAAAAAGTAGCAGGGTCATATTCCTGTGTTTCCCCATTTAGGTATGTGGCCGAAGGCTCAGTTTTGGCAGGAGATGCTAGCCTTTTCCCTTTTGCTTTCAATTTGTCCCTGCTAGTCACAAAATCTTAAAATGCAGCTGTTCCATGTCTTTATTGCCTGCTGATTATTGTTCAGCTCTAGTTTGCCTCCTTGTATTTGTGATGAGGTACCTGTCACTGTCAGTACTGGGGTGACTGAGGTAAGATGAGCTTTTTGCTTTTTGTGCCAGTACAAGTCAGCACACATTGAGCAGAGCATCTGGTTGGAAAATACCTGTTTGCTGGAACACAAACTCTGTGGTGCATGGTGCTTTTGTAAGGATTTCTGACCATGGAGAGATGGGCATACAGAGTACATGGACCATAAATTCTTCCAGGGATGCTGGAGAAATGCTTAATGATTCAGATGAAATTAAATGTTGGAACTCTTTCCTGGTGTTGCCAAGAAGCAGATGCTCAGCAAAGGCTAAAGCAAGAATTCCCTTGAATACCTTCCTTCTTTCTGCTTTGAGCCTTCCTGAGGCAGAAGTTGTTTCTGGGTCACTGTGTTTGAAAACCACTGATGGATCGACTAATTCTTTTTCCACTTGTCTGGATTTTTCTTGAAATCTGTTACAGTGAATATTTTGTGTTTTCTGTTAGAGGCTGTAGAACTAATAATTCTGTTTTGGAGAGGTGTTGAAGGCCAGCGTTTTTTGGAGCTAGGGGATAACTCAGCTGACTTTGACCAAGTTACTGGCATGCTCAATATTTGGAAGATAAATAAATCATCTGCTGAGCTGGAAACACTAGATTTTTACCCACCCTGCTTGAGATAAACAAAGTATATGTTTGCAGCAACATGCTACCCCAAATACTGCCAACAGGGATCCCTAAGAAAACTTAATACTTTGTGTTTACACTACTGTATTCCCAGATAGAGCATAATAGATCTGGTTAAGATTTGGGTTCTTTCTTGTTCTAAATACTTAAACCCACTCTCTATCAGTGACTTGTAGCTCTGCTATCCAGAAGGCAATGTAGTTCAATGTATTCCTTTACCAGTATTATTCAGGAGGATTATGTTCCCCCCCCCCCCCTTAATTTTGTCCAATTACTCCTTCAGAGATAATGTGTAAGGAAAAGTGATTTATTCCTGCCTCTTATCTACAACATAGAGCTTTTGATTTCCTCTGGGAGGCTGTTTTGCACTCCAATGGGTTTGTTATTTCAAGTTTTCAAGTCAGTAATGCTGCTTTTTTTTTTTTTTTTTTTTTTTTTTTTTTAATCCTCATCACCTTCCACTTCAGCATCTTATTCTAATCCAGTTAGGTTTGTCCAAGTGTCAAGCTGGAAGAACTTAAAATAGTGATTCTCTTAAGTAACACTGGAGAAGGAGACAGGAGTTTGATTCCTGTTTACTTAAGTGAGGAAACTTCCTTCAGGAAATAAACACAACACTTGTGTGACCAGTGTATTTCTCTTGTGATGGAGAAGGTTTTCCATAATTGTCTGGAAAAATGATTTGCTGACTTTGGACCTCTGTGATCAGCCCTTACCAGCTGTTTCAGTGGGAAAAGGCAGAGACCCTCTGGGCAGCACTGCAGGAATGAGCCTCCTCAGGAAAGCTCCTCTCTGATAGCTGGAGATGGGCATTGTGCGGAGATGTTCGGATCTAAACCCTTTTGTACTTAACAGGGTGTTTATTTTGCTTTCAGGTTGTTCTGTCTTAATTGTCACCTGCAATAGTGTGCTCTGGAGGTGAATGTGCAACAGATTTTAAGTAGTCTCGGGGATGGCCTCATTTGCAACTTGATCCTCTTCCTAGAAAGGCAACAAAACTAGACAGCTTTTATATAATTGTTTTAAAATGAGTTTTCCGTTCTCCCACCTTCCTTTGCATCTTAGCCTTTGACTTGACGATATTGGCAGTGCTTTCCAAGTACTTTGAGTGTAATCTCTGTTGTAAAGATTTAGGTACTAAGGTAGTCTCCAAGTGTTTAAAGTGCATTAGTGGAAGATGTAAATCCAGTTGATGGTGACTGTCTGGACCACAATAAGCCATTAATTAATCTCGGTGAATGTATGAGGTGGTTTCCTAAAAACTGGGGAGAGCTTGCAACATATCCTGTAGGTCATTAAACATTCTCAGAGTGAAGATGATAATCCAGAGGGGCAAAAAGAAAGGGAGTGCTTGCTTTGGAACTGCTTCTGGGTAAATAAGTGGCAGCACTTGCGTTAGGGATGAATGGCCCAGTCTGGACACCAGCAGCTGTGTCAGTGGATGCTCTGGCAGTGCCAGTGAAGTCTGTGGTGTGTTTTTTCCACCCAGGATTCAAGTGGGATGTTCTGCCTGTAGCAGTCAGAACCAGATCTCCTGGAGTGCCTCAGGGCTCTCTGCTTCCTTGCTGAGCAGTGTAGATGTGCCTGAAGAGATCTGTGTTTCTTATCTTCTCTGTGCTGGCAAAGGGTCAAAAATGCTGTGGAAGCAGAACTGTCCATATATTTGTGTCTCTCTTAAGAGCTAGAAAGAAAAGGGACGCTTGTATGTGCATGAGAAATAGTGCTTTGTTGGCTTTAAAAATAGGTATTTTATTTCTTTGACTAATTCTAAGGGAAACTTGCTTTATTTCTGTCCCAACTCACTCTGGGCTGGCATATACTTCATATGTGATAATTTTGTTGAATTCCCCACCTTTACTGTTTTTCTACTAGTCCTGACCTTGAGGAACCCCAAATGTAGAGCTCTATGTGAAACAGACCTAATGTAAAGAAGATAAAGTAACTGTGAAGCAAAAAGCCCAGGAATTCCAAGTCCTGCAGCACAACCAGCAGAGTGTCAACACGAGTGCTGCCAAAACCTCACAGCAATGCCAGGGCTGGGAGGTGCTGGCTGTTAAAATCCGTGCTCCTGGTGAGGAGCATGTGAGCAAGCTGCTTAACTCCTGGTGCCTGCTTGTTCGGATACCTCTCTCTGTTCCTGGCCCTTCTTTCAGTGCTTGAGTCACTTCCCCTCTTCCCTGAAGTTCTTTGGAAAACAGCATTCCAGGGCGCTGTGTTTGACTTTTGCGGGCTTTGAGAACAAAATCATTCCACGTACCTGCAGAGATATTTTCCTCTCAACTGCCGATTCTGCAGCTTCTCCCTGGGTGTTGACAGTCAGGCTGGTTTTCTTCTTAGTGAAGTCTTGAGGAAGCAAACCCTCAGGACAAATGTTCCCTTTGGAGATGCTGTGAGTGCCTCTGGAGTGTGGCTGCCCTCGCTGCTGTGGCACACGTGGACTGTGCAGAAGCAGCATCTCCCTCCATCACCACACCTGGGACAAGGACAAGGAGGGCTTTGCAGACACCCGTTGTTCCTACAAGGTGAGGGTTGTCTGGACTGCTTGGAGGAGAGGATTAGCTATGATGGTGTGCAAGCAGGAAGGAAGGGCAGTATCACCCCCCTCTGTGTTTTCAGCTTGCTTTGCCCATTCCCAGTAAAAAAGGGACTTGCCCAGGAAGACAGTTTTGGAGTTGAAAGGCTCTGTGTGAACTCTCAGCCTGGGACTGAGGACTCCTGATGTAAATTCAAGTTCTTTGTGAACTGCAATGAAGGGTTAGACATGTTTGAGGATTTTTTCCCCTCTACTCACCCCACCCCCTTTTTTAAAATTTCCTTTAAGGCAGAAAAGGCCCCCAGGGCTGTGCTTCCTCCAGTCCATAAACCCTTAGTAAGGATGTCTGAAGTGCTTGATGCCCCCTGCATACCACGGGCTGGGAAATTGCCTTGCTTCTATAGCAACCAGTGAATGTTATCAACACAGGACCAAGCAGATGTGGGAAGTGCTGTGTGGCCTCTCCCTAGCTCAGGATAGGGTCAGCAGCTCTGCCACCCCTCACCCAGTTCCCCTGCTGTACTGGGACTGGTTTGAGCCTTAGTGTGGTCTTGGCCAGCTTGGAGCTTATCCACGGACTTTATTGATGTGTACACTAGCAGTCTGTTAGAGTTGTCTGTGTTTTATGTCCTTTGTGCTTGTCTGAAATGCTGATGGTGCTCAGGAGCTTTTTGTGTAATAACCATCAAGAGAGTATTGAAAACATCCCTCTGTGTGGGGGAAAATAGAAAATTTCAAAGTGTGTTTCCCTGGGAAAAGATAATTTATATATGCTTGCCAGTACTCTCTGCAGTTAAATAGCTTCTCGGTCTGATTCACCAGTATATTAAATCTGTTCTTTAGCACTCTCAGAGTACAAAATGGCTTTATAGCAGATCAAGTAATCACTGGAGAGTGTCTCCTGGTGTTGGAGTACCTTATGCCTGGGATGGTTGTCATGGTAGCTCCAGCTGTCAGCATCAGAGACAAACCCAGTGAGATCCAGTGTCAGTTTCTTCTTATGATCACCTGCTTTTTGGGATTTTCAGGTTGTTTTGGGCCTATCAGTTGCCCTCACTTTCAGCAGGGACAGATATAGAGGTCAGGTAGTCTCTGTAATCAAAAAATCTTGTTCAGAAAACATGGAGGTCTTCTAATTTTTTTTTTTTTTTTTTTAGCATGGAATGTTCCTTGAATGAATTGTAGAATTGGGTTAGTTGTTTCAGATTTTACTGTATAGTTTTCATTTTAAATTGCAGTAGCAAATGACTAAAACTAAATTATCCAGATTTGAAAGCAATTTAGTTGTATGTGTATTTTCACTTCTCTAAATGTGTGTGTATTTATTTTTATATAGAGAAGTATTAATTTTCATAAAGACTATACCAAGTCTGAGAGCAATTCTGGTGAGGGGGATTAAATTTGATTTGCAGGCTTGAGCTCAGTCAGTACTGCATGGAAACAGAACCCCAGGTGTTCCTCTTCATTTTGCTCTGTTTCAACAACACTGCTGCTTTTAACCATTAATTCTTAAATACATTGTCTGGTTAATGTGAGTAACATTCCTTGTACACAGGGAGTTTACATGGTGCAAAGCAAGCAGAGGTAATGTACAGCAGGTCATGGCATGGCTGAGACCATATTGGAAGACTGAGGCGTCTTGATGTTCATCTTGCAGAAGATCCACTGTGGAGGGCTTTTTATTTCTTTTAGCAGCAGTATAAGCAACTTTATTCCTATAACTTAGCATTTTTTTCCCCAGACTGCACACCACAGGCATTCCCACCCCCAATAAATCCAGCAGACTATCACTTGGAATGCTGTTTATTAGTTTCTAAAATCAGTCAGTAACAGCATCCTCCTGCTCATAAAGTTCAGTAAATGACTTTTTAGACAGAAGAGATCTTAAATTTTGACCAGGATGCACGACTGAAAAAGGCTTAGTAAATTAAAATCTGTGACAAGCACCAATGCTTTATTTTTAATGGAGTGAAAATTGTTCTGTAGATGCTTTTCTCCATGCCTTAATTTTGAGCTCTGCAATATTTATTGGCTATGACACTGAAGAATAATCATGCTTTCCACTTTGCTTGTGTTTTTAAATGCAAGGATGAAGGTGTGAGAGCACTGCAGTTATTGCAGCCAGCTCCTCCAGGAGAGCTAACACTGTGTGGTCCTCTGGCTCAAGCCATTAATTTAAGGTACAGCCTGTTGCATGCTCTGCGGTGATCAAGTGTCCCTGCTGGGATACACAACCAGGAATGGCTTTACCCAGCAGGATCAGGCTTTGGGCTGGGTTGACTGTTGCTATAACTGCCTGCTTACCCTTTCTCAAACTTTATTTCAAGTCTTTTTTTAATGCCTATTCTGTTCATTTTTTTTTCCTTTCTGAAGACTTCAGACAAAATGAAGCCTCAGTATTTTTGTTGATATTGGTATTGATATTTGTAGTTTTTATTTTGACTTACCTTGATGGTAAGGCAGTCCCCAAACAGTAGAACTACCAGCAAAAATATTTCTAACCCCTAGAAAGAAGCATTCAAAGAACATAGAGCCTTTTCTGTTTCTGGAGGAAAGCTGACTTTCCCAAGTCAGCTCAATGCTTTTTCTTTCCCTGCTCCTTAAGAGTAAGTCCTGAGCAAGTGCTGGTTTGACTGCGTGCTAAATATCTCACTATGTTTTAATTCACTTGAAACTTCATTTATTGTTTTATTGAAAGCCTAGATCCTACTGGGACCAACAGTTCCTTGGTTTAGTGTGGTTTCTAGTCATACGATAACTGGTCATGTCTTGTCCTCTTGAAGCCACCAAATCTGCCATTCTTCTTAATTATGAGGAGCAAGAATGAGAGTTGAGGGAACAAAAGAGGGTTCTAAGCCATCTGCTATGACCCCTGGGGACACCCAGGGAGCTTGCATGGCTCAAAGAACAATTTCAGAGCTGATTGTTCTTTACTTTTCCAGCATGAGCTCTTCTCCAAAGAGCCTGTGGCTCTTTGGAAGCAGTTAAGTCATAGCATAGTATATTCATTCACATTCCCCTTGACACCTCTTTTCACCATTCCATCTGTTTTCTGGTGGGTAGAATGGAGAAAAATAATGTGGTGAAACTGTAGGGCAGCTGAGAATAGGGCCCATTTTATTTACACCTCCAGAAGTTCTGGAGTGAAAAGCTTGGACTTAACTTGATAGTGATTTTGTTTCTGGAGCTGCTGGAATGGTGTTCCTGCAGCTACAGCTATGGCTCTGGCTCTGCTGTTTTCTAGGCAGTCATTTTTCTTCCAATTGAAGCAAACCCCAAGTTTGTAGTGCTCACAGTTGCAATTCTGACTGGCCAAACCTTCAGATTCTAACCTTGTTAAATCTGATGAGTTCAACATCTGAAGGTTATTTCCCACCTAGTTTTGTCATCTGATTCTCTGCTTTTTGAGGTGAAGTGTTTTTGTATGCAGACAAAACCCAGAGTTGTTGTTTTCCAGATTCTCTACTGTTTCTTGGGTTATCATCCAATTGCACTAATTAGCACAGGACAAAACTGATGCCACCAGGCAGAGGTGTTACTTGGAAATGAGTAGATGTGGCCATGGTTTAGTGTTGCGTTGGTAGGGTGCAGTTGATGGCTGGCCTTAATGGTCTTGGAGGTCTTTTGCAACTTAAACACTTCTGGGATTCTATCAGAAATCTACTCTGACCTAAAGATCTGAGTTGTTAATGTTTAACCTATTGCAGAGAAAGGCAAAGCCTGGCCTGCCTCCTTCCCTTAATACTTTTCTCAAACCTGGCTTTGACTTCATTCATCATCACTGCACAGGCTGAATAAAAAATTAAGGATTTTTTTAACTGCCAGCATATTAATAAGATTATTATGTACTCATTGCCTAGGTAAAGAAAAGTTAGAAGCACTGGCTTGAGGGGTTTTTTGTGCATTGAATGGTACATGGACTGAGTATTATGGGTTTGGTTAGTCCTGTAAAAAGTAATTTTCCAGTTATCTCTGTATCTACACACTTAGAGTTGGAAAAAAGCCTTAAAATTAATAATTACCAGCTCAAATATTTGTATCAGGCAAACATCCCAGGCAACTCCTCCAACAGTATTGTTGACTGGAATTGAAAAATGCATTCTTCTTATGTTGCCATTTACCTCCCAAGGATTTACTTGGGACTGGTCCTCCCTTCCCTGGTACTTGTTTGCAGTCTACCTCTGCATCCTATCCCTGGGTGGCATTTGTACCTGCAGACCAAATTCCCTGGCTGATATGAGGCTTACTTTGTTGTCACCTGCCTTCTTTGCCTTAATTTCCTTTGGCACTGCCCTTAATCTGAAAGAAATCTTCAAGTCACTCTTGAAAAATGAAAGATGGAAATGTCGTAACAGGACATAATTAATACTCAGTGTGTTGCTTTACTATCAGCACAAACCACCAAGCTGCTCAAATCTTGTGTTGGTGGGAAAATGCCCTGGATAAAGAAGCAAAAGTGAAATAAGTTTTACGTGTGTAAAAGTTTCATGCATTTTAACGAGAATGTAGTAGTAATGCTGTTCAACTAGGAGCTGTATCAGGAGGATCAAGTTGTTGAAAGAAAGTATTTCTGATAAAATGCACCGCGGTGTTAAGGGAAAGACAAATGGATGCGTGCACATGTGGTACTCCTAAAATGTTTTCCAGGCTTGTTTTTAATGAGGCTTTTGTCATGGCTAATACAGAGAAATTTGGAGCCACTTGTTCCCTTTTATCAAGCTGTGGGCCTGAAATTTGCCAGCTGAGGTGTGGCTCATCATATAATAAATGTTGGCACTTGATTTCCACTCTGATAATTTTCCAGCCTGCTTAGTTTGACAAGTCCCTCACGTATGTGTGTTTAATTATTGCAGTTTCACGAGCTGGAAATGAGGATACATGCTGACAAAGTCGTGCTCAAACAAGAACAAGGGGAGAACCAGTGCTTGGATCAGCAAGCTGCCAGTCTGTCAGCTGAGTTTATGGCTCTGCAGAACAGGGTGAGATCGATAGAAGGATAATAGAGGCTTGTGGAGGCCGTTGGAATGTTTGAGCTTTGGGAGCAGGTTAAACCATGGATTTTTATGCAGTTGAGGTTTTGCATGGGCACGTTTGCTGCTGCGTGCCTCAGAACATAATTCACTGCGTGAGTAACGCTGCACTGCTGTTTACTTGGAGATATTATGAGAAGATAACCTGGTGTTCAGTCACACGTGGTTCTGGAAAGCTTCCAAATGCAACACTGCTGTAACTGCCTTGCATTGCTGTGCCTGCAGTCACCCAGAGGGATTTGGGGAAACTACTGCAGGTTTGGGGGTTTTTCTCCTTTAAAAGGAGTTGAGGTCTGATATAGTTGAGTACTTTAAAGGGAGATTACTGAGCAGTAATCTAAAATGTGGGATGTGCCCGACCTTTTCATGGCTGGAGAAGGCAGAAGGCTTTTGTTGGAGGCAATAAGATGCCCTGCTCTTTGACAACTGCTCCAATAAATTGCATTCTGGCAGATTTTGCACATGAGTAGTGCAATACACTTTGTGGTACAGTATAAGTCTAGGCAAACAGTGTGCCTGACTTTCCAGTAGTTTCACATAGATGCCTATAGTTTTTATCTCTTGACACAGATGAGCTGCAGAAGGCATGAAACCTGGCTGTGTTGCATTAAGTGTCAGTAATTATCCCCCCACCTCTGAATAAAGGACTGGGTTTGGTCAGATTAATGCGTGGGTAGAGCATGCTGTGTGTGGAATCCTCAATGGAATGGTCCATAAGGATGAAATTCTGCTCAATTTAGACTCAGTTCAGTGTTTTGCTCTGTATCTCAGTCCTTGAGGGTCCGTTGAGGACTGCAAATAAAGGTTGAGTTTAACTTCATGTGCTGGACCTGGGGTCAGGATGCAGGACTGGGCCAAGCAGTACGAGGCTGTGGATTCTGCCTTGCTGTGCCTCTGGAGACAGAGTACCAATAGGCAGTTAGTGTCAAATGTTAATATTGAAGTTTTCAGTGCATTGGGGAAGGGCCAAAGGCTGCTCTACAATCTGTTCAGCAATCTAAACTCTTGATACTCCTGCAGCTTGCTTGGCTTGGGTCAAACATCTGTGTAGACTCCAAAACAAAGGACTATTTTCAAGATTGTTTTTGTTTTTGAAAAGCAGCACATGCGTGTTGCAAGGGGAATCTTGACTGCACGTTGTCTTAATGCTTAACTCCTGAGACATGTGTAGACTGAGCACTGGAAGCAGGAGAGGAGTCAACTTAAGTAATTGCCTGCATTAAAAGGCCAGGACTGACTTAATCCTAAATTTTCTTGACAAAAAGTTAAGAATCAAGTTGTTCTTAGATGGGTGTTTATCTTCGTCCTGTAACCAATGCAGTGGGAACAATCTATTCTAACTTAAAATTCCTGGAGCTTTCTCTGTCCTCTCATTAGTAATTGGAGCAGTAAATGTGGCAAGTCATTTCAGACACCTGTTGTAATGTAAGAGGAATAATTTCATTCTCTGTGGGGTTTTCCCTTTTTAGAGGTTGCTTAAATGCTCACAGGGTTGAAGGAGCTGTTTGTCCTTGGTGTCCCTAGTTTGATGAGGATATCCTGAGGATGTTGTCCTCCTTATTTAGATGTGTAAAATGCCTAAAGTGAGGTTGTGCAAAACCTGCCTTCTGTTTAAAAGTGGGTTAAAACCTTGATGAATGTAGTTTAAAGTATACCTTTTATCTTGGTCTGGACAAGATCAAAGCCAAATTACATTAGTGTTTGTGGAACAAATGAGGTTGTTTGTCTCTTTGCAGGCAATAATGGAACTGAAAAACAGCTTTTGAGCCTATTGCACTAAAATTTTCTGCTCAGGGTATTGAGTCCCACATGAATAGTGCTGTACTGCACGTACTGGATTTTGAAGAGCAAGGTAAAAACAAAGAGGGTGATTGTTAGACATATTTATTTTAAACTAAGATATGTCTGGCAACCTAGGAGAATGTAGTCAGGCAAATGGCAAAAGCGATGTAACAATTTCCTCAAATTTGGTGCAAGCTTATTGTATCTATTTGATAAAAAATAAATGCTCCTTCATCAAAAATGCCTGAAGTACTCTGGCACCCAAAAATGTTTGTGTGCTTTTAAAAAATGCATTTCCAGTAGAAATGTGACATTTGTACAATCGCAGGGCATTGGCCGCCTGTGTTTACAAGTGCAGCCCTATAGCAGTGCCAGCTGCTGTGTCTCCAGGCTGCTTTCTCAGTTCAGGGCAAGCTGCACCCTGGATCCCATCAAACCTGATGTCATTATGCTTGTTGCATAGCTGGGCAATGAGTCCTCCGCTACTAAGAAATGCTTAAATGTTCCAACAAGAGTAGGCCAGAGTACAGAAGAGCAGTCTGAGCTCCCTCCGTCCTGTGGGTGATGCTGAGGCACACCTGCTTCCTGAATTTCTGCTAGCAACCCCAGAAACAGCAGGTAGATCTCTGCACTGCTCAGCTTGGATGCTGTAGTAACTTATGAAAAGATAGGTGTGCTAAGCAAAGGCTCATGAAGAGGCTATTTGAAAAAGTATCAAGGCAAAGAACTAATTTCCTTTAGTTTTCTGTGCAGGGCCTTCGACTTAAGGGATCAATGTTCAGAGAACTGCAATGCCAGTAGTGTTTGCAAATTTGTGTGCTTGGTGTTTTCAAGGATGGCTCTGCTTTGGTAGGGAATATTTTGTTTTCCTTCAAATAGAGGAATACTTTCATCTCAGGAGCTGGTGTTTGAATATACAAATGTGGAATGGCTTGAGTTGGAAGAGACTTTAAAGATCATCTAATTCCTATCCCCCTGCCATGGGCAGGGACACCTTCCACTATTCCAGGTTGCTCTGAGCCCCATCCAGCCAGGCCTTGGACACTGCCTGGGATCCACAGGCAGCCACAGCTTCTCTGGGAAACCTGTGCCAGGGCCTCACCACCCTCACAGGGAACAATTTCTTCCCAGTATCCAATCTAAACCTCCTTTCTGTCAGTGTGAAGCCATTGTCCCTTGTTCTGTCACTCCAGGCCCTTGTCAAGAGTCCCTCTCCATCTTTCCTGTGGGCTCCCTTCAGGCACTGGAAGGCCACAGTGAGGTCACCCCAAAGCCTTCTCCTCTCCAGGCTGAACAATCCCAATTCCCTCAGCCTTTCCTCCCAGCAAGGGTGTATGAAGAACAGATATAGGAGCAGTTTCTTCTGGAAGAAGAAATCAATTTGAAAGATCTTCAAACTCAGACCTTTAAAAACATCTCCCTGGCAAACACTGTACCACTCTCAGAAACACCCCTCAGACAGTTCATGGTCAGGTAGTTGTACCCCTGGTGTAATCTTTCCATTTGGTGAGAGATTAGAGAGAACTTTATCCTTGCCCTGCAAATCCCTGCTTCCAGGGGCATCCAGCAGCAAGCAAAGGAAGTGGGTCCTGAGAAATCCATCTGAGCCTTGTCCTGGACCCTGTAGGTGTTGATGAGTTTTGGCTTAGGAGATGAGGAGCTACCTTCCTGGGGGATGTTTAACACAGAAGGGAAAAAAAAGGTGCAGAAAGGACATGTTGGTGTGCAGAGGGAAGGACTCCAGGGCACTTAGCTAATGTCTCTCTAAAATAAATGAGACTTATAGGAAACTTGATAAACTGCACTGACAAGTTTTTCTAGTGGTAAGAGCATTTTTAGCTAAATGGTACTGTGAAGAGTAAGTACATAAAAAGGGGAACTGAGATCTGCCCAGATAGTCTCAAAAGTTAACTTTGAGCCTTCTGATTGTATCTTGAGGGGATTCAGTAAATGATCTAACCTCATGCTTCAGATTCTCTTAAAATAATATTTTCAACTCTGAGAAGCAATAGATTGCTAAAATAATTGAATCTAAATGATGTTTTAGCTTGTTTTAGTGAATATGTAATTGAATCAGGGAAAATAATTTTATGAAGCCAGTGCTTAGAGCAGAACTGCCTGAACAATCCAGTAATAGCTTGAAAGTCAAAGTGAAGAGCATTCTAAGTCAGTATATCAGAAGTTAGATATATTTTGAGTTAGTATGAAGACTGTTCTCATGGGTAAAGGATTGTGCTAGGTTAGAATATTATACATATAGTTACATATATATAGTTTGTGGTGAAAAAACCCAAAGATGCTCTGATGTCATAGTGTGCTCCATCACCTGGGTCAGTTTTTGGCTAAACATATGTTGTAGGAATCACAGAATGTGCATGCGTCTTGATGTATGGCAAGGAAATTCATCAGCTCTCCAGAATGGATTTCTCCTTCATCTAGTTTTTGCTTCTGGAGGCAACAACATTTTATACAGTCCTGGCAAAAGCATAAGGCTTCTAAAGCAAAATACAGGTTGTATGGTTTAATATAAGTATTGAAAGAATAACTTGGGTGTTTGTAGCTGGGAAAAGTTTGGGGGTTTTTTAACTGGAGTTTCATCTCCTTTGTAGCTGGGGAATTTTTTTTAACAGGGAATTTTTTTTTAACATTTCACCTCCTTTATTTAATGAAGAAGCATGAAATCCCAGTAAAAATTCTGAAGTGATTTTGACTCCATAAATTCCAGGAAATTTAAAAACAGCCTTTCTCAGGGTATCCTGTTGCTCTAATCAGCCGGAAGAGGACTGGGTATTTAATGAGTAAAAGCAGGGTGTAAGACTTAAATCCTAGGCTGGTTTTGGAGCTTTGTTTCTGTTGTAGCTGAGCTAGTTTGCCTTTACAGAGTATAAGCTAGTATATGTGGTGCTAAAATTATTCTGGGTGTATTTGTGACACTTTGTTTGCTCTTAAATTTGTTTCTTGGGGGTCTGAAGTCAAATAGTTGTCACAATTGCCATGAACTTTCCTTAAGGACATGGACACTTGGTAGACCTTACCTGCACTGCTCTGGTGGGCTTTGTGTGTCTGAGGTATCTCTGCTGCTCTGTATTTGTTTCCCTGCCCTAGGTTTGGCTCTTGGTGGCGGAGACTCAGTTGTTTTATGGCCTGACATCTCCCTGTGTATGTGAGGAGTTGATGACTGACGTGAATTCTGGTGACTCTCTTGTTAATTGACTGTGTACGCTTTCCCTTCCTGTGGCATCATTCTGTGTGTACCTCTGCATCCTCTTGGGTAAAGCCTGTGTGAGCCCCACAGAGCAGCAGAGTCACCCTAAGGAGACCAAAGGTGCTGGCAGCCCCTGGAGGCTCTGCCAGAGGCATTTTCAGCTCCCAGGTTGGCACTTTATGTGAACAGACTTGCACCAGGATGAAGGTGGAGTACAAAGCAGGCTCATGGTTGCACCAGGGTTCCCAGGAGCAGATGGAAGAAGCAGTGGCACCCTTAAAAGAACCTCCTCTTTGGGGGTGCCTAGAGCTTTACCAAGGGAAAATATCTTCTTCTTTGAGGATTATCCTGGAGATTTCAGCCAGACAAGCCACTGGCAGACAGTGAAGCCGACACAGAGCTAGTTTGTGAGCAGTGGGATGCTGTGGAATGCAGAGAAGCCCCGTGGCAAGAATATGTCCACAGTCATTGCTAATGGTTTTGTCATGGTAGCCTGGATGCTGAGTTAAGAAATTACTTACAATTGCTTTGTTCAATCTGGCACACTGTAACTTAGGTGCCACCACGTGCCCTTTCAAGGTGAGCTTCTACCCCACCCTATCTGACTCTTCCTGAATGCTAAACTCTCTCCAAAAGTTATTGCTAGTGTGTCATAGGTAGATCAGCTTCTTAATTCTTGTTATAGGCAAGATTTACCCACCCCATCAAACACTTGCAAGGATGCTCTGGTCTTGTTTCTTCCCAGGGTTGGTGATATTATATTTTCATAATGACAAAGCAGGAGCAAGCCTCAGATGCAGATGTTCTCCTGTATCTCAGCAGGACTGCTTCCTGTACCTGCCACTCCAAATAAAGGCCAGGCTTAAATGATGCTCTAGGAATGTGGCACAGCAGCAAGGAATCCTGCAATATAAAACTGAGTAGCTGGCAGAAGGAGTGAAATGCACAGCACATGTCCTGTATGCCATGAGATGGCAAATGCAACCCTCTGTAGGGCCGAACAAGAGGACACATTGCATGGAAATGGTTTTGTGGGTTTCTTTTTCCAGCAGCAAAATGCATCACCATAACCCAGAAATTTAGCTTGAGTTATGGAAGGGGTTTTTTTTGTGTTTGTTTTTTTTTTTGGTTTGTTTGTTTTTTTTGTGGTTTTTTTATTTGTGTTTTTTGTTTGTTTTGTTTTTGTTTTTTGTTTTTGTTTTTTGTGGTGCTTTTTTCTGAAATTGTGCTTAGGAATGGAGTTCTGCTGCTACAATTGAAGGGAGTGATAGAAATGAGACATCACTGGTGAGATGCTGCAGTGTGCTAAGAAGTGATGCAAGATAGACCTCACAGTAATGTTTGGATTGCAGAGCAAGCCAATAGATCTGTCTATGGATGTTGCCATCCATTTATAGGAATTCTACTGGTGAGGAACTAAAAATTCTAGGGGCTGAACTTTACCCTGTGAAAACAGCAGCTCGACCTCTTTGTGGCTTGGATGTCTGTCTTACTGGCAGACACAAATGCTTGGGTGGAATATTGGAACCATTCTGAATTAACAAGACATCCTTCAGGAAGGGATTAGCCTACAGCCTCAGGAATACCTTTCTTTTGTGTGTCTCTTTCCTCTGCAAAGGCGGCTGGTGTAGCCTTGGCTTCCTTTTTCTGCTACGGAGCTGAGCTAATTTGTTGCAGGTCAAGGCCAATAAGTCTCTGTTTCTGTGTTCTTCTCTTTATGGACCAGAGAGATGGCAGGACAGCTTGGGGGAGCTTGGTTACATCCCACTGCTTGATCAGGGTGTGTGGTGAAATGGTTTATGGAAGGAGGTAATGATTTTTATGTCTTTTGGAGGTGGATCAGGAAAAGAATAAAGACAAACCACTGTGATTCTGCTAAGCCACAAGCAATGAAGATGAGGCAGGAGTTTCTATTTGTCTTTTTGAGCAATGATATGAATAAAGCAGGAAGTCAGCTTCAGTGATGCTCTGCCCATCCCTGTTCATACTCCCCTACCTCTGCTGCCTGGTGATAGAATGTCACTTGTATTTCCCATATTTCTGCTTTGAGTGGTATCTCTGTGACCTGCTCAGAGCTGAAGAGTTTAATTTTCAAGCAGTCTGCTCCATGGGTGGTGGTCTTGTCTGGCTCTCCCAGCCCCCAGAGTATGTGACACCCACTGTTGCAGCTGTGACTTTTTTATTCAGTGGATCAGTGTCACTGTGATTTATATTTCTGCCTGAGTAAGGGATTTGGATTTTAAAATACCATGGAAGGAGTCCCAGTTAACTAAATGCATTTCATTGACACTGATTATCTGGGACTAGGTCTGAGGTGATAAATTTGCCATGGAAGTTGCTCTTGGGTTAGTGGAGCCCAAGAGACAAAGCTGTGTGCAGGCTCTGAGTGCTTTCTGCTCCTTTTGTGTATTGGAGGGCAGATATTTAGGGGAGGTACAGAGAGTGATGAGACCTGCTAGGAATTTTTTCTTAAAATTTTTGGCAAAAGACTGGGTCCTGTCAAGAAATAGGGTTTGTAGCACATTACTTCGAGGCTGCTGACACCATTTTCCCTTCCAGATCTGGGTTACTAAAGATTTGAGTATTCAATTTAGTGAAAAATTTGGTAATTTTCTGAAGAATTAGAAGTGCCTGCCTGCATGTATATGAACATACATATACTTATGTCTAAAAGCTGCGTTTCCCAGCTGTAATGAATGCATTTCTTGTCGATTTGGTTGTGTGGATTCCTTTTCAGTGATACCCGTACTCTCACTCTTCTATAATGAAATCTGTAATCCCAAGACAGGTGTGTGAGGAAATGCAGATTTACATTTCTAGGGTACTGGTCAAAATGCTCCTTCTAACCAAATTTCTGACTTCAGGTCATCCAGTGGCAGTGCTTGTTTCTGAGAAATGGGACCTCAGGTAAGAGAGGGGAGATCAACATTAGTTGAAAAGCAGTATCTGTGATACTGTTAGGGGATTTGTTGTGCAATTTCTGAATTCAGCGGCTGCCAAATGTTTTGAAGTGCCTTTCATTAATTTATAAAGCATCACCTTCTGCTCTGAAGAACTGACCAATTAAGGAGTCAGAAGCTTCAAATCAGAGACTTGTGCTTGGAAGGAAAATATTTACCTGGAGCTGGAATGATTGTGGCTACTACAGTCCTGGGATTTGCTAGCCATGATGTGTTCCAGCCCCTTTGGAATACGCAGTTCTCACCTTTATTCATGCTGAGTAAGGTGTTTTAATCTCAATAAGGTTTGCTACTGCAGACCTTGCATGACAATTACAGAATTAAGCTCCCTCTCTAAGCATGCACACACTCAAGGATATTCTGCCTTTGGGCTGAATAATTGCTCACTTTAAATGTTATATATGCATTTGTGGTGAGTGTATACATACGGGGGTGGGAGGGAAGAATGGGCAGGCAAAAAGATGTAATTATTCAACAGAAGCCTTAGCCTTGCATTATAAATATGGATCATGACTTAAGGAGCCTGAGGACATAATACATTAATCTTCTGCTTGAATATCTACTTTTAATCATAGATATGCCTGAAAGTCCTTATGAAAGATGTGCACTGACATTTAAGGTCCTTGTGACGTGTGTGCTGTCCATGTACAGAGGCAGTGGGCTCTTGCAGCAAAGGGGCTGAGGAGCAGGGGATACTGAATTGGAACAAGGCCAGTCTGCCTTTTTCCAAAGAGGAAAACCTTCTGTGTACCAGAAAATGCCTACAGGTAAGGCAAGCACATGTTTAGCATAAATGTCAAATCATTCAGTTGAAAGGAGGCAATTTCTGGAGGCATCAGTGTGGGCACTGGGGAGTGGGCTGGCAGAAAACAGGGATTGTGCCCACAGTCCCAGATTTGGGTGGGTTGTTTAACCTCTTCCATCCCAACTGCTCTGCTGGCTGCGCCAGGTTCAGCAGCCCTGCACCTTCTATGTGGCAGTGAAATAGGTGTGAACCAGGTGTAAAGAGGAGACATTCACATGGCCTCCTGTCCCGGTTGCTGCAGAGGCAGAACTCCCAGAACACAGCCTGTGATTATCCAGAGTCTGCCTAGTAAGGATTTGATATTATCCTTAAGGCTGTCCTGTAATTGAAGTTGAGTGCAGGGCAAAATTCACTAACTGTTCTGCAGATCATACACCTCTCTGTTGCATCTTTGTGATAGGCAACCACAGGAGTCTTATTCTGCTTAAAGAAAAATGTTATGTTCTCCTATTTGCAGTTTTGAATTTAATGGTCAAGAGATTTCTTCAATACAGTGCCTGCAGAATTTCAGATATAACTTGCTGAGGTCTTATTAGACCTTAGGCTACATCTTGTAGCCTCTTGCCTTGTACGCAGTTATTCCCATAGCTCAACAGTTGAGTAATTTTCTGTTTAGCCCGGCTCGTGGTGCTGTACTGAAGTGGAGCACCTGAGTGTGGGCTATTTGTGGAATGAGTGCTTGCCTTTGCTTTGAGTGCTGGGCATTTAACTGAGATCAGGCTCTGGCACTCCTCTGGCAGAAATAGGCAATAAGTCTCAATTCTCCCTCTCTAGAAAGATAGAAGGTGATGAGGAGTGTGTTGGTCTGTGGCTGCTCAGCTTGTGAGTAAACGTCTTTTCTCTCTTGGTTTTTTGCAGAGTTTAGACTCTGTGGGGTAAATGCGTGTAGGTGCTGATGCATAAGAGGGAATATCAACCTTATGGAGCCAGAGGCCCAATAAATAAAATCAATGGTTTCAGATCAAGAGACTTTTGTCTACAAATGATAAGTTCTGTTAATATATCATCCAAACCTTTCCCTGTGCTGTGAGAGAGACATCCCAAGTGGCAGAAGTGCAATTGCATGTGTTATCTTCACAGTCTGTCTGGTGTTTGTCCTGCATTTCAATGGCAAATGATGCATGGTAAGAGTCCCTTCTCATTTGGGTTACTCAGGTTTTTTTCAGAGCAAGATAGGGACTCTTTCCTGAAGAAGCTCCTAAAATTTACAGCATAATTACTCAGTAATGTTGCAGAAGCCAAAGACTGAAATTATTGAGGAGCAATTAGAAGTTTCCCTGAGGGAACAGGCATATATTAAGGGATGAAATTTGATGAGACAACTGACCTTTGCGTTTTCCCAAGAAAACAATGAGCTATTTTATCCCCCTGTCCCCCCCATAACTTGTGGGGTCAGGCAACACAGCTATAAATGTGTATGTGATACATTTAGTGAATTATTGCTTCAACACTTCTAGAAGCAGTGACACTGTAAGGTCCTCTTTGGGTATACAAGTAGCCTCCTGAAGGAACCCTTTCCAAGGAGCTCCATGCTGGGATGTCCTGCTGCTGATAAACTCCTGGCAAGCCAGGAGTGCTGCCATGAGCATGTTACCTGTGTTCAGTCTCCTGACAAGCTGGGGGACAGGATGGGAGGGCAGTGCCAAGCCTGCTGCTTTCCAGCAGCATCTGTGCATGACATGTCATGTACATCTGTACATTGTCCCACCATCCAACAGAACCCAGGGACCAAGCAGCCAGAGCATTTTTGGCTTTATATCAGTATTCCCTTGGAAGTGCTGTGCCAAGTCCTGTGAGCGATGAGAACCAGCATATCTCATGAAGAAACACATGTACACAGTTGTCTTCTACAAAAATTGTAATTCTAGCAGGAGGGATTACAGGGGCTGCTGTGTGCTTTGTTCATTCAGTTCTATTTGAACCCTTGTCTTTTTTCCTACTTTAATATATTTTGATAAGGAGCATTAAAACAGTTGATCTAAAAGGGAAAACAAAAACCAGTGGTACAGGTTATATCATCTTGAAGGTTTTAGCACTGGAAAGGATTCTCTTCTTGCCCTATAAAGCAGATGCTGAAGCTGTACCTTAAATGCAGACAGCTTTTAAGTTACACTATGGACAGAGTCCTGCTTTCTTGGCACAGTTTCTTCTGCAGCTTCCAAGTCTTTCTGTGTTGTGTATCTTGATAGTTCAGGAGTAGTTTGGAGACTGTTCCTCTATTAGCTTGTCTGTCCTGAACATCTGTAGATCAGAGATAAAGAAAATATATATGAAAGCAAAATACAGAGCCAAGAGGAGCGTGCCACATTGGTTATTTTTAGTTTGGCAGAGCCCCAATACACGCACGAATACATGTTTCTGTGCCTACTTTCAATAAGTGAGAGATGAAGAGGATGGTAATGCCTGGTTGTTGGAGGAGGGATGGGATATCTGAGGTATAATCTCAGGCATTCCCCTGGCCTGTGCCTCACTAACTATGTCTGGGATAACTCAGTAAGTGGGAAAGGTGGCCCATTTGTGCACTTTGGGATCTACAGGTGCTTCATCACAGGAGAATGGTGCTGCTGCATGTTGCTTGGAGTTTGGGCACGTGCCAGTTGATCCACTAAAACAAAGACCTCTTCCTGCAGACACACTGGCAGTTGAGGGTGTATTTGGTGTTCTAGGTGTGCCCTTTATTGAGGGATGGGAAGCTCCTGGGCATAGCTGTATGAACTGTCCATGTGGTGACTGACATCTTGGCCCAAAGTAAGATGAAAAGTACTGCAGTGCAGAATGCCAGGAGGGGGTGATGAGTGTTTAGGAGGCTTTTCTTTGAGTCTGCAGAGCCAATTCAGTGAGTCTGACTGCACAGTGTGCACTAGGACAGGTCCTAGAATGTTTGTTGTGTCCCCAAAGCTGCTGACGTGTCTGGTCATGCTGGGTTTTTTCCCGTTGTGGCCAGGTGCTGTTGTGTGAGGAAGCAAGTCAGCACTGTGCTGCAAGCAGGCATTTGCCTTTGGCTTGTGAAATGGAGAGTTACTGTCAGAGAGGTTATCCAAAATAGAATCAAGAGTTTGAGAGGAAACGGAGCTGGCTTTTGTCCTGTGCTATGTTAATCCCAGCAGTATTTCTCTGTGCCTTCTGTTAGTAACCAGGCTACTGTCCATGCAGTTGTGTGTTGTTTGTGTAGCACCATGGGGATGCCTTTGATAAGCATTGAGCCCAGAGCAGCCCATGGGCTCTAGTGTCACAGGGAATTTTCCATAAATTATTTTTGAGGTGGTTGCTTCAAGCTCTTGATCACTGTTTCTGTACCAGTGCTACAGAACCTTGTCAGGAGATGGTGAAAGAAATCTGCATTTAGGATCACAGAGCCAGGGAATGGTTTGAATTGGAAAGGACCTTAAAGATTATCCAATTTCAACTGTTCTCTATTCACTGTGTAATATATATGAGTGTATAATGAATTAATGAGTTAAAAATATGTGGAGACCAACTCCTACATCTTGATGGATAAAAAGATCTTAGGCAAGTGTCTGTGGGTGAGGCAGTTGCTGTGTTAGTACAAAATGGAAAAAGTGTCCATTGAGCCAGGTGGGGAAAGGTTGGTGAGTTTAAGTCTGGCACCTGAATTTTAAAATTGAAGCAGAAAGTCAGGAGTAGTCCCAGCAAGCAGTCATTTGTTTGTGTGTGACATAAGTTGTCGTTTCTCACCTTGCCTGATGCTCAGTTTTGTAAAGCAGTGGGTCTGTAGCACTGGATTCTCATTCTGATTTCTCTGCTGCTTCTCTCAAAAACAAATGTGTCAGGAGCTGGCTGACTTTAAGACTTCACATAACTCTACTATTCACATCATGGAAAAATTGTATCTTCAAGTTTGTACTCAGAACAAAATACTGTTATGCTTAAATCTGCTAAATTGACAGTGTTCTTTTTATATCCATATTCCCTTTTACCTCCCCTCTTGCCAGGCTGTACCAAAGTACAATCCCAGAGTGATAGGTATTTTGTGGTGTAGAAAACACGCTTTCTAATTGGACTTTGAAACATGAAATCCAAACTCTCAGCATGGGTAGAGTGGAAGGTTCAGATTTGGATCTAACTTTGAAATTCAGACCTGGTATTAATGAAATAATTCTAATACTTTCAAGGTTTTAGCTTAATTTTTGTTCCTGACTCTTGTTCAAAGGAAGGACTTTCAGATTGCTGAAGGCTATGAGGTACTTCTGCCAATTTCTTCTGTGCCATGGACAATAAATAGCTTCCTGGCATGTGGGCAACTTGTGCAGAAATCCTGAAATGTGGGAGTGAGGCATCTCTGGAGATACTCATGGTCTCTTATCTGCCTGTAATGTGCTGTTATCAGCAGCTTCTGCTGCTCTGTACCTGAACTCTGTTTGTCACAAGTGGTTTCCTAGGATTTTGTACTCCAGTGGAACACTAGGAAGAGTATTATAGGACTTTTTTTTTTTTTTTTTTTTTTTTTTTTTTACTAGAAGGCTAAACACATGTACAACTAGAGAGAGTACGAGCACTTGGGTATAAGCTGCTGGGAAATCTGTTGTCCTTTTTGCCTGCCAGTTACTGATGAGATCCCACAAGCACATCCCAGGTTTCCAGCCTAGTTCCCAGGTGGCTTGTGCTGATGCTGTTATCACAGGGTGGCTGTTTCCTCCTCATACTCTGGCCCTCCTGAAATCCATCTGGATT
This sequence comes from Cinclus cinclus, assembly GCF_963662255.1. Taxonomy (NCBI): domain Eukaryota; kingdom Metazoa; phylum Chordata; class Aves; order Passeriformes; family Cinclidae; genus Cinclus; species Cinclus cinclus. Next base: position 26,453,668 of record NC_085049.1, read on the forward strand.
TGTTTTAATGCAGCTCCATCATAACAGATAGCTTGGGATAAGGGAAAAAAAATAGTCTTTTTTTTCCAGGTGGGTGATTCTGCTCCCCTTGTGGCACAATTGCCAACATTGTAGAGGAAAAAATCTACACTTCTCATAGGCTTACAAAACTGCAGAGAACTTGTGTTTTGTCACTTCTGTATTTTGTGTTATTCTTTAGCTCTAAGAGGAACTAAAAATGAAGTTATCATGGAATAGACTGAGTTGGGAAGGGACCCACAAGTCCAACTGCTGAGGATGTTTCCTTTGCATGTAAGCACCTATTATATGGATGTGCACTATAATAATATGATTTCTTTGATAATATGATTTATAAAACAGCACTGCATTCCTGGTCCCCTCCCTGACATACCCATTTCAGTAAACTATAGGAGAACTGGACACTTCAAGGATGGCTGTGCTCCTTTCCCTTTCCACTTACATTGCAGCTTACTTACTGCTATCCTTTCTTTTCACTGCTTCTATATTTAGCTTACAGATCTATCTTGGATCATGCTGCTGAAACTGCTGTAGGGATTTGGCCACTTAGGTGGCAGCTATACCTATATTTAGAAAATACTTGTGTTGACTCCAGTGCCCCACTGAATTCTACTTTCCTTACAGCTTTATTTAAAGAGTGGAATATTAATGAGCATCAAGATTTGACATCCATACTGCAATTAAGATAATTGATTAATTAAGAGGATAATTTAATACTAACTAACAACACTTGCTGTACAAAATAAGACTTATGTTCACCTCATTGGCATAGGCCTAGGCCCAGGCTCTGCACCTGAATATGTGTCAAATATCAAATAATTTTTTTCTAAAAGTTATTTTCAGGTAGACTAAGGGTTAAAAAGTCTGTAAGCCATATGCCAAATCTTAAGAGACTTTGCTGTGGTTGTGTACAGTAACCAAATAATTTCTTCCAGCCTTTACTAACTTTATTTTCTTATTTAAAATGAGAGAAGTAACAATGAACAAAGTGAGCACTTGTCTGCACCAAGGCCTTGGAACTAGATCTGCTGCATGTTTCTCTAGAAAAATTTAGCAGTGATACATTTGTTTTTTTAATAAATCAGGGGACTTTTGACCCTTTCATCATTGTGCAATGGACTTTGTTCAGCTTTTGCTATATGAAATCTTCTTAGCTGCATCTCCTCTTTGGGATAATGAAATAGAACACTATATTGTTCTTCTAAGCAAATCTGGATTTTTTTCTTCCTGTCTTTTTAGCATTTCATATGTTTTCCTATTTAGTCATGTGCTATGATCTACTTATTGCCATATCTGTGTAAATTATTGGCATGCATGATTTGCTGGCTTGCTTAAAACATAAGAATGGACATCATGTGAGGTGTTTTAGCTTTCCACTACCAAAGGCTGTTCACTCTGTCTTTCACAGAGTCTGTGATGACTCTGCCAGTCCCAATCATTATCTTGAAGGTGACCCTTCCTTTGCTGTCTGTCACTCCTTTCCTATTAAGCTATTTTTATCTATTATCATTGGGGAATTACATAAACATATTAGGGCTACCTCTTTATGAAGAGTTAGTACTGTAATTTTCTGTAAGGTTTTGTAATTTTATTCTAACATCACAAGTCTGCCACAGATCAAAGATTTCACTAGTTATTTTTGATAACCTACTGTTCTAAAAGCACTTATAAAAATGAAGTTATCCTCTATTAGATATAAGGATGCAAGTGTCTGTATGTAGGTTGGATGTATGGCAGCTTTTGGGATTGTTTTCAGTTCTGTTCTGGGCATCCCCTTGAAGACTGAGGGGATGAGTGTTCAAGAAGACATGGTGAAAATGCCAGAATTGGGTTTGATCACTCAGTAGGTGGAAGCTTTGCCTGAAGCTGGCACTGAACCAGTGCAAGCACATGATTTTGGCTGAGGTCTGGCTTTTCAAAACTACATCTGTTTGCTTGGATTAACTTTATAGGGATTCACATGGATGCAGAGTTCTTTTATATGGACCATCTTTAGCTGACCTTCAAGGAATTCCTTCATCAAATCCACCCTTATCCCACACCTGATTAGCTACACTTAACTGTGAAGCTGTAGAAGCAGACAATCCTATTCTTAAGAATGATTAAGGAAGGAAAGGAGGGATGAAAAAATGGCAAGGAGAAGAAAGACACAAACCAAAGAACTCCCTAAATCAGGCATTTTCCTCCAGTGCTTTTAGTCCTTGAAGGAAAAACAGGGATTCAGACTCAAGAGGGACTTGACTTTGCAGTACCTGAGGCAGAGTAGGAGTCGGTGTGAGCATCTGCTGTGGCTTAGGACTAGTTATTCTCCAATTCAGTGCTTTTGTCCTTCACAGCAAGCTGCTGCAACTCAAGGAGCAGCGTCCTAGTTAGTGTCCAGGGAGCCAATGGAAAGGGTTCATAGGGATGGATATGTGAGGAAAACCTCCTGGTCTCAGCTTGCCTGGGGAAGTATCAAAACACTGGTAAATCCCTTTGCCCCATCTCTCTCTTGTGGCTCCTGCATATCTATGTCCTTACTTATTGTCTCCTCAGTGATCCCTCAGCTTTCTTTGTAATTTGGATGTCGCGCCTTGGCTACTTTCTCCTGGATCAAAAAATGCTGAGCAACGTGGTGTTTTGTCACAAATCCCTTCCATAACTGTCTTCCAACTTCAAAAATAGTTTCCCCTCATTGAGTTGAGCAAATATAATAAATACAAGCAGTTGAGTCATCCTGAAAGGACATTTGCTGGGGATTTTTTTGGATGAATCATTTTAATTGGCTTCTTTGAAAACTGCAATTTTTTGAGCATTAAAAATTAATTAAGCGAGAGGAGGGAATGCTTGTGAGCAGTGTGCCTTTATGAGATTAACTGAGATTTGAGAACCAGAATTAAATATTATATGGAGCCAGGTAAAGGGTTTCCTTCATAAAAATGTTCCCAAGTAGAGAGTAGGAAAAGACTAGATCAGAAATTTGTTTAATTTAAGAGTTTATAATGTGGCACAAAGCTTCTCTAAATGCACAACTCTGTTCTGGGTAGAGAAGTACAAAAAGCATGAATGCGGAGTGGGATAAATTAGCCCACGTCTACTTCAGTCTAGAGCCTGTTTTCTGTGGAGGGAGGGGAAAGATAAAATCTGCAATGCACAGTGTATATCCCATTTAGTGCTTTTCAGTTTTTCCAGAAATGTGATTAGCACATATAGACCAAGCAACTCTAAAAGCTGATGGGAGTGGGTGACCTTAGTCCTCAAATATCCCTCAGTAGCCTGAAGCTTTTTCAGTCAAAGATTTAATTTAAGTTTTCGTTCTTTGAGTTTACAATATTTTCAATGCCTGCCTGTGTTTACAAGAAGTGGATTAAATTAAAAACCTTCCCAAGTATTTGTTGTGATTTGACAGCCTGCTGAGTAATGCTCATTGCACGTGTTTTTATTTTGTGGGACAGCTTTTTCTGCACAGGTTTATGCACTTTTCTGGACAGAGATTTGTGAGGCAGCTGCTCTGATTATAGACCAACTTTTTTAGCTCATCTATAGGAGAAGCAAATTGTACTTGAAGTTGTAGAATTACATATGGTTTAGTTCAGTGTTGGGGGAGGAAATACGTGAGGTTTTATACAATCCCGGCTGGCTAATATTTAACAATGCTTATTATGGAGTGCCTGGAGGCAGAGCTGCTTCTGCATTATGTGATTTGGGTGGTTGTTCCATTTGCTGGGAGCTCTGGAGTTCTGTACAAATTTTACCTCTAAAAGATGAAATGTTGCTCAAGTTTGCAGGTGGGGAGATTAAGATAGTGATGTCTGTTCAAAAGGAAATTTAATTAGTCTCATTTAATCCAGATAACTGTGGATCAGCTTTTGTTTGCTAGGATTAAAAGGGGTTGGATGTATCATCATCCCTCCCAACAAAAATATTCATGAGGGGTTAAAAATTATTTTTTTCATTAGAAGCCAGCTGGACTTGTAAGTTTTCTTACACACATGGCTTATTTTTCATATTTTTCTCTTCCTTTTCCCACCACTCAATTTTTTTATTTGTTCAGTTTTAGAAATGCCAGGTTAAAGACCTCTTTTAGGTAGAGGGAAAATAACAAATCCAGGATTTATTTTCTGTTTAATGTGGTAGTACTTCAATACTTGATATGAAATTTTAGTGGAAAATCTCTTCATACAGCACTCTGCTTTGGATTGGCCTTAAATGCAATGTATGAGTACAAACTGCCCCTTGAAGGGGTGAGACAGGCATCTTGTGGTGGCTCTTGGAAGCAAGTCTGACACTTCCTTACCTCTGGCAAGCAGACACCAAGGGGTGAACATCCTGGTCTACTCTGTGTGCCAAATATTTCTTTTTCCCACCACCTGCTCATCTTTCCTGTAACAAAAGAAAATAAAATATATTTTGTTTTCTAATAGGTTAAAATATCAGGGTAGCTATCAGATGAGCTTGAGCTACAGAATGAGAGGGAGGGAAACACAGTGCAGTGTTTAAAGCATCCTTCAATTTTTCGGACTCTTCCTGGTTGCCCTGGGCTGACTTGCTCCATGACGCAACTTGGGAAAGGAACTCTCCAGGAATGAAAGTGCAGCGTCAGAACTGGCTGGTTGGAGGGGAAAACTTCTAATTGCTAATCTTTTATATTTATATTTATATATATATATAGATATATCTATATAGATATAGAGAGAGAGCCATAGAGAACAGAATCTGATTTTTTCAATATATGAATTATGTATTGTTATTAAACACTAATCAAATGATTCAAATGTAATTGAATTTTTAAATTAAATCATTTAAAAAACATGATTTTTTTTAAGCACTGGGCCTTAATAAAATGCTGCTTTCTGCTGCTCTTTTATCAAGAACTTTTTTCACAATGCTGAATATTTTATGGTGCCAGGGGATATTACATTATCTCTTGATATTGCCAATCTGATAAAATAATAAAGAAAAAATCTCTACTGTAATTTCTTTACTCATTTTGATGAGAAACTATCTGGTAATTGATTAAATAGGAATGTATTGCTTTGAAAATGCAAATGAATAAAGTAACATCAGCATTAAAAATAGAAGACAAGGAATTCTCTGATCGCTTAAGTGATTTGTGCTTAATTCAATTACTTAGAAGTCTTGTTCCCTTACTGGTGGATTGTGATCTGTGCTCTGGGGGCTGATGAGTGCTGTGTCACTGGGTTCCAGCAGGGCTGACACCCCCAAATTTGCCTGCGAGGTGGGGTGTGGGTCTCAGTTTAGGTTGGGCTGTCTGTGGTTGTGAATATTAGCCTCAGTTAAATGGTGTGGTTATGGATAGGAAATCTGGTGTTGTGCCTCAGGCAGTGGCCAATCTGTGTATATATAAATACGATATGTAAATATGGGCAGTGGTTGTTTTATGTAGGGTCTGTAAGAGCTATTCCAGCAGTAGAACTGCCCAGGGGTCTTTGTGGTGCTGCCTGACCCAACTGTAGAATCCTGGATGTTTTGGGTTGGAAGGGACTGTAAAACTCATTGAGTTCCAGGGGCAGGGACACCTTCCACGATCCCAGGTTGCTCTGAGCCCCATCCAGCCTGGCCTTGGATACTGCCAGGGATCCAGGGGCAGCCACAGCTTCTCTGGACAACCTGTGCGGGGGCCTCAGCACCCTCATAGTCAACACTTTTTCCTAATATCCAATCCAACCCTGCTCTCTGTGTGGAGTCATTCCTCATTGTTCCATCACTCCAGCTGCCTGCAAACCATCTCTCTCTAACTTTCTTGGAGTGTCGCTTCTTTTGCCAGACTTGGGAGATATTAGCAGAGGTAGGTTGTTCCAATAGTTACTGGGATGCTCCTGGGTGAGGCGGCACACGGCTGCTTTAGGATGCAGACATCATTGGAGGGGGCAGAGTCCCATTTAATGTGAGAATCATTTGGTACCAGGCAGCTCCCTGCAGGCTGAGGCAGGATGGAATCAGGATCCAGGCAAGGCTGATCTGTGCAGCCATTCTTGGTCTTTTTTAGCCCACTGCAGCCATGAGGTAATAAACTAGCACTTGTGCCATGTGAGCAGCTTGAATACGGAGCTGGGAGGAGGGTATAACAGGCAGGAAATTCTGCTTAGGTTGCAGCAGCAGCAACTTTTTGCTGCAGTAGTTCTGAGGTAGCCTCAGGGAAGGGAGGAAGATGTTTGCTTTCTGGCTCTGATGGTCCCAGTGCTTTTCTTCAAGGGACAAGTCTTTGAAAAAATGTAAACTAATAGCATGATCCATGATCATCTAGTCCTCTTAAAAATTAAGTCTGTGGTTGACACCTTTTATATGGAGATTGCTGTGAAGGGGCTGAGTGTTTGCAATGAGCATTGTAATTCCATAAACTGACATTACATCCTCATTTCCCAACATTTTATAAAGGCCGCTATCTCAGATGCTGTTGTTGCCAATTTCCTGATGCTTGCTGTTTCCAGCCACTTACATCTACATCTTGTCATCTGCTTTTGGTTACTTGGACACCTTCTTGTTTAATATTACAAAATAAATAGCTGTTGTTGCTGCCAGCAGTGCTGGGAAATTTTTGTTCAGGTCCTGCCTTATATATTTTAGAAGACATGGAGCCTTCCCTTACTGATTATATGTCCTGGCTCTCTCTGGACACAAAGAAATAGCCAGCCTAATAACACTTTTGTACTATAACACTTTTGTACTATTTACTTAATTCCATCCCTGCCAGTCCAATGGTTCTGTGGCAATGACAGTTTTTGTATTTCAGACGTATCTCAGGACGCTTCTTTTAATGTGTCTTTCTTTGTTGAACAAGCTACACTTTCTAGGGAATCCAGGCTACACATTTCAGAGTTGTTACAAATATTTCTGATTATGGGTCCAACCCAGTACTGATTGTCTTTCTTGGGCTGGGATGGAAGAATGGCTTAAAAGGCAAAACCAATTATTTAGAAGGATTTTTTTAAAGTGAAACTTTTGTGTGAAAGTAAACTCTACTTTTTTTTTAATTGAAACTGGGCAAAAATTGAGAACATGAAAATGAAATACAGATGTTGATTTCAGACTGAAAAAATATTTTTTAGTCAAGAGTGTAGACCCCTGTAGACACACTACTGAGCCCTTCTTTGCCTCATTTTTTTCTATTGCGTATCTCCACTCCAAGCTGAATTTTGTTTCTCTCTTAATACAAAGTGATTAAAAGGAGACTCTGTATTTCTTCATGGTCAGTGTAACTCAGTGTGTTTTCATTTTTTTTACACTATTTGGACAATATGAAACAGCTACTGCAGTGAATCTGGTCCATGCAACTTCACTGAAAATCCTTCTAGGCCATAAAGGCCACAATAACCCAACATTTTCTGAGGATATGGTAGAGAGAAATCAAAATCCTGTATCTAAATGTTCATTTTCAAAGAGAAGCTACTTTTTCCTTGCCACTCTACTTAAAGGCAGAGTTTGCAAGGCTTTATCTGAAAAATCTCAGAGATGAATATTCCATTTTTACCTGACTGGCATCTGCTGCACTGGGAGCAATGGGATGTGGGAACAGCAGCAGGGTTAAAGGTGCTAGAGACCAGCAAAGGCTTTCTTCTACTTCTTTCCATGTTGGAGGATGCTAAAAGGGGGGTATCTCCTAGCAAACAGAAAGCCAAGAAGAAAAGGGACATTATACCCCTCCAGCTGCTGTTTTGTTTTGTTTTCCTTTCCCCTAGTAAACTCTTCTCATTGTATTCCTGTTGAGGACTTTCCATCACTCTTTTCCCACTTAAACAAAAATATACCAGAGGTTTGGGGTGCTTGGGTTGGAAAATGGACTTTATGACACCATCAAATACTTCAATCCCTTTACCATCAGCTGTTTGTAGGGTACCTGATTTACAAGGAAGGGAATGCACATAACATTTACCCCAGAAGCAGCAGTCTCTTTCATTCATCTCCTGGTGGTTCAGCTGCAGACAGTTTTTCAATTTAATTACTTCCATGTAAAATAACTTGTCTCTCTTCTGATCCCTGAGTTCACCAATACGTTGAAAATGACAGTAAAATGACACTTTAGAGAAGGTGAGCGGGATAATATGACTACAACTCCCAGTGTTTTTAAAGAGATGAGGGCATCACTCTACTGTAGGAAATTAAAGAAATTAAAGATGATAATAAGTGTAATAATAATTACCATGACCTTCATCAAACAAGGTAATTATGATGACAATTGGTGTTACTTTAAATCAAGTGTGAATTAGTTTGAAGAAGTAACATTAGGCACTATTTTTGTGGCTGCTTTATCAGCAGGAGGAAAACCAACAGCTTCAAATAGTTCATTTGGCATAAGGATCCAATATATGTGATGATATTCCAAAGGTCTTGATGGTCTAGAAGTGAGGCTGCATCAGACACTGATAGCCAGGAGTGCAAACCTCTTCCCCCAGAGGACAGGACACAGGAATAGAAATCGAATGGTTTTGAGCCTTGACTTGAGCCCTGTTACTTGGTCAAGATTCTACATGGTTTTTATATGTGTCAAGCCATTTGTTTTAAGGATTATATCCTGTTGTAGGAATGTCTTTTATTTCCCTTTGCTCCTTGCATTGTGGTGGGTATGTTTTATTGTTTCTAGGACCTTTTTTTTTTTTCCAAAGAAATTCAGAGATTAAAACACAGTGATAGATACTCATGTGATCTGGGTAACAGTGTAATGTCTATTTTGTTTCTAGCATAGTTAGAGCAGTAGCAATCACAGCAAAATTCAGTGTAATGTCTCAGTAAAACTGAAAATGTGCCTGAGTTCTTGGAAAGTTTTCACTTTGCCTGCCTAGAAGCTTTTCTACCTGAAGGCACCTCTGCAGAGAACTCCTGGCTAACCAGAAGCCCTGATCCTGAATTCAGGATTGCTCCATCACAGGCTTGGCCTTATGGCTCCCATCACACCACTGTGGCCTTTGTGACTCATTTCTGAAAGTTGTTTGCATAGATAAAGCTCTCTTTAGAGAGCGTCTTCACTTTTCCTGGGATGACATGCTCACAAGGACAAGTTGGAGTGAGGTTTCAGCTCCTTGCTTTTGGGCTTTGTTAGAAGTGCCCAGAGGAGATGGGAGGGCTCATGAGTGTTGAAAACTCTTCTTCCCCATATAATGAGTTCTCTTTGGACACCTGCTTAAAACACTTTTCCAGGATGCTGATTCCTTGAGTTGTAAAAATGGTGGCACATAAGAGGGGGAAAAGCTGATGGACTGCTGAAATATGTGTATTTGGTACAGTCTTGTGGATTCCAATGAAGATTTCTTTCCTTAAACACCTATTTTAAATAGCAGTAACATTGCCATATTGTTCTGTATCTAACCTTTCCTCAGGGTGTCTCTGCACTTGTGGAGTGAATTGTATCCAAAAGCACCTGTCCTTTGTAGAGTCCCCAGTTACCAGGTGTGGGACAATTATTGAATGTTGTGCTGACATCAGGAGGTGAACCTGTAGGAAGAGCTTGCAGCAAGCTGCTGAAACCTGATGCCATGGAGTGTGGCTGTAGGAAGGACTTTGTGTCCCCAGCTGGATTGCCTTCTTGTAGCCACTGCCAAACTGATGCTGCTTCAGTAAAATTACAGTGGTGAAACTGAGAGAAGTCTAATCTCTCATACAGTTCATAGGCAGCCCAAGTGGGAGGGGTCACAGTGCTGAGGAGCACCCCCAGTATCCTGAGAGGAGCTCTCCTCTGGCTGCAGTGGGATACACATGCTGGATGGGATCCTTGTGTACTGCAGAAACCACTGTATAGCAAGTTCCAGGATGGTGGTGAGATAATTTGGCATGAAGGAGCCCTTCAAAATTAAGCACAGACAGTGTAAAAGGTGCTTTGCAAAACCTTCTTTTGTACTTGTCCAAGTGCATGGGCAGAAATATGGATGAATTGGGCTACTGGGTGAGTTTTCAAGGCTTTGCCTGTGATAGTTGGAGTAAGTGATTATCCTGTCTCCTTTACTGCAGAGCATTTCTGTCTGAAGTGTGGGACATGTGATTTTCCTGTTCACAGAGCACAAAGCAGACACCTCGCTTGGAGAAAAGTGTTTAGTCTGGGTGAGAACTGCTCTTTGTGTGCATGCATGTGATTTATTTATAATAGATAATTCCTTCCAGGCAGATGATTTCTCCCATCTCCCTTTGAGCCAGAGCCAGGGCAGTCTTTGTCAGTTATGTAAGGTCTGGTAAGGGTGGTGCATAAGCAGCAGCCTTTAATTTTCATCTCTGACGGAAAATGAGACGAGCTAGCCCACTTACCCCAAGAAATGATAGGGTTGTGTTTGGAAAGGCTGCTGCCCAGCTGGGAGGACAAAGCCCTGCACACCCTGTGAAGGTAGAAGCGTGAGGGAAATCATGGTGCTTGAGCAGAGCCATCTACAAAAGACACAGCCAAGCAGGTCCTAGAGAGGAGGGAGTTGCACTTTCAAATTAGCTTTCCTCTCTTTTGTGTTGTTCTGCCTTTTTCCTCATCTTCAGAGGCAGAATGGGCAGGAAATTCAGGAGGTTCTCCTGAAAAGAAGCAGTTCCCAGGCTATGGGAGGTAGATGTGCAGGGGCATAGTTCCACCTAGGGGTGTTTGATTTACAACTTATCAATATATTTCAAGCATTTGTTTAGTAAAATTGTTTGTTTCTACAAATAGGGTAGAATGGTAAATCTGACTTTTAAAGGTCCTCTGAAAATGAGATTCTAAATAGAGATTATTATAACACTTCTGCACTTGCCCATGTGAAGACAGGCTGTGAAAGTTGGGGCTGAGAGTTCACTTTTGAGAAAAAAAAGGTTGTGTGGAAGCCCCACAGCAACCTTCCAGTATCTGAAGGGGCTCTTCATCAGCAGCTGGAGTGAGGAGACAAGGAGCGTAGTGGGTTCTAAGTGAAAGAGGGGAAATTTAGATTAGATATATGGAAGAATTTCTTCCCTGTGAGAGTGGTGAGGCCCTGGCACAGGTTGCCCAGAGAAGCTGTGGCTGCCTGTGGATCCCTCGAAGTGTCCAAGGCCAGGCTGGATGGGGCTCTGAGCTACTTGGGATAGTGGAAGGTGTCCCTGCTCATGGCCGGGGATGGAATGGGATGGGCTTTAATGTCCCTTTCAACCCAAACTGTTCTATGATTAAGTAGCATAATTGCATATTACCTTGACTTTTCTAAAAACTAGGCAAATGTGACATTTATCTTTAATCTAAATTGAGTTTTTACATTCTAAGGTCTGTATAGACATTTCTCTATCAAAGAAATATGGTAGCGCTTTACTCCCTGTTTTTATTCATCTTGTCTATAGCAATATAAGTGATAGATCCAAGCTGAGAGAATTTGGAATGGGTCAGATTGGAGGGGAGGGTGTGTGGGTGGAGAACTTTTCCAGGATATTTTTCACAGTGGCCCTGAGGTGCTGTGCCAATTGCTCATAGTCTCCTCTCCCTCAGGCAGGCAACTGGAGCTGAGGGTAAATTGCATAACCCTAAACCTGTGTTGTCTTTGCACAGGCATTTATGATTTGTATCTTCTTGGCCACATCTCATTTTTCAATGACTTGTGCATTTTGCAGCCTTTAATAGAAATATCTGTATTCTGGACGTTAGCAAGGAAGTAAAATAGTTATGCTAATTTTTTATAGCACTTTACTATGTTTAGTTTGCAAAGGGCTGTAAAAGGAGGGCTTGTGATACTTTACTGAGGAGAGGTCAGAGGTGCGAAGAGGCTGAAGTGATGTGGACTGAGGCTGTTACAGGGGCTTCCCTTTTTTTTTTAAACAGTTTACCATCCCTGCCCATGAATTGCAAACAGAGGTGTTGTAACAAATATGGCCTTGCATTCCCCTTAAATTTTAGTAGGCTGTTCGTATATGTGCAGAATTAGTTGGAAGCAGGGCAGATTTAGACTGTGTGGGGCACACCTTATGCCTGTGCTGTTATGACAGAGCAGAGTAGCTGTTCCCCAAGTGGCTCTGAGGCATGGCCCTTTCTCTGCCCTCCTGAGCTGCATCAAGCTGTTGTTCAGACTTGACCACAGAGGAGAAGTTTGGATGTTACAGCTGTAATCTTTAGTAAGGCTGTTCCATGTGAAATCCTAAACTCTACAGCGTGGTTGCTGCTCCAGTCATGAGTTCTCTCTCCCCCCTGCCCCCAGTCAAGAGGAAAGGTTTTGTGCAAGAAGAGGGGAAGAAGAAAAGAATGTTTAACTATAATCTGACTCTGGCAAGTCATGTTCTATTTAAAACTTCACTGCACCCAAAGAGCCCAGCCTGGCGAGCAGCGCGACCTGACAGCAGAACTGGTTCAGCACAGGCATGAGCATCCCAGGCAGCTTTTGCAGCTTCCCCTGGATCTGTCTCTACCTCCCTCTCTCCCACATCAAATTCTCCATCACCTCTGCAGAGGCATGTACTGCCTTTATGAAGCATTTGATACAAATGTTGGTGCTAGGCTCCTTCACTCCAGTTTAAACATGGGTTTACTCTTGTTTTCACTGGCTGTTACATTATTTGTTTCTTTGAGTCTTTCCCTCTCACGTTCTGTTCAACTTATTTTAAGCCAAAGGCGGTTGAGTGTTTATCCTCTGTCTCCTAAAACACTTTCCTCTGCTTTGTCTTACAAGCAAGTTATGAGTAAAGACCTTGACCTATCAGTGTATAGGCTTGCACTTGATTTCCCTCACCCATCAAGGAGAAACTAAGTAAGAGAGAACTTTTTTTCTTCTTTTTCTAGTTCCATTAAAGTTAATACTGAAGGGGTCCTATCCTTTTTTCCTTCCCTGAAGGGAAGGTGGGGATAGTAAGGAGCAGGATCTGTGTTTCCATTTTCCATTGCAGTAAATCTTAAAGAAGATGGGAAATTGGTCTGATTTCTGTTTTCCAGCCCTGCCCTGGGGTGTTCCCCAGTATTGCCACCTAGAAGCATCCACCCTCAGCAGGTTGGTGGGAGGCAGCAGTTTCTGGTGGAGCCCTGTGCTGCCCAGTCCAAGGAGGGAATGTTGTCTTTCCTGTCCCTTCAGCCTCAAAATGCATTTTTTTTCTGTGCGGTTAGAAAAGTAGTGACAGTAATGGACTTTCCCTGGGGATGTTTGTTTTATTGGCAATTATAATTAGCAGCACTAATATGTTTACTCTTCCTGATAATTTATGGAAAGACACTTTGATTTTGTGTTTTTTTTCCCTTTGTAAGTCTCTACACTCTCAGAAATGAAAAACACACTGTGCTGTCTCTTGTCACACTAGCTACCCTTTGAAATGCAACTTACTCCATTTCTGTTCTCAGTGAATACCATGGCCCCTTTTTGTCCAAAGCCTGTTGTTCTGTTAGTGTAAGTCTTGTTGGTTTTTTTCCCCATTATGAAGAGAAGTTCATGGTCAGGATCTCTATTGTGTATAAACAAAGGTGGATGAAAAACCTAAGCTGTCTTTCACTGAAAAAAACAAGAGACTGTTTCTGCAGAGACAGGTTTGGATTTACAAAGCAAGTACTGGATAATGTCAAAATTGTTGACAAGCAACAAATCTTGGTTTGCAATCCATGTCTGGTCCCTGCTGCCCAGCTGAGCCTCAGAGGAGCTGCCTTCCCTCATGAACACATTGGAGTTTGGGCTGTGGCAAGATTAAAAAGGTGGAGTCTTTGTTCTTGGAGACAAAACTTCTGATGGTGTTGTACATGAGGTGTTCTTGTGCCCTCCTTCTGCTTCTTTGTACCTGTGCACCTCCCTGGCCCCAAGCAGCACACAGCTCTGCAATTTTGTCCCTTAGCTTCTCAGTAAGAGCTGACCACAACATTCATTAAGGTACAACCAGCCTGTTTTGGCTTTGAATTCTTCTTCCAGTCCAGCCTTAGGCTTTGCACATGCCAGAGTGTGCAGCTGCCTTTCACCTGGGCCAGAGCTTGATGTTTTTGGCAATGGTTTCCATTTTTACCCGGTTCACAGTGACAATCCACATGAACTCTTCCCACTTGTGGAAATACGGTAGACGTGTCCCGCAGTTTGGTGGTGCTTTTGTGCTTTGGTTTCTTTTAGAATAGTTGTAATTCTCTCTATTTCACTAATAAAGTGTTTATTTGGCATGTGAAGTCTCTCATGTTCTGATTTTTTTGTTTCTGCATCTATGAAAAATAAAGCTTTGTGAAGTCAGTGCTGTGGACTTAGAATTTGACTTTTTTTTTTTTTTTTCAGCCAAGGTTTCTGCTGTGAGTCCAGGAGAATATCCCAGTTAGCTATTGATCTGTATCAGCCAGGTTTCACCACTTCTCCTCTGAGAATTTTGATTTGCCAAGAACTAGAGCCACAACGTGCCTGAAATGTCTCTGACAGTTACCTTTACCAACCTCCCTCAGCTTTTGGCACCCCCACCACACACTGTTTGTCTTTAATGCGTGCAGATATATGCTGCTGGACCAGAGGTATGACTGAGCATGCAAAGTATCCATTATAAGCAGGTTCTGATTTTCTCTGTTCGTATGCTAGTTAAGCTATCACAGTTCCTACTGCCAGGAAAATTTCCCTTTTATGCTCCTTACATAAATACAGCAATTGTCCACATCTCTATATTTACATTAAAATGAGCGCTTACTTTTGTTTTTCTTTGAGTAATATCAGTTCTACTGGGCCTAATCCTGGGCTATGTCAAAGTCTCTAATCTTACACATTTTACTGAAAACTGAGTGATTAACCTCTTGGCAAAGCTATTTGGAATATCAGGGGGGATTAAGCTGTTGAAATAGAGCTATGGACAGGCCTTTTGGGTCCTTGACTGTATCCCTAGCTGAGTCTTTTCCTACATGCCATGCTAAATGAACTCAGTATTGCTCCTTGACTTGGCTTTTCTACAGAGGTTTAACAGTCTGGTGGCACAGTGTGTTCTTTCCCCAAAAAATATGCTCAAACTACACTTCCCATTTGTTCAAATGGCCTTCCCAGGTTACATTTCTCTTTCTGGAGAGTCAGTCAAACCATATCCAGAGGTCTGCCTGCAGAGTTAGTTAGCCATGACTGGAGTACAGATTAATAACTCTTTTTTTTTTTTTTTTTTTTTTTTTCTTTCTTTTTTTTTTTTTCCCCCCCCTGCTCATTTAGCAGTAGTTCGTCCTTTTCCCCCTGCTGTAGGAAGTTGCAAAAAAAAAAATTCCCAGGGCTTGGAGTGACGTTAACCCAATAATTGTGCTAATTTATGAGTTGATGGTTGATAGCAGAAGATGTAATTATTCTTTTCCAGCCTTAGCTACCTCACTGTGATCAAATATGATTACATGTTATTGTTCAATGAATCATATGCTGGACACAATGCACTGACCTGATGGCACCGTGCTCCTTGGTGGCATTTGATTATGAATTTAGATAACTTCCTTATCTTGATTATCAGAGGCCCTAATCCCACAAATGCTTGTGAATATTTTAAAATTTACTGGCAGAATAAATCCATGTCTGAAGTTTTGTGTTGAAGCCTGAGATTAAAAGGTTTTGGGAGTTTTTCAGTCCCTGCAAGTACCTGTCTTTGCTGTTTTCATCCTGGCTTATATTTATATTTGTCATCTTTGTACCTTGATTTTAGCCCAACATTTTTCCAACCTCAACTGCCTTTACACAAAACCTGAGAGTAATGTGACCTTTGCTTGTCAGCATGGGAGAGAGTGTAAATTAATTCATAGACTTATTTTGTACAGTAGGTTCTGGCCTAGGTGCTTTTATTGGAGCATCCTTAACGTCAAAAGCTAAATAAGTCCAGGCTTGATGAATCCTCTGTGTCCTTGCACGGCCCCTGTGCAATCCAGGCTACACAGAACCACTGTTACACCCTCACAGTCACTTTCTTGGCATCAGACCTGCAGACTGATTTATACCCAGTGCATGTTTATTGGTGTGTGCATATTTATGAATCTGTATGTTTTCATTTCAGGTGGATGTCCCCCTTAAATCAATATTTGATTCATGCCATTAAAACAAACCTAGAAAAAGCAATGCCACGGGGAAATACTTAACCAGGCAATTTCACCAGGGACCTAGTTATCTCTTGATGTGACTACAATACAAAGCACAATAGTAGAAGCAGCTCTAATTTGCCTTTGTAAGATTTGTCTTAAGGCTGATGGGAGGAAACCAAACCAAAACCTGCCTGAGACATAGGGCTTAAAAACCTGAGGAAAAGCATTCATATTTCAGAAATTTGGCATATTTTTTCTGAAGCTGAGGGATGCTTTTCCTCAGGTTTTTAAGCCCTATTTTGTGCACATGCCAAATTCAGAAATTTGGCACATGTACAAATCTGCCTGAATCTTCCCCACAGTCCTGTAAGGCAGACTGCCAAGCAGAGGTGGTCTGTTTAACGAAGAAGTAGAAAAAAAAAAAAAAAAAGTGTTGTGGGGATCCCCAGTTGTGGGAGTCATCCTAAGGAAAGGGACCGTGGCCCTGGGTGGGAGGAGATTGTGTGAATTGCCTGTGCAAGACCTACCAAAGAAGGGAAAGGGATAGAACAATCTGGGAAGAAGGGAAAATGTGGGTGGTGGCAGCAAGGACAACCTGCGGACAGGGAGACCGAAATAGAGCCATGAAGTTAACCCATTCCTGACCTCAGCCAGGTTGCTGTTTCTGCTCTCAGCATCAAAGCTGATGCCGGTACCCACGGACTGTTCTCTGAAATGCGTGGTAGTGTTGTTGTGTCCTGCAGAACTGTGCTCCAGTGACTGGCTGCAGTGCCAAACACCTCCTGGAGCAGAAGAGATGAATCCATGCTGCCTCCACTCAACTGTTCCTGTTCCCTTGTGAAAAAACAAGTAGGTGTGTTTTAACAACTAGCTCTGTGGTTGGGCTGATCTGCCTGCTTTCCCTTTACCCCATGGAGAGGTTTTGTGTGCGTTTGTGTTCAAAAATACCGCATCGTTTGTTTGCTGTCAGCCGGAGTCCCTGCTGTGCTATTCTAGGTACTGTTCCATTTGATAATGAATTGCTTGGGCTTTGATACATCTTAGTGTGCAAGTCACTCCGAGAGAAGGGAGGGTCAAGCTGTTGGTTTGTAGGTGTTGTAGCGTCAAATGTCCTCTTAATCCCAACATAACCCAAGGATTTGTTTGGGGTTGCTGCAGCGTTCAGTTTCTCAGGGCAGCCCGGCAACGATGGAAGTGTAGTCCTGTTAGGAAAGATAAAGATTTGACAAGAAAGTCTCACAAATATATATGTATAACAGAAAGACTTTTGAATGTAAAATCTTAAGAAATAGAAATTATAGCAAATTTTGATATATATATAAAAAAGTAATTGTTGAGCCAGTCTTACTGGATAAATAAGAAGTCAAAAGGTAAAATAAGTTGGAAGGGGTTTTTATGACTTAGAACAAAAAATAAATTTACTTAAAAAAAAGAAGTTTTTACCAAACAAAAATATTTTCACAAGCAAACAAAAAAGCCAGTGTTGTAAGTAAAAAGGTCTCAAAATTTTCCACTGCAAGAAAACAAAAAAAACAATTTCTAGCTTAAACTGTAACATACTAACTTTTTGTAATTAAAACATAGTAACGTGAATACAGTAATGTTAGCAGTTTTGATAGGCTATAAGTAACAGTAAAATTATGAATTAACTGTCATGTTTTAAGATACTCTGCAATAAAAAGTACATAATGCATTATAACCAAAACTGGAGCTGACTTCAGACAAGCCTGCAGCTGATGCTGACCTCTTGTCACCCACGACCCGTGAATTGCTGTGTCATTTGGATACAATAAACATCATTTTAAAGAGCACGTGGAGCCCCGCATCCCTCTTCCATCTCTTACATAGTCCTGTTTTCACCCTCAGGCTTTTCTGCTCCAAGCCATGTGCTGGATGCATTTCTAGATGCTGCTAGAGAAGTGAAGCCTTAACTGTGCTTCCGACTCAGAGAATGAGTAATCCCTACCT
Organism: Cinclus cinclus; assembly: GCF_963662255.1. Classification (NCBI taxonomy): domain Eukaryota; kingdom Metazoa; phylum Chordata; class Aves; order Passeriformes; family Cinclidae; genus Cinclus; species Cinclus cinclus. The sequence goes on from NC_085049.1 coordinate 26,471,534, forward strand.
TTTCCTTCCAGATATCATGCAAAGCAAACCCCCAGCACAATAACACTGCTGCTGCAGTGGCAGATGAGCACAGGGGTTATCTGGTCTCCAGCCTTGCTTCTGCACTTCCCACAACCTTCCTGCCACAGGGTGGGCTGTGAAGAGTCTCCTTTCACCACGGGGGGCTTTTGGGCAGAGGTCAAGGAGAAGCCAGAGCTACAGTGAGACCTTCAGGATGGATCTGAGTACAAGGGCAGATGGGTTAACTGGGAGCTGAGGAACCAGGCTGTGATGGGTGCATGTGATTTGGGCTCTTCCCTGTCAATCTGAACTAGAGTGTTTTAGAAAATGCATTTCCCTAAAGTTTTTCAGATTTTCGAAGTTTTTAAAGACTTAGTCATGAATGCACTGTGGCCTTGGGGAGATGGTTCTATTGCCACTGTGGTAGAGGGTGACCTGTGCTCCCCAGGATGGCACCAGTTAATTTGGGAGTTGAGTCCCTGAAGATGGCAGTAAAGTCTTTTCTTGTCTCTACCGTGACCAGGTTTGTGTCTGAGTAGGGCAACTGATGGAAGATAAGCTTGCACTTGATCTTAGAAACCTAATTCAAAGAGTATAGACACTTGCAGAGCTAGGCCAAAGTCTTGGATATGTAAGCTGGAGTTTCAGTGGTGTAACCAGAGTGTTTCCCAACATTCCAGCCCTTTCCATAGAGACTCTGTATTGGCTTTTCCTGAGAGCTTCCTAAATGCTGTTCCAGCAGCAAAGGGTGAGGGCCTGGCATCATCAGTTGTGTTTTGCTTTACATGGGCTGCTGCATGTGCAGCTTGTGTGTCTCTGTGTGTGGGTATTAGGAACAAAACACTGCATTTTGGCAGTGTTTGTCTAAATCTTCCTGTTCCCTTTGTCTCATACCCTAGGAACAGAAGGAGGGCTTGAGGCTCCAGGGCTGATTTTTACATGGTCTGTAGATCTGGTGCTGTGAAATCATTCTACTCTGTGTTGCCAGTGGGTCTTATTGGTGGTTTGGGAAGAATAATCACAAGAGTTTCTTGGTTTATGTAAATAGTTTACCGTCTGTGCTGGCAAGGAAACACAGTTTAGCCACTTGTGATCCTGAAGAAGCTTCTGATGTTGGCATCTATGCTGTAAAAATAGATCCCAAACCTATTTTCCCACCTTCTGTTGTGGCTTTTGAGCTGCCTTGAGATCACTTTAACTGATGATGTTTACATAAGGGCATACTTTAAGATAGCACTTCTCCTAATATTAGCCCTTGATCTCTACGAAAACATATGGACCCCATCTAGTGTATTCTGTATAAGTTAATATAGGAACTAATGCAGCTCGTATAATGGAAAAATAGAGATTTTCTTCTGAGAATTGTGCTGTACCACCTTCTCTTGTAGGCAGCAGGGTACACTATGTTACATATGACCTGTGTAAATGAGAATATTACGTTAATGGATACATACAGATATTGATTATATTGTCATCTAAGAACACAGCAGACACTTCCAAACACTCCTTCTTCCAAGGCAGATTGCAGCATTAGGAGCTTATGCAGGAATCTGAGATGAAGTTGCATCTGAACTTCTGTAGAATGCTTCTGGGAGTGGTTCCTTATTTTCACAGGTCCTTAAAAACTGGAAAAGTCCTTTTCCTTTATCACTGTAGTTTATATTGTATTATTGAAATGCAGTTAACTACAGTAAGCATAATCATTTGTCCTGTGTTAGCACCTCAGCCAGACCAGTTATTGATCAGTACATGTTCACACCTGAGGTTGTACAAGAAGCACACAGGGAGGGAAGTCTGCACAACTTTGCTCTTTCAAAAGCCTGTCAAAAGTTTTCATCCAAACATCACATTGGAGATCAAATTGAATTTGCACGGCATTAATTTGATTTATCCTATACATAATGTGGTTATTTTTTAACACTAGCTTTCTTTAATTTGTGAGCCTGGTGGTGTAATTTTAATGCCTGGTCATGAGAGAGGCAAATACCATCTGAACGCATGAGTCTGCAAATGCCAAAGTGTGTTTGGGTTTCCCAAACTTCTCACAAGTACAAATTACCTTCCCAAGGAACACTTCTATTTTGTGGGAGTGTTTCTTCAGCATCCCAGTTATCTTCTTGAACATAAAATTGGGTTTAAGTGGTTTTTGTTTAATGCTGGCTTGTGTCAGGCACTTTTCTGTCAGGAGGAAGGGACAATCTGCTGATGCAGATAAGCAAAACTGGCTCAGCCTTTGCCATGTTATGTAAATAGCAGATTTGTAGAGTTGCCCCAAGGAAGATTATTTGTATTTAATCGGGCAGTCTCCAATGTCTGTGTTCCAGAAAATCAACCTCAAATGCACTGAAGTTAGTGGAGGGACTTCCTTGTGCTTTGAAAAGTCTGATCCAGACTCCAGTGTTGCTGATCTTGGATTTTTGGGAGGAAACACATCTTTATGCTTTCGTCCTCCTCTGACCCTTTAATATTCTGTTAAGCAATTAAATCCAGCCAGAGATCATATAAAACAAATTTAGGGGCAGGATTTATATATTGTCCACATATGGTAGCAAAATGAATTCTCAGTTTTCTTATGTGTTTCTGACCACCACTTTTTCCACTTCCCAAACATTTTGAGCATCTTCAGTAAAGGAACAAAACTCACCCAGTGGCAATTTAAGCAATCCCAACAAGCGACGGAATCATCCTAGTTCTTCAAATCAAACCCTCACATGACTTGTTTCACAAGAATGCACATCCTAAGATGTGTCTGAATTGGTAAAAATGGATAAATAACTTCAAATAGTGATACTGAAATTTCCCGTTGTGACTGTTGTGTAGCTAAAACAAAATTTTGTATTTATTGATGAATGTATTTGTTCTTATTGTGCAGGCAACATTTACAGCTTCTGAAAATTTGTTCTGTTTATTTTACAGTGCTTAGAAGACAACACTAATTTGTCTTCATTTGCATCTCATTTTAAAGGACAGTGATAATCAGTTGCAGGGAGATGTGTGCATATGATTTTTGGATATAAAAACATATTTATGTACATATATGTATACACAAACGAAATTCTTTGCTTTCCTATAAAGTTTGAGAGAACTGCTGCTGCTGGGATTGTACCACAATTTTCACATCCTGCAACTCTCCCTTGTACTCTTCTTTTTTGTTTTGCATGCCTAAAGTTTCAAAACCCTGCACAGATTGTATTTATGCAGGATAAAAAGAATTCTAAAGGGCAACAGACCTTCACCAAAAAAAACCCAAAAAAACCCCAAAACCACTCAATGAAACTAATTGAGGCTAACACACACTGCTCATTGCACAGTTCTATATCAAACCCATTGAGCAGGCAAGCTCAGCAAGCTCCTGCAAAAAAAGAATCCCCAGCTTTTGTTTTTCCAATTATACCAACATTTTCAGGTAAAAGCGGGGAGGGAGAAGTACCTTTTTTTGGACTAGGAGCAAAAAAATTAAGTGCATTGTTAAATATTAGTGCAGAAAGTGCACTAGCATGGGTTGATAGATGTCCTAAATGAGTGGATTTAACAAGTGATTTTATTTTGTTAGACTTTTTCCATAGTGTGTGTTTGGTTATTAATAGTTAATAGCACACATAAGTTGAAGACAAATAAGCTTGCATGGACCAGTTGGTCTGATTCTGAAACGTTGGCTTGCTCATGCAATATTCATGTTTAATTTATAGACACTTGCATCACCAAATGTGTGAATAAAAGGGATGGGTAGGAATACACAGCAGTTACCATCCTTGCTGATGCTTGCCAAGATACTTTCCCTATTTTAAGAGGCAGGGAAGTGGCTGAGAAACCCAGGATGCCTCCCCATGATAGGAGAGGAAAGAGAAATGCTTTCTTTTGAAACAGTAAACTCTGCTAAGCAGCAATTTCAGCAATAAAATGTTTCTTAGGCTCCCAGGCCATAGATTTGTACTAGGCTTTGATTTGGTGCTGTGGATTTGTGTGCTGATGTCAGTTAAAACACCCAGCACAGGCTGGAGGATAGCAGAGGTGAGATGATAAAAACGCATCCAGGTGTCCGCCCTGAATGTGGCTGTGACTGAGCACAGGGGGTGGGGTGGTTCATTTGGGCTGGTCGAGGGGCATAAACAGGAGTAGGGGAAGGCTGACAGTCCAAGTGCCACCGATTTGCTTCTTGTAAAATCAGAGTGACAACGCCTGGGTAGTGTGCGGGATCAAGTTTAACATCTGGCAGCATCTCCTTAGGTGCCCCTTTCACTCTTCTTTGATTGCACACGAAAAGAACATTAAACTTGCCCCTGTTATCTTTCCCCCTGACACCAAGGCTCAGATAGGAAGTGTGAATAGCTGTTTGTTAGTGAGCTCTCTCTGGAAGGATTCCTTGCATGTGTCAGGCACTTTCCCTGATCAGCTATGAGTTGTTAGTCAGCTGTGACTCAGTTTTCTGAGCCCACTCACACCGATACCCTGTGAAGAAGTCCTGGAAATCACTGTGACTCAGGCTCAGTTGAGTACATCCCAGTGAAGCCATGAAAGTGGGATGAATTTATTCGCAGTATTTTTAGTGCTGTGAGTTTCTTTAAGCCTAAAGAAAGACTTGTACCCTGTAACAGTTCCCATGTCTTCCCAGAAAAGTTTCTTCAGGCTTTATGTGGCTGTTCTAGGAGGGTAGGAATGTCATATCTCTATCACTAGAAATGAGTCATTTCTTAGTCCTCATTTCAGGACAATTGTAGTACAAGTTTATGTAGAAATCCTGTGTGTTTAAAATATAATGTTTGAGCTGGGCATATAAGCTGCTTGAACAGAGACTTTTATTGCATCCAGTGATTTGAAGTACTGAATGAACTATGGTGAAAAACAACCAGTACAAGAAGTGAAAAACACCATGATGCTTACAGGGGCTCATAGAAAGTCCCAGGGAGTTCAGTGTAGGTTGGGCTTGCCAGAGTAACTTGCTTTGGACCCTTTTTTTTTTTGTGCTTTCCTTGGAGTTTCACGTCATAGTCCCATGGAGGAGAGGGACAGCCTTGTCCCTGAATGCATGGAGCATTGGTTCTATCCCTGCCAGGAGCACCCTGGGTGTTCCTGCTTGTTCAGAGGAGAGGCAAAAGGTCTGTGGTATCTGTCAGCTTCTGTGTTATACCGACCAGGTCGCTGCCTTTTGTCTGAGAGGTTTATTTTTGTGCACATATGAATTTATAGATACACGTGTATATCCCTTAGGGGAAGCATGCTTGCATTCCCATCTTCTATGAGAACCAGCAGAGCACTGAGTCCTCCACAGTTAAACTGCTCCTTCTCTGGGCCGTTGGTTGTCCATCTTTCTGTGTTTCTACATACTTGAATAGTGGATTTTGGCTAATAGGAAAAAATACTTTGATTTATGTGCTTGTATTTTTGGAATACTGTGGAGCTTGGCTCATTAGCCAAGATACCAAGCTGAACAACGCTCAAGTCTGTTCTGTGCCCTAAGGATCTCCTCATTTTAGCAGTTCAAATTATAGTATGGACTGATAGATGTAAATACAGTGGAAAATAACTCAGTTTAGTGATACAAAAGGAGGGAGCAACCCTGCAAAAAATTTTCCAGTTCCCCAAATTCAACTTGAATAAATGCCACAGCACTCAGGATCACTGATGTTATCTCTGAACACAGTCCTGCTGCTGCCAGCAAACTATGAGGTTTGTACTTTTAGCAGAGACATTTCAGAAACTAATTCCTGTTGGAGGAGAAAAAACTGTAATCCTGGCCCGTTTGCTCTGCTCCCGGGTCCAATCCTCCATCAGAGCTGTCCCACACAAAACCATTCCCCCGCAGCTCCACAGCTTTCCAGGGATAAATGAGAGAGAATGGCTTAGAGCTAACACTGATAACGGGAGCTTGGGCTGATTAAACAGAGCTCTGTGGCATTTACTGTTAGCACCTGAAAAGTAACATCCCAGGTGTGCATTGAGCAAAGTGTCACATCCCCTTTTTGTCAGATGTTTGAATGTGTGATTTTTTTTGTTTGTTTGTTTTATCATGGACACACCAGTCTTTGTCCCTGATTTTTGTGTTGATTAGGAGATTATGATTTTGGAAAGTAGTAAAGTAAAAAGGGTTTATTTCTCTGTTTTGCATAATAAAAGCAATATATTTGACAAGAGGCTAGGTTACTTTTATTAGTGTATTTAAATAACAAAATAATACTAGAGGAATATTATATAAATAAGGAAAAAGTTGGCCAATATCTGCAATGCTGTTTTGTTTCTGCCTTCCCAAGATGAATGATTCATGTTATTTCGGGATAACCTACTGATTTACTGCCACTCACAAAACCTTGTACATAGCTAATAGAGTAACACAGCAGGTTTATTCATGCTGATGAGGACAGGAGGTGGCAGCACAAATGGAAATCTAGAGAAAGGCATAATAATGATAATCCAGCGTCTCTTTGTAAAGTTTCATCTGTTCCTCGCTGCCCGAAGTGTAGATGCACAATACAAAAGAGAGAAAAACCTCAGGTCTGTTCTTGTGATTTTACCAAGAGCAGAGGTTTAATGTGGTTCTGGTACAGAGAAAGCATCTGGAAGAGTACCAACAACAGAAAATGCTGTTGGAGGATATTTTACACAAGGTACTTAAATCCTGTTTTGTTCTTATGTTCATCAAGTGTATACCATGGAAATAGTGTTCTGTCTTTGGACAAAAAGGGATTTCTTTTCCCAAAAAGACTCCTCCCAAACACTTCTTAGAACTTCCTAACATCCTTTTTGGCTTTTAAGGAAACACAAAACTCCCAGTCAAGCATTCCTTGCACAGATGACTCAGAAGAGTTGGTTTCACTTTTGTTCTGTGCTTGGTGCTCATAAAACGGAGAAATTGATGTGACTTCCTCTGTGGAGCTCTGCTAGTTGTTTCATTCCTGACCTGGTCTGTGCTTATTTCAGTGTTGGGATTCCCCCTCCCACATACAGAGCAGTTATTACCTATGCAGATGCTATAGGTACTGTGCTGGAAGAGAAAAGGAGGTGACCAGAAGGGACTTGGGGAATGTTACAAAAATTAAAACAACCCCAACTGACTCTGCTGCCTCCCTGATTTAAGAATTGAGCACCTGTACTTCAAAGAATAGAGTGCAACTTTTGTTTGTACAGTACAGAGCTACAAGAAATGAAACTTTCAAGTTATATATCCAAGATTCAAGTTTAAATGTGATTTGTAAAACACTCAAAATGTCAATCAGTCCATACGTGCCAAACCAGTTTGTGATACTATCCTGTAATTTTTACTGAAGAGAGGGGAAAGATCAGATAAAATTTGAGCACAGCCTGAACTTCTGTGATTTTGGATGTTGTTGTCATTAGTCATGCAGTCTAGTGTTCTTCAGAAAGCCTTTGTGGTTTAATTATTATTTTATTATTTCACTCTATCTACAACAATATTGTGCATATTTTAATATTTTATATTTAAAAATAAGAAAATAAGAATCCAAAGGTAATTCTCAAACAAGGAATATAGAATAATATTTTATTTCTAGCAACCTGTGGATTAGACTGTTTAAAAATTGTCTTGGATTAGGGTTTATTTTGAAGGCTAAGTTGATTTCTGCTTCCATGAAATGTAAAACTGCTGCAGGAGGCAGAAGCCAATTTTTTTTTTTTTTGGCTGTACCTGATAAATGCTGCAGATGAATATATCTGCAGCTATGAATTTCAGGTAAAACTGCTCAAATACAATCATCTTAAGAGGAATTATTTTCTGAAGTAAAATGCATATAACTGATGCAGTCTTAATGAGTTAAAAATATAATCAGTAATCCTTTGTTTATAACTTTAAGCTTTGCTTAGACAACATTTAAGCTGTGTAATTTAGGATTTAAGTTAAGTGATTGTGTTTGGGATACCTTTTTTTTTTTTTTTGTGTTGTGCGTTGGGCTTTTTCTCTCCTTATTTTTTTGCCCACAAACAAAAGCACAGCCCTCAAACCTGAGCTGTTGCACTTCCTCTCTCATATTTGAAAGCTTCAGGTCAGTGTAATTTTATAAGACATCCCTTTGCTTTCTTCCTCCTCCTCTCATCTTTCCACCTTTCCTCCTTCTTCCTTTTGATCCTTCTCAGGAGGTGGAATAGCCATAAGATTGGTTTTGCTTTGATGTGAGACATCCTGCACCTTCCTGGCATCCTGGAGGTTGCTGTGAGACAGGAGATGGAGCTGACAATTTGTTTTTGTTGTGGTGGCAACGATCTTTATTTCATTTGTTGGTCTTTGAACACTGGTAAAGGCATGTACTTTGCCCAGGTAATATTCCCTGATAGTCTGGGAATTGTGCATGGGGAAATCTTCCTGGGAACACAGCTGCAAGGACATCTTCTCATCCATGCACACTGAGGAGATGCTGGCAGCTGTTTTCTGTTCTTCATGTGTCCTCTGCTCTGAGCACATCAGATTGCTGGGTCTTGGTTCAACATTCAGGCCTGCACACATACATGGTTAGCTGGATTTGGTGTAAAATATCCATGACAGGGAAGCCAGGGCTACTAGAGCAAAGCTAGACTTGTTTTTATTACTTTCTGCCTCCATACCTTTGTGTTTCTGAGGTATTTTTAAGCATTGCAAGTGTTTCCAGCTGTTTTCAGGTCCTGACAAAGCAGCACAGCTGAAGTCCAGGTGTGCTGTCCCATTAGTGCTTCCCTCCTTTGTGGGAGCCACGTGAAGTCACAGCAGGCAGTACTGAGTTCATTAGTGATGCAGGCAGGTAGGGCTGTGGGAAAACTCTCCCAGGAATATTTTTGGATGGAGAAAGGATTGTAGCTGAACTTGAAACATTTGGTGAAATTATGCCAGTGGTGCAGAAACTCAGTTATAGAGGGAAAATCCTATGCTCATCCCATCTTGATGTATTCTACTGACACATCAACTTTCAGGATCAAATATTCCTCTCTCAAGAAAAAGCCTTTCAAAGTACTTCTTTCTGTCATCTTCAAACTTCAGTCCACACAGGGTCAAGAGAAGTCCCTCAGGGGACCATGTCTTTCCCCTTTCCAATTTCATATTAAACATGAAAGTATTTAATATTTAGTATCTTAAACTCCTTTCTGGGTGGAATTCCAGCCTTTTCCCACTTCTGATCTCAAATCTGAAGGTGTGAACACTGTAGGGTGTGAACTCCAGATACTGCAAGACAAATGTAGGTGACAGTGGTGGAGTCTCATCTGCAAGAACACTTGCTAAATCAACAAGTTCCAGCACTAATAAAACCTAGGTACTTTTAAGCTTTGGCATATTTTTGCAACAGGGCTTTGTATATAAAGTAAAATGTTAGTGATTGTTCTTTTTGGGTTGGCAGAGGCTGACCAGTCTCTTGCATCTGTGTTCACCAGGAATAAGACAGTGCAGCTGCCATTTTTTTTTTTTTTTTTGCCATGGGAGAGAATATTAATAAAATCTCCATCCTTTACCTGGCCATTATTTTGGGAAAATTATAAGATCTTAGTTCATTTTTGGGACTAGTAATCCCCTTTCAGATATACTAGTTCTGAGCAAAAGCCTTAGAAGTTACTGGCAGCTAAGTCACACCAGTAAAACTAAAACTGGGACAAGTTTTAGTCCTACACTAGTTAAAAGTCAGTTCTTTTTTTTTTTATCTCATCCATTATTTAGATTAAGTTTTGCATAAATGAAAGCTGTGTTGAAGAGCTTTTCTATGTATTTTACATCAAGGCTGAAGGTGTAAAACACATATATTCAAAAAGGAAAGAGAACACAAAAGAAAAAGCATCGTGAATGCTTCTGTTATTAGTGAGTCTCCAGGCAACTCCTAGCTGAGGGCACAGCTAAATTAAATTATTGTAGTAGCAGACTGATACATACATATATTTACACACACACGCTCTCCTCGGGAGCTATTTTTAACACATGTGCATCTACCATACCTTACATCTGACAACTTTATTTGAATTCAGGCTATTCATTGGGAATAAGCAGCTAATTAATTTATCACATGAATATCAAATATGTAATTAGTCCCAGAGCACTCAGTATTCCAGGCATTACCACCAAGGTAGTCTCCACACTGCCAACAATGACTCCAAGGAATGAGCCCCATTCAGTGCCTGATCTGCTATAGAAAGACATAAATGGATTTGCCATATGCTGCTTGATACTGTACTTATAATTCTTCCTTTCTTTTTGTGTTCATATGTGTGTGCAGTCAGCTAATGGGTTCTCTTCAATCACAGCAGTGTGAAGGAAGAAAAGGAGTGTTTAGGAGATTAGAGAATGCTGTAGTCACAAAGCCCTGGGATGAATATTTCTGAGTAAAGGCAATTCTAAAGAAACACACGTGGATGTATTTCTCTCAGTAAGGGAAGAGGTAACAGCCAAAACTGCCAACAGAAAGATTAAACCTGGGTGTTGGGTGGAAAGCTTTAAAAGGGTAAGGAGGGTTATGCATGGCAAAACAGATGACAAGGGGAGATGGCATTGTCACTGTCACTTGCTGGGGAGTAAGGTGACCAACATCTGGAGAATAGCTTGGGCACAGCTATCCTGGAGGGGAAGGGAGAGAAATTGCAGCTCTCAGGCTTCTCTCAAACACACTGGGACTGTGTGTCTGCTTCTTCAAAAGCCTCATCACGCTTGGCAGCTGCACTGCCTTCCTCAACAGCAGGCTCAGTGATCAGACAGGCTCCTAAGCTGATCAGATGAAGCTGAAGCACATTTATTTACTGTAAAGTAAACATCATTACTGCTGCCCTTGAGATATTTTGTAATTAAGTACAATTTCCCATGCTGGCAAACCTAGTGCCATTTATAGAAATGCTAATTCCTGTTATTTCATGGCTAGCTCTGAAGTTTTAACCTTGGAGAAGACTCTGGATGTTGAACAGTTTTAAAGATCAGTAAATGTTACTGTGGTTGTAGAAAAGCCTTGCAAGATGATGTCCAGCTCCATTCTTTGTAGCTCTTTGGCAGTATTTTACAGCACAGAAATTAGAAACTGTTTCTGTCAGACTTGAGCATTAGAAGACATTGTTATACAGCACTGGAGCATTTGGTGATAAATCTTGCAATTTGTGATAGAATCTAAACTAATAAAGCATTAAAAACAAGGTGAAGAAATGTCAGTACTTTTTCAAACTCTTCATATTTGTCGGGGTGATGTGAGGTTTAATGAGGAGTGGGGATCTATCAGTACTTTTTCTTTTATTAAGTTGTATTTAATTTCTTAATTTTGTTTAATGACTGTGGCTTTTGAAGGACATTTTAAAAGCTGCTAAACTAATAGCTCATAAATAAAGCACAACATCCATTATTTGGGGTCCAAAATGTAGGCCACTGGGTTCCCAGCATCAAGCTGCTAGTTTAAATGCTAGTATGGAAATCAGTCCTTCAGATTAATCACCACATAAAGCAGAGGATGAAATACTGGGGTTGGGCTGAATCAAAGTCTGGGATGGTTGTGGGAGAAGGAGTTTGTTAATAGTCAACATGAAATTCCTGAGCACTCCAGTATTTTTATAAGAAGTACCATGCTGCACACGTGGATATGCTGTAGCAACAGAGTTGGATATATCAGTCAGCCTCAATGGAGTTTAACAGCAACTTTTTTGTAGCTGTAATAACAGGTCTGAAAGCCAGCTCTAATCTCTTAGGGTGTTAGTTGTAAACAAATGCCATTCTGCATAAAAATGCCTTTCCTGTATATTTTTTTCCCCTAAAGATTGAAGGAAACGCTTTATAAAAACAATTCTCTTCAAGTGCTTAAGGGACACTAATTGCTTTTAATTTCAGTGTGCGATGGTCCTTATCCAAGGGAAGTATGCTGCATGGGCTATAAACCATTTTTATATCATATAGGGTTTAACAGAGCATGCCTGGAGTTAGCTGAGCTGCCTCCTTGGCTCTCTGCTCTCTATTATCCTTCACCATGATTAACCATGCAGTGTTTCACTGCCTGATCATGAAGGGCATCCAGTAAAGATCACTGAGCTCTTCTCTGCTGCCTGCCTCTAAGTAGGGATGTGTTTCTCCATTTGCTCAACCACCTTTGGAGCAGAGCACTGCTGTGTCAGGGGATGGTCACAGCCGTAGTAAAACTGACTGTCTGCTATTCTTCTCATCCCCTGTTGCTGTTCCCACAGCAAAGATCAGCATTGTGCTCAGCAGCCAGGGCCTGTGCCTCTGGAACTTGCTTTTTAAGTGCCTTATGAAGCTGATGTCTGAGTCTTTCCTGCCCGCATCAGCAGCAGAGGCAAATATCCTCTCTAGATAGAGATGACAGTGATTGTTTCCCCACATCTCTTTGATCTTAGTTCATGTGCAGCACTGCAATGACAGTGCTGTACATCCACATCCACCTTCCAGAGAGCAGTGCTTAGGATTGTGCTGGTTTTGCTCACAGCTGCATCTCATGCAATTCAAGGTCAACCTCAGCCCTTTCTACAAGGTCAATCCATTCTCACATGTTCATATTCTTGCTCCCTTTGTTCCTGGTCCTGCCACTGCCTCATGGGCACCCCAAAGATGCATCTCAGGATGGTCATGTCTGTGGGAAGTGAACATAAGCCACAGTTAGGTCAATAACTGGGAGCAGATTTACTCAAGCTTGAAATAAAACCAACTCTTACCCTTTTTTCTGTGTTGACATTGGAGTAGCCACTCACAGTGCTAGAAAGCTGCTGCTGGGAGCTTTTCAACACTTGGCCATCACATCCTTTCCATCTTCAGTGTTTACTGTTCAGGCCACAGGCTACTCCTCCTTTTCTATTTGGGAATCTAAGATACTGTAGACATTGCCAGAAATCAATAATAATTCTTGAGATACTTGCCCTCACCTTAGGGAGTGTTGAAAGGCATGCTCCTGGAGATGTTTTAAATGTACTTGAAAAGAGCTTTGGAAACCAGCACAGGGTTTAATTGTGAAGCTGTAGGTGATTGGTTTGTCACTCCTGTCCATCCAGATGGGCAAATGGTCCTCCCATCCTCAGGCAATCCTGCTTCTGGTGATGCATCTCTCTGAAGCATCTGATTCTTTCTGTGGAAGGCATGGAGCTGATATCTGATCCATCAGAAATCCATGTGGATAATTTTAAAGCTTGCAGGGCTAGTTCTCGTTCTGACCAGAAATCAACAGACTGAAATACGTATACATATTTGGCAGTTTTAGGTAGGAAAATGGATTGTTGATGTCTTTTTATGAATAGATGAAAAGTGTAAAGTGATTGTGCATTTATCTTAAACTGCATGAGATTCTTAACATCACTGAGCTATGACCCCATCCTGAAAACAAAATTTTCTTTTTCTTCCAGTCTGATTGAAGTAGTTTAGATACCCTTTGTCATCTCCTGTTAAATTACCAACTTGACTCATGTGATTACTATCATGAAAATACATTATCTACTCTGATAATATTGGCAAAAATGTATATAGGTCTGAGGAAGGGTAACCAGTTCTACTTATGGCTAAGGATATGAATTCTGTTTTGCTTTACAATGTCTGTGATTAAATGATTGCCGTTTGAAAAAAAAAAAAAGATAGATTTACATTCCATAAGTAGAATGACTTTAAAAAAAACAAAACCTCTCCAAAATATGTAGTAGAATTGACCCTCTGCTGTTACTTTCAGTGAACTCCAGTCTCATTCATAACCTCAGCACAGATTATTCTGTTCAAATTTGCAGAGACTCAAAGCATCTTTCTCACAGTAATATTTTCTAGTTGCTTTTCAGCCTGAGTAGGATCTGAAGCAGTGACCAGGAGATGAAAGTCTCTCTGCCATTTTCAATCCCCAGAGCCATCTCACCATTTTCCACATTTACTTTTCAGAAATTAATTTTTTAAAAAGCAATTGTTTCTGCAAACAGCCCTTTGAATTCCATGCCAGTGGCACTTTAGTGCATTATTGCAAATTATTCAATTTATATGCATAGTCAAGCCTACATTATTATCCCCATATTCTACTAAGGCAGGGAGAGATAAAGAAAAAGCCCCAAACCCAACACAACAGAACCAACACTCAGGGAAAAAAAAAAAAAAAAAGAGAGAGAGAGAGAAGAAAACAAGGTCAGAAAGCTGGCCACTATTCCAGGAAAATATTTTTCACTAGGCAGAAAAAAATCCCTAAACCCCCTTCATCAAGGTGATCTTTTTTAGAAAGTCAATGTAAGGAAAGATTCAAATGACTGCAGTAAAAACTCAACAGCTATACTGTATTATGAGCACTAATTAATGCAAATATTAATGTTTTTGGCTTCAGATGAGATGATCCAGCATTCTTAAAAATTAATAGAAATTATTATAGAGACTTACTGTATATCTGAACATGCTCCAACTTAGCAGCTCATCATTATGCACAGAATAATTGTCTGCTCATTTGCATCCTGTGAGTTTTAAGGCCTTTGAACTGCACGTGTTCCTTTCTCATACAAGTTACTGTGCAGTCCAAGCTTGTGATGGGAAAGATGGAGCAACAAGGAATGGTTAGCCCTGGAAAGAGTGTGAGGAGTAGTACTATTCCTCCAGTTTGGTGGGTTCAGTGTCCACACACTGCTGGAAAAAGCAAGTGAGAAGGTGATGGTAGGGCTGAGTCCCAAACCTGCAAGGGCTCAAGACAAAAACTCAAAGCATAGGGCACGTTTATCAGTGCCAACAGATGTGCAAGGATTAATGGCATCTTTTTTCAAGTGGAAACAAATGAGAGAAAGAGAAGTTTTTGTTTCTCAAAAGTTTGTTTCTTTTTTCAAGAGAAACAAATGAGTTTTCTCCAGCCCTGTGCCAAATTCACTGTATGGACAAGCTCCTTTCCCTTAAGAGGAGAACAAGGGGAAGCTGGATGCTTTTGTCTTGCTGAGACATGTGAAGAGACAGAACAGAAAACCACAGAACAGGAGGACTGGAAGAGGAGAAAATAATGGAATTTTAGAATATGCAGAGCTGGAAGGAAGCTACAGGGATTGTCAAGTCCAGCTCCCTGAACAGCAGAGCCCCAAGAGTCACAGCAGTCAATGCCTCTTGAATTCTGGCAGGTTTGGGGCAGCGATTGCTGCCCTGGGAGATCTTCACCCATGTCCACAGAGGAGTGATTTTAGCAAGATGCTCCCTTAACAGCTTTCTCGTTTGCAGTGTGTTGAGAAACACAGGCTTCTCCTCAGGAATGGATTTGCTCCCCTCTGCTGTAAAGGCAAGGCAGAAATGAAGGCTTCTGAGGTATCTGTGCTCCTCCTGACTGTGTCTAAGAAAGGCCAATGCAGACTTTCGGAGGTGGAAGAGCTGCTAAATATTTGCATCTCCTCAGAAAGGCTCGAGCCACTTCTGTGCAGGTTTTGTGCGTGTCCCATGGTCTGTGAAAGCCCAGCAGAAGGAGCAGGGGTAGCTGCCTGATGCTTACCCTACTCAAAGGGAGTCAGCTGTAAATTGCTCTCTCTACACCCTGCCCTGCTTTACATCTTAGGCTCCTAACCAAGAGGCACTTCTGAATTGCTTTTTGCTGGCTTTCTGATTTGATTTACTTAAAGAAACTATTAATTACCAGTTGGTAAGGTCTCAAATGAGGTCTAGACCAGCTGCTCTGAAGATACAGATAAGCTGCTGGGGGATGATGGCTCTTGGCTGCTCCTGACCTGGGTTGCATTTGGGCAGTTGCTTTGTTCTGTAATGAGCAAGCCCACAAGCTATCCAGCTTCCAAAAACAGGCTTTTTAAAAATTAGAGTGTATTAGAAATACACTCTAAGACTTAGCTCCCACTGTTTATAGAGTTAATTGCCCTCAAGTTCACCTTGGGCCTAATTGTCTTACTGGCTTAATTAACAAAATGCTTATTAATGTCTAGTGGCAATTAATTTTCAAGGGATTATTTTCTATTAAGATCATGAGTACAGTATTAACACTGTACAGCTGTGATTCTGGAGAACCAATAAGTACAGGGTTGTGGGGGGCTTTCTTTTATGTATTCAGCAAAATTTATTTAGTTGGTCATATTGTGCTTATTTGCCCTGCAGTTACAGTAATTAACATTTGTATAAGATCAAGAGCTGCACACTGAGATTAGGGCTTGCTTGGAACAATGGAATGATAGTTTTTACTAGACTTGAATAAAATACAATGAGCTGATGAGCAAATAAATTACTTTTGTCAGAGAACGTGGTATTGGGATGGTGATGAGCCTGCATTTTGCAAATTCACATGCACTGTTTGGTGTTTTAATATTTATGGGTGTATGAAAGTTGGAATATAGGCACTAGAGCCTGAGACCTGGCTATAATCTACAGGCTCATTTCATAATATGATATTTAATTATTGTGTGTTTTTATGGAAAACTCTTTCTGCCATGTCAACTTGGGAAAGGCCAAGGATCTTTCCTGTTCAGCATCAGTAGTAGCTGCTTAGAGAAAAAAATGTAAACCCAGGGCATATAAAGACAAACCACCCTGGACACAAATTCCTCGCTTTTAGCTGTCTCTGACTTTTGGGACTTTCTGGAGAAGTGGAGCCTTTGATGGTTATTAGTCATTGACAGGCTCTTCATTTGTGAGTCTCTCTCTTTGGAACCTGTTTACACTGTTTTGGATATCTGCATGTCCTGTTGGCAGTGAGTTTCCCATCCTGTGCATGGCTTGAAAATTCATTGCCTTTCCTTTCTTAAAAAGCATGTATGTGCTATTTTTTTTAAAGTGCTCCCTTACTTCTTGTATTCTAATAAACAGGGTGTGATTAATCATCCTTTGTTTATCTCCATCCTGAGACTGCGTAGACCTCTCTGGCAGCAGCTTGCAGGCCAAATTTTTTCTTTCTTACTTGAAGAATCCCTGTTGGTTCATCCTCACACTTTGCATACCTTTCCTCATCCTTGTTGCTTTCATTTTGGAGAAAAGGATTTTTGATAAAGGTGTGTAAAACTGAGGAGATGCAAATGCAAGTTTGCTTTAGAGAATCTCTAAATCACACCTTGCCAGAAGGTGAGAGGAAATGTGCTAGTCCTTCTTTTAGCCTGTTTTTCACATTACCAAATATTGATCACTTGCAGACAGAACCCTCAGCTGGGCTGTGGGATTGTGGATTGTTTTAATGTACCACATTCATATTTTTCTCTCTTTCTTCATCCAGTGGTTCTCTAGATTGCTTTTCACAATCCTTATTCCTGGTATACTTGAAAATGTTTATATCAGCTTTTATATCTTTATTCAATGGATCTTTAAGATTATCTTTTCCCCCAACCTTATTAACATTGTGTATGACTTCCTTCTGTTTTATTGTTTGCGCAAGACTTGTGTTTTCAAGTGTAATTTTTTACCACTGATACCTTCTTAATTCTGAATTTTACTGTGACAGCTTTTATGGGGAGGAGGTGGAATGGAGGTGTTTTAATGTTTTTTGTTTGTTTGTTTGTTTTGTTGTTGTTATTGTTGTTTTGTTTTGTTCTGTTTTGTTTTTTTTGTTTGTTTTTTTTCTGGTGCATATTAGGGGTTTGCCAGAAGGCTTTGAAAGATCTGACACTCCCTAAAGAGCAGGTCCTTCTCCCCTGTTTTGCAAGAGTGAAACCCCTCAAATCTTTCTTTCCTCATGCACTGTGTCTGGCATTTTGGGAACAGAAATTAGAAGGTGAGAATTCAGCCCTCCTCAGAGTCGCCACCACATCTGAGCTCTGTAAGACCCACTCATGCTCTGCAGAGCTGGTGGGAGGCTGACACCCTGCTCAGGCTCTGTGTTGCCTTTCTGCCACCAGGAGAGTTTCACCTGGGATATCACCTTTAAAAAATTCTGTGGGGAGGTCACAGGTTGTTCCTGTAGCTGTCTGCCTCCCCAAGGCACCTGTACAGGCAGCAAATAAAACTGAGGAACCATTCTTTATTCTATGCTCTGGTACTGACACATTCCCCAAAATAATAATAATAATTTCATCAACAATTACATGTCAGTGGTAAAAAGTGGCACCTCTAAGTTAACATGAAGTATGTTCATCACCTCTCTAGAAGAGGCATTCACATTTAGTTTTGGTTTACATTTTTGTAATAAAACCTTTGTTTATTTTTTCCTTCCCCCTATAACATGCTACAGAATAACCAGAAACAATCAACCAAATGTGAATGCAATAAAAAGCTCAATTCAGATTTATTATGCAAACATAAAAGGGAAAGTTTAATATATAGTATAGTGATATAAGGCAAATGTATTCAGCTAGCATGTAATTGTGTCTGAATTTTATAACTTGACTGGTATTGTGAGGTACACCCTGACAACAAGTCATGGAAATTTACATATAACTTAATTAATAATTTCTATTGCTGTAATGTCTGATATCCCAGTTGGTCTCAGGCATTTAACTTGCTGTTACATTAAGTCAGGCTCATGGATCTAGTCAGTGTTTGGAGAGGGAGTGGGGGTTTGTCATTCTCCTCATGTGGATTGCAATCAGAGGTAGGGCATGTTAATTTAATGCTAATTTGTCCTTGTTGCCTCTGCACACAGCTGAAAACCATAGCTCCCATGAGCATCTGTGAGAAATACAGACATGCACAGAAAAAAACTCAACATTCCAGTTGTCCTGATGGAAAACCATCTTGCTGCTGGGTGAATCCTTTTAAACATGTTGGGATTTTTTTTTTTTTTTTTTTTTTACTGAGCAGAATAAACACAAAAAAGGACAGTCTGTTCCTGTAACATGCTTTCATTTTAAGGTTGCATAAGCAACACTCACCACTTAGTTCCTAGGAAGTGAAATACATGAGGTGTAATATCAGTACCTTGACTTCCTTCTATTCAAGTGCGTGCATCCAGAAATGATGGCAAGATGAGGACAAAATGTCATTTTTAGCGCTGAATTAAGGTCTCCAGGGCACAGACTACCCCTTATTTCCACCACAGAGGGCCTCAGCAGGAAGAAACTTTGGCTTCTGTTTCAACAGAAATAAATCAGGGTAACCATATGCTGAGTGCCAGCAGCACTGCAACGAGCATTTTGTATCTGTAGGTCTGGTGAGGGCTAAGGCTGCTTTTCCTTGGCCTGCAGACAGAACAGCACATGTGTGCAAACCCCTGAAAGGCACGAGGACGTGGCTGCTGTCCCTGGCGAGGGCTGTGACACGTGTGACAGCTGAAAAAGCCTTTTGTCCGCCTGTCCTGCGGCAGCCGGGCTTGGCAGCGTGCTGGAGGCTGCAGAGGAAGAAGCTAATTACTCCATTCCGTCCTCTTTTGTGGAGTGTTTTCCCTCTCTTTCTCTCAGAGCTGTCCTTTTGCCTTGCTCCTCTCAGCAGAGGCCAGTGAGCAAGGTGGCAGTGGGAGCTGACACACCACCAGCCAGGCCAGGAGTCACTCACCCTCCCCTGCCTCTGCACACTCAGGTCCTGGACCCTTCCAATGAGTTTATCCCCAGGGATGTGAACTCAGTTATTCCAAATATTTGGTTGCCTTGCGTGTAAACGCAGCCTCTGTCAAAAGGGTTTTGTGAAATCCTTGGAATGTCCCTAATTTTGTGTGGTGCATTAAAGGACAAGTCAGGCACAGGGATACAGCGCTCGCAGCTGACGCTCTTGATGCCCTCTCTGAAATGCAGGCATGTCCTGGGTTGGAAACAATGACACAAGCTTGTCTGGTCCTTGATGGGGTTGTTCAGAAACAGAATAAGCAAACTGATTTTGGGCATAATTGCCTTGTTACAGTACAGGCAAAGAGGATGACTAATGTAGATGACATGTGCTGTGCTATATGGGACCAAATCTGTTTAATAGGGTTCAAATCTGTGACCATGCCCACCAGGACCTGCAGAAGATGTTCTGTAAATAGCTGTGTCCTTTGGACCTGGTCTCTGCTGCTTTACAAAACAGACAGAACCATGGCCTAGCCACAGCTGTAATTCTTGCTACTGCCCTTGGCTTGAAGAGCCAGTGGTACGTGAGGCAGGATTTTCCAGAAGCAAGGCCACAGAACAGCTTTCCCTTCACAGAACAAAGTTCTGCTGGGTCACTGTCAGGGAGGACGTTATTGTAACTGGTTCCCTGGGCATGACTGGTTTTTCTGCATGTCTGTAGAGAAAGACATGGAAGGATTGGAGAGGGTATAAACCCAAAGCCTGTGTTTGATGTGCCAAACTTCATGGGATTTAACAAAATTAATTCTGTACCTAAAATAATCTCTGGATTTAGTTATGGTTTCCGTGTGGTGATAAATATTGAAAAACTTCAATGGCTTTTATGGAAATTTCTTTGGCTGCCATCTTGGTATGGAGAATACATCACAAAGGGCTGGTTTGCGGTTCAGCCCTTCATCCTTTTATCCTGTTCAGTCAATAGTACCAGCAGCAGCTGTTTTCCCAAGTATTTCTGTGACTCTAGCAGCTGTAACCAGGAAATTCAGGGAAACATTACCACAACAGGAGTGGTCTTGGTTTTTTGTTTCCTTGTAGGCATTTTTGTTGGTTTGGTTTTGTGGGTTTTTTTGTTTGTTTTTGTTTGTTTGTTTTTTAACCAAGATGGTTTTGATCTTTTTGAAAAAGTTGTATTTCTTTTGCCACCTGAATTAAGTCTCTAGCTTGGTTATTAATTTTAATTTGCATGATTGCTTTCACTTAGTCCAAATAAATTTAACCACTCTGGCAGAAGCAGCCAACTATTTTGACTGGTAGAATACACACAGTACCCAAAGCAGCAATTCTTGCTGCATGAGGACTGAAAGTACTTGACAAATGTAAAACCACTGTATTTTACAGTATCCAGGAGAGAAAGCAGTTGTTCTCTTTTTTTTTTCCTACGGAGCGGGAGCTGTAATTAATGGTTTTATGAATATGTCCTCTTAAGACTAATGGATTATTGTCTCAGCATCACTGAGTTTCAACAAGTTAGCTGAGGGCCTTTGGACTTCACTTTTAGATTTTAGTCTTTACTGGAGCTGAGCTTGTGGTTTTTAGGTATCGTAGGGCTTTACTCTTGCAGGTGTTCTGGCATTACTTGTATGGAGCATTATGAACATGTATCTGAAGCTGTGTAGCTGGTGAGCAGAAGATCTTGATATGAAACCTAGATCTTTTGTGTGACCTTCATTTCTTCACAACTCATTTTGTTCTTTCTACAAGCTTAGCAGGGTGTTGATTCAGGCAGGGCATGTGCCCTCCAAGTATTGTGTTGATCTGTTAAGCCAGACTTGGAAAAGAGGTGGTTTTACAAGGCTGATGGATCCCTTTGGTCTGTTCCCACTGTCTTATTTGTTTGGATGGGACATGCCCCTCGAAGTAATTTCTCTCCCTTCCCAAGTGTTAAGGGGTGAGAATTATGTGTGAGAAAATGGGAATATGCTCTGAAATGTTCTTTTCTCCTCACCACCACACCCTACCACATCCCATTTCTTTCTTCTGGGCAGATCTACCTGGCAGGTTTTCAGCAGTCACTGCCAGCTTTGTTAAAGATGCTGCAAGACGCCAAGGATATAATTCTAAAAACATCTTTGCTAGCCAGGGCTGTCACTGCTGCCAGTGCTGGGGCTCC
Source organism: Cinclus cinclus (assembly GCF_963662255.1). NCBI lineage: Eukaryota > Metazoa > Chordata > Aves > Passeriformes > Cinclidae > Cinclus > Cinclus cinclus. The sequence goes on from NC_085049.1 coordinate 26,492,976, forward strand.
TCTCTCCTGCTGATAAAAGCTCCTGGCTGATGAATGTTGACTTAGGAGCTGTCACAGTACCAGCAGTTTGGGTGTAGTGGGAAGGGTGGCTCTGGCCATCAGGATAGGAGAGGATGGATCAGATAGTGGCTTGTACAGCAAATAAATCAGCCCTGGGCAGTGGGTAGCAATAGATCAAAAGGAAGAGAAGTGCAAGGGTAAAGAGAGGTAGAGGTGAAAGTCCCCAGAGCACCCCTGATCGTTTTGCATGCCCCCAGAGGAGCAGAGATTGTAAAACAAATAAAACTGGACGTGTTACCAAAGTGTGCTGCCAGCATTTCTGGTATCTTAGGAAAAGTGCTTCCTCAGTGCACACTAAGGGCTGTGCTCAGACTTGCAGCGTCCTGTGCTCAGCCTCTTAATGCTGAATATTTTATTTGGGATTCGATTTACTTCTTGAGGAAGCAGACTAGAAAAGCTCCCCGTGTGCTGCCTCTAGTTACTAATTTAAATTGAGATTAGAGCAGGAGCATATCCAACACCATCAGTTGTCCTTAAAACTTTCTGCATCTGGCTGGTGCTGGTGCTCTCTTTGAGCTGAGAAGAATGCCTGGGAAATTATCTACATCTGGCACAGGAGTGAGGGTAGAGGTAACCTCTCTGAGCTTATGGGCAGCCATTTGCCTTTCTTCCCTCTTCACAGCAGTTATAAACCCATGGATACAGGAGGGGCTCTGAAGCACTCCAGGAGGCTTCACCAAAACAGGTCGAGGGGAGGGGATTCTGCACCTCTGCTCTCAGCTTTGCTGAATTAAAATCCGTGCAGGGGAAGGCTTAGAGAAGCATGTAAAGAAACTCACACCAGAGTCTGAAAGACAAAGTGCAGTACAACATCACTCCCTCTCACTGCACAAAGAAGTACATTATGGAAAAATTATGTGTTTTTATTAGAGAAAAAAAAAAAATCTGAGCAAAGCAAGGCTACAAGGTAGTGAGCCAAAACAGGGCTAAACAACTATACAGAATCAGAAATGGGAAAGAAAAAGGTTGATTCTTAGAAATTACAGATTGCCACCATGCAAAAGACATGGGGCTTTTAAAAGCTTGAAGAACCAGCACGAGTACCTGGTCTGACGGTACAGGCATCTGGCACATCAATCTTAGAAAACCGTCATGGTTTAGGAACCTCAGCCAAATTTTTCTGAGTCTAGCCAGAGGAATGCCCTGGCTCATTAACTCACAAGGCAGTGCATTAGCATGTACTTCATAGGTTTTAAGTGTTTATCAATTAAATAAACCTTGTGGATGAGCTTGTCAATAGATGAGGGATTTTAGCTTTACTATTTCTGCTCTGCTTCTTGGATTACCTTGAACTTGTTGTCTTTTCAGGGTCCCTGATCTCCTATTGGCATTTGTGGCTTTCCACTGCAGATGTGAACATCACCTCAGGCTCACTGACAGCTGCTTTGTGTATAGGACCAACACAATGTCCTCACTGAGAGAAAACATTTCTGTCTCTGGATTCATATCCTCCATGACACAAACCCCATTTGGTAGCTGAATTTCCCTTCCATTATTAGAAATGTGTAAGTCTAAAAGTGATGTTTCTCTGGCCACCTGATTATTTTACTCTGCTCCTTGTTCTTTCTGTCTCCTTTGCACTGAGAGGTCAGGGTTTATATCCAACAACTTGCAGACGGTAAAAGATTCCATTAAAGACTTCTGACAATTCTTTTTTTTCACTTACCACGTTTACTTCCTAAAGTGATCGCTGTCTTTTCTTATAAGTTGTTTTTTCTATTTATTCATTATGCACATCCCAATAGCATCTTGATTTTCACAGTCCCTCTGTACCATATAAGTAATATGTAATTTGATGAGAGAACATAATCATCCATTTTCTGTTACTTTTAAGTAGCAGAATTTTGCTCTGAATATTTTGATGCTTTTTCCATGTTTCAACTTAATTTTTGTTTTCTTCAGTATGTCCAACAGTAATCATTTAATCTTTTCTGTTCACAGTTTGCCATACAAGTAGCTAGGGAATACGTGATTCTAAATAAATTATGCCATCATTTAAAAACATGTTTTCAAACTGTATGCTGTGATTTTAATGGGAAAACAGATAGTAAAACAAAGGAAGGGAAAGAACAGAGTGGTTCTAGGCTGGTTGGTAGTAAAACATTTCTCACTTAATCTCGACCAATTATATTTTAGTTATTCATCCTCTTTTCCTTTACAGTCAATAGGAAAATTTAGCGATTGATTTATCTGAATTTGCCTTGCCTTGCCTTCCTTTCCCTTGCCTTCCTTTCCCTTGCCTTCCTTTCCCTTGCCTTCCTTTCCCTTGCCTTCCTTTCCCTTGCCTTCCTTTCCCTTGCCTTCCTTTCCCTTGCCTTCCTTTCCCTTGCCTTCCTTTCCCTTGCCTTCCTTTCCCTTGCCTTCCTTTCCCTTGCCTTCCTTTCCCTTGCCTTCCTTTCCCTTGCCTTCCTTTCCCTTGCCTTCCTTTCCCTTGCCTTCCTTTCCCTTGCCTTCCTTTCCCTTGCCTTCCTTTCCCTTGCCTTCCTTTCCCTTGCCTTCCTTTCCCTTGCCTTCCTTTCCCTTGCCTTCCTTTCCCTTGCCTTCCTTTCCCTTGCCTTCCTTTCCCTTGCCTTCCTTTCCCTTGCCTTCCTTTCCCTTGCCTTCCTTTCCCTTGCCTTCCTTTCCCTTGCCTTCCTTTCCCTTGCCTTCCTTTCCCTTGCCTTCCTTTCCCTTGCCTTCCTTTCCCTTGCCTTCCTTTCCCTTGCCTTCCTTTCCCTTGCCTTCCTTTCCCTTGCCTTCCTTTCCCTTGCCTTCCTTTCCCTTGCCTTCCTTTCCCTTGCCTTCCTTTCCCTTGCCTTCCTTTCCCTTGCCTTCCTTTCCCTTGCCTTCCTTTCCCTTGCCTTCCCTTCCCTTCATTTATAAAGAGAAGATTTGGGATTAGTATCAACCCAGATTTTTCGCATTTGTCTATGAAGGGGAATCTGAATGGCTTCTTTTAGGATAGTTGGCCAAAGTTAGGATGTGCTGTAACATAGTTACATCACTTTTCTTTTAGATACATGAGATTTACTGGCAGGACCTGGACTCTTCTGTAGGAATTCTAGTGGGAGATAGATATATATAGACATTTCCTAGACCACTCAGTGTTTGACTTCACCCACCCCTACTCCTTCCTCAATGACAAAAAAAGAAAAAAAGGTGATGCAGCTTTCCCTAATGTGCACTGATCCCATTTCCAGCCTTCATGCCCAAAGATCTCTTCTCCCCAGCTGAAGAAGTCAGTGCTTTCTGCAGTTCTGCCCTGAACTGCTTCCTCTACTGCCACTCTTGTCAGTCAAGATTTTATTTTTTCTTTGTCCTGGGGAGCCCACCTCTTCCAGCCTCCTTGCTGTACAAGTGGCACTACAGCACAAGAGGGATGATCCTGCAGCAGTTCCAGTGCCCCAGGGGGAAAATGGGCACAGGAGAGGGACAGAGGGATACTCGGGTACAGGGAGCCAGCTTCCTGTACACTTCCAGCTGCTGGCCTGAGTGCTGAACCTGCCCTGAGTGAGGCCTGAACTTCCCTCAGTTCAACCAGAATTCAGTCAGAACCAGAAACCTGTAATATTTTATGGGAGTAGCAAAGGACAAGTCTTGCACACTTGAGCCCGGCCTTTCAAATTTAATCTGCTCACTGCAGAGTATGAAGGCACTCAAATTTTGTGAGGGCTCTTTTAAAACTGACAAACAGTTATGTCCTCGTAAAGCTGTATCAAAAACTTGTCACTGCTCATACTTTCAGCAAACCATGTCCTGAAGCACTTTGATGCTTCAGCAGTTCCAGGTGACTGGCAAGGGCTGGGAACACATGGCCTCACTACTGGTCTTCTGAGGTGCCTTTCAGTCTGACTGGTTCTGTGTTACTCTGAAAATTCTAAAATATCTAGAATTCAAGGCCAGCAAAGCTGCAGAATGGATGTCCCACTCCAAGAGTACAAAAAACAAAATTAGATTTTACCCCTGATTTCCATGGAAAACATCTGAGTCTTTATCATTTTCTTCATTTTTCTAGTCCTACATCACACTGAATTTTGGCCACTCTTTGCTGTGGGGTTGTTAATATCTAAACCAGTTGGGCTGATCATTATGTACTGGGCTGGCAGAATGCTGACAGCGTTACCAGGGTGTGTTCCAACAAAGGTTGCCAGGCTTCAGAAAAGTATTAAAAGATCCTTATAGCAGACATGAAAAGTTTAAACAAACAATGTCACCATCTGCACTTAAAACAAAAATTTTCCAGTTGGCTTCTCACTTTTCTATTTTCCTCTGAAAAATCTGAGAAGCCCAGCTGATTTCTTTGATGCCATGAAAAGAGATTCTTGCTATATAAATCTGCACTTGAATTACAGTTTCAAAATAAAAAATGACAGCCTTATCAGCTTGCTTGATGTGGCATTCAAACTGAAAGCTACAGCTTCCTCTTCAACTGTTGGTAGTGAATTGTTGGAGGGGGAGAAATCTCTGCACTCCATAGGGGGAGAAACTCATGTCAGTCATGCCAGAGCATCAAGAAACATTATGGGATCTGGAGGAAATATGCTAAAACCTGCACATTATCACTTTTTAAACACTTAGCTACTCTTTAATGGTGTGGTCTGGAGATCTTTAAATTCTGACTTAATTAGAAAAAGAAAAAAGCATAAATAAATGGTCTCAATGTGGCCACATTTTTAGCAGAAAGGGTTGTTTTAGTTGTCATGAAACATTAATTCCCCTTTTGTGCACTTTTATATTAAAACACTAATGAATTTGTATGCCAAAACAAACTTCCCTTAATTATTCATGATATATAATTCATTAGGCCCCAGAGGCAAAGGGAGATCATGTGACCAGTATGTGTCTCATTAACATGTGTTGAAATGATAATGAAATTAGCAACAGATGGACAACAAATTGGAAGCAAGTTTATTGTAACTGGAGGGAAAGAATTGCTGGAATTTTTTGCTGCCTAACTTTTTTTGCTGAGCTTCATGGGCAGGACAACTGCAGCAAGCGTGGCAGCCTCCACACCGTCCCCAAATAAGGCTGATGTGACAGGAGAATGTCACATCTGTGTCTGTTCTGCTCTGGAGCTGAGGAAATGGCTGTGGAGCAGGTGGGTTGCTTTAATTATGCAGAGGCTGGGAATGGCCCACGGGGCTTCTGGAGTGGGAATCTCAGAACACCCAAATCATTTCAAAAACATCCAAACTTGGAGCACACCACATTTCTGGTCAACCTGCAGCAGAGTGTGCTGCAAGAACCAGAAGCTGCAGGATGCTTCTGAAACCAACTTTTTGCAAGTGTGCCTTTTCTGGTGATTATTCAGTGCTTCAGGAGCTGGAGAGGCACTGCAATGTTGGCACAGAATGTACGGCACAAGCCTCTGTGGCTGAAGCTGAGTTAGGTTTGAGGTTATCTCCTGTGCTGATCAAGTTCTTACTTGATGATAATTCGGCCACACTCATTCCACTCTCACTGCACTAATGTCTTCATCTTGAAACATGTCAAGCATGAATTTAGGACAGGAAACATAAGGGCTGAGTAAGGCTGGGAGGCTTTCATATAAGGATTAAAAAAAAGAAAAAGGAAAACAACTCAGAAAAAGCAAACCCTTACAAAATACAGGCTGAGTTCATAGTGTAGTCCTTTTGCCACTGTGTAAAAGCAGAGGAAATGTTTGTATTGATCAGGGGAGACTTGGGAGTGTGTTTAAGGGGAACAGCTTTTGTTACTTGCTCTTGTACATCCAAAGCAGCAAAGGTACCCAGTTTTGCAGCACTAGAACTGAGACTTTCTCCTTTCCTGTCCATCATCCCAGCAGCTGTCAATCCAGGGTGTAGGGTGAGCTTCCTGGGAATTTTCAATTGGCAGAGTCAGTTAAGATCATAACAAGGCCTTGTGGTTGTCAGTCTCCTCTGGAATGAAACGCTATCCCTGAGTGCTGCCTTGTTTTCCTCGCAGGGTTGTGAGTCCAGGGGAATATGGATATAACAATACTGTGTATGTGCTGTGTGTTCTGCTCCCTGCCTGAGGCTGGTTAACCTCCCTCAACAAAGCCATCTTCTGGAGGAGTGCAATTCAAATTAGGATTCAAATGATGATTGTGAATGAGCTTTCTTAATGCACAAGAGGCAGATTGTGCATGTTTTTATTACGGATAATTTTTCAGTTATGATAAAAGGAGGATCAATCATAGTTATAAAGGGAATATTATATTACTACGGTGTAATCCTCCTTTTATAATAGCAGAGAAAATAAATCTCGTGAAAACAGAGTTAGCATTTGCTCAGTATTTAAAATAGTTGATATATTTATGATATCACAAGTATTCTTCTCTGACTTTAAAATTCCATAGAGACACATTAGTATGCTTGAGTTTTTCTCCCAAAATATTCCACGGCCTTACATATCTTGGACTCTTCTAAAATGGAGTGATTTTTCACATCACTTGAGAGGTTAGGAAATAAAATAAAGAAAAGGTTTTCAGCCATTTTTCCTGCCTAGTGTTATCACAGGGGGGATAAATATTTTACACTCTTGCCTTTCCATTCTCTTTTGTTCTAAATGTGTACCCATTTTTGAACACTTATTCTTTCTGATGCAATTTATTTTTCTAGTTCTTTGTGATGGGATGTAGCTATCCATCACTTAGGGGCCGTGCTGAAAAGTACTGGCTGATGGCTGAAGAGCTCAGGTCACAAACAAGGTTCTTTGATCTTTCTCCAAGGCAGAGGTTCTTTTGGAAAGCAGAACATGACTCTGCAGCCATGAAAAGGGGTTATGTTAAGCTGGATGTTATCAGTGGAGTAACATCAACAGTAATGTCATTAGAAGAGAGGGATATTTATCTTTTAATGAAACCAATTATCTAGTCAGTGAATTATCAGCTTTTCATGCATGTATTATCCATTCTTCAGGGTTTCTGTTTCATCTTAGGACTTCTTTCATTTTCCTTTGAAGCTTCTAAATGTTTATCCTTGGCATGCCTTGCATCCCAGGTGTGACCAGGACTTGCCTTTGGGATCTGGGTGGTAGAGAGCCAGGAAGATTGCTGGTATGCTGATAGTGCAGATATAGAGGTCTAGGAAGGCTGATTTTTTTTTTTTTCTTTTATTTCTGACCACTTGAAATGTATTAACAGTATAGCTTTCTGCATTTTGCTTTACATTGAAAACTGAGTGTTAAGATACAACATTTTTTAATGAGTGGAAATTGTTGGGTTTTTTTTTTTTTCAAATGTGCTCTAGAGGTAACAGATTAGTGTGGAAAAATACCCAGTTTCAGTCCTTGTTCCAGCACAGGGCAGCAAGACCAAAGCATCAAGTGCTGTAGAGATCCTGAGAGCATTCATCACACTCAATACCTTCCTCTAACAGACTTGGTTTTTCATTTATGGTTTATTATTTTGCACCACCCAATGAGCTCGTGCTTCCTGCAAACTTCATGTAAACCAGACAGTTTTACCTCTGTTTTACTGACACTCCAAGCCAGTTCCTTCCCTCTGGTGAAATTGTCCTTCAGCTGACTGAGATCCATCCAAGGTAATTCCTTTCCTCAGGACAAGTGTCCCACTGCTCCATTCAGCTTACAGGTATGTCATTTTCCACATGTGGAAGAGGTTGGGATGGGTTGATTTTGCACTCCTTGTGGAAAACTGCTGCATTGGACCATGTTTGTAGTGTCCAATCACAGCTTTATCTCCACTTGAGTGAATAGTTTTGGAGGGGATCATTGAACTGGTTTTTAGGGAGTTCGTGAATCTGTCCATGGAAGTATCTCAGTGTCTTGTAGCAACACACCACAGACATGTGGGCCCTCTTTTGTTTCATATTACTTGGGATACTATGCCATCATTTGGATTGAGTGTGCTGTGGAATCCTCTTGCATCCAGTGAGGACCCTTTGCTTAGATGTAGGCTTTATTATCCAAGCAGTTCTAAATTCACTTTAGAGGAATAGAAATGCTTTCCTGACCTACCATCAAGTACTAGGAAACCAGGGCTACTGAAACCTTTGTCAGTGTTTTAATTTACTACAGGTAATTGACTAGAGATCAGGTGGTAACTCTCTATAAAGATGGATCTAACACCTTCACATAAATTGTAGATCATGTTGGAACTTGAGATCCAGCAGAGTCCAATAAAGCGGATGCTACAGAATTAATCCCTCCTACCTCATATGGAGTTCTAGATATGCTTCCTATTCTGTTTTAGAGCTGTCAGCTCTAACATATCTTCTCATTTAAAAAATCAGCTAGTCAAATTTAAATTTAACTAATTTGCCAGTCAGTCTCTCCTGTGTTTCCAAGGAAGACAGCAGAAATTTGTGTCAGTTCTGTCTGCCTCCCGTCATTCTCCCATCACTCTTACTACGCTTCCCACTTCTTTTGCCTTCTAGAGAGTAGTAACTTCTGGGGAAAAAAAAAAAAAGGCATCACCAAAGAATAAAAGTCCCCACAAATCCAACTTACAAGCTCAGTTGAAAATATTCTGACCTAATCTATGACTTTCCTTTGCTAGGATTGTACCTGCAACATCTCCTACTTTTTGGAAATGTTGAGTGCAGCATCCCTCAGTGCTGTCCCTGCATTTTTTACAGCACAACCTTTCCACTGAGCTAGCACTGGACATCACCCTCTCCTGGATGTTTTCTGACCTCACTGCCTCCAGACAGGCTGGAGATTAGTTTCTTGTGCTGATGGCTCCCATGTCACCTGTCAAAACTTTACTCCTATCAGTAATTGATTTTAATACCTTAAACAGATCAGGAAGGTGGTTTTATACTTTTACTGAGCTTCCTGATAATTCCTTTTCCAGTTGGTCAAGTCCTCACATTGCCAGACAAGCCATAAAGCTGTGGGTGAAACATTTTTGAAGCTGTTATAAATAAACATCCGAGTTATGTTTTGTAAATTATGTTGTTGTCTCAGTGGGCAAGGATTTTATCACACTGAGCTCAAATTAGATTCAGTGAAAAATTCAGGAGTGCAGCTATAAATCACAGCTTCTTTTCAGGGAAGGGATTGTTGTCTTTGCACAGGAGTGCAGGTGCTTCAGCAAAGGGGATAATTTTACTCACAGAATTTTTTTGGAGCTGCTGCTTCCTTGAAGGGAAAGGCTGGAAACAAAGGTGTGAGACCATGAGCTCTTGTGATCATCCTCATCCTTAAGGCTGCAAATTGTGTTGCTTCCCATAAATCCTTGAGCTAGCTCTGCTTCTTCTGCATATCCACAGATTGTGAGGTGGGAGTGGCAGCTCCTGCTTCCTAATCTTTTCTCCTTTTCTTTTCTCAGAGGGATTTCCTATGCAAAATTTAATCAGTCCCACGCGGTGATACAGGACAGGTGTGGAATGGAAGTGGGAGAGGAGCAAGAAGGTGGTGCTCACATGGGGAGTGGGTTCTGTGTGGAGACACAGGCAGAAATCCCCTCTGACAGAGGGAATGAGAGGTGGATTGAGAGGTGTTTTTGGGTGAGAAGGACAGATGGAAGTGAGGAGCGTGCACTTCTGGTGTATCATCACCTGCTTGGAGATTTCTGTGAGAGGCAATTGCAGTTACCATGTGAGAGAGGGAATAGATAACACATTCAGAAATAATTGCAGAGTGTTTCATTAGCTGTTATTCAAATTATGTTATCTTAGCCTTTGCGCTTAATTATCTGACGGCTGCTAAACAATACCCAGAGTGCTGAGGGGGGAAAAATGCAGGGCCAGCTATGGGAGTAATTTAACATCTTACTTTTAATTGGAGTGCTCTGTGGGCTTGTCCCTGGGAGCATGGGAGAACTTCCCCTTCCCCAGAGATCTGCAGGAGCTGTGGACCTGAGCCAGCCCAGACACCTCCCTGCACTCCCAGTGCTTTGCACAGATGTGCTTTGCACAGATGTGCTTGGGGGCTGAGGAGTGAGATTTTCCTCTCCAGAGGGACTCTGAGGTGCAGGATGGAAGGGGAAACTGGCATGTCCTGATTGTTCCTCCTGGCTGGAGGGAATGGGGAAATCTGCAGTGCCTGAAGCCACTCCTGGCCCCTCTTCCTTGGGAAATCTGGAGCCTGGCAGCTCTCTGTGAGCTGGTGGTGAGTCTCAGCTGACTTGTGATTCTCTTGAAGGCACAGCTTAAGCTTAACTCCAACTCTGGGAGGGCAGCAGCTGATGTGGCTTTCAGAGGGAGCATGAATGGAGACAGAACCTGAATATGGGTGGTGGGTGTCCTTTTTGGTCGGCGCTGCCAGAGATTTGCACAAACCCAGCTTAGCTCGGTGTAGCACAAGCCCTGCCTGAGGACAGGAGTTGTTTCCATGGCTGTGAGTCTCCTAGACCCTGCCCAGCTGCTGTCAGTGAGTTTTCCTCTCTTGACATTGATATCATTGCCCCGAGAGTGCTGTTTTGCTATATATTGGTCTAAAATGAAGGTTAGGACCTGTGACAAGTCACCCTTTAAGGGGAAGGAAGCACCATGTCAATATGTGGGGAAAAAACCCTTAAGACTGAAAACAAAAAAGTGAAATCCTGACCCTGCCATAAACAACAGGAGGTTCTACTACTGGCTCCAGAGCATCTTGGGTTATACCTATTGCCCCAAACAGTATCAGCTCACCTTTGCTCTTCCTTTCTGCAGAGAGTTTCAATCTGAGTCTGCTCCTCCAGGCACCATCTAGCCCTGAGTATACACCTTTCCTTTTAATTAGTGATTTGCTCAGCTTTCCCCTGGTTTGGGGTTGTGGGATGCTTAAATAAATAAGATGAAAATATTTTGGCAAGATTGAAATTAATTCAGAGCACAGACCAAAGCAAAACCGAGTGCAGTTTAACTAAAATCACTGTGGAGAAAGTGGTGGGAAACTACATGATTGCTGCTGTCTTTTGTTAATACTGGTGAGCTCTTGTGCTCTTCAGTATTTTTCTTTCTCCTACTTTCAGCCTTTCTTCAATGTTTGCCTTCAGTTCCCTATCTATTCTGCATTTGTTTCCAATATTCGTTTCCCAATATTTTTGATGGTTTCCATGTGAGAATCAGATGTCAGGGAAACAAGATGCCTCAGATAGGGCAACCACAGTGTGTTTTAGCAGCAGTCTCCCCTGTCACTCTTGCACTGACAGCCACCACATCACCTCAGACCCTCCCCTGGAGCCACCCTCTTCTTCCTCAGGGAGTGGAAACCAGCTGTTCATGGTCCCAGAAAGTCTTGCTCTTTTTCTTGATCCTCTTCTTCCACACCTCCTTTTATGGGGGAAAAGTCTGCTTGCTTGGATTTAATCACCAAACTGAGGAGACATGACTCTCTGGTATGTTCCTCTGGTATGTCTTTCTGATTTCTCCTGTAGTACCATCTCAGTCACATGCAGCTCAAAATAAACATATTTTCCTTCTCTTCAGCCATTTCCACTCAACCTGAACTGTGCTGAGGAGATGAGAGAACAGGGAAAGTTACCCGGTTTCTGAAAGCACTGAATTGTATTTCAAATAAACATAAGATTTTAAAGTTTCATTAGCAGGTTTAGATAGGACAGCAGAATCCTGGTGCAGCCTGAGAGCTCCAACCAACCTTAGGAATGTCTCAGAAAAAAATCCTAAAGCACTCACTGTTGCTAGTTAAACTGCACATGGACACAAATCTTTGAATGGACAGCTATGGTCATGCTCAGCAACCCTTTCCCGAACATCTATGAAAAAAAACAAGTCTGTCAAAAATCAAATACATCACTATGAAAACACGCTCCAAGCACAGCAACAAATCCTGTTTTCTGAATAAGTGAAAAACCTCCTGAATTTTCAGCACTGAATGGATATTTGTGTAGGGCATGTAAGTAAAGAGAAGGACAAGGAAACGGGAAGGAGAAGGGAAAGGAAAGGAGTCTGGACATGTGAGTAATATTTTCAAGTTTGGTCAACTGTGTATATATTTTTAAGATCACATTACCTTTTTTTTCCCTTTTTATTACTTAAAATAGGATTGAAGCATATAATTGAAGCTATTTTTACTGTCATTTTGGAAGCATAATGTATCCTGCAAGTCAGAGAAGGGAATGAGTTTAGTTATTTTATGTCTTTGCTGTCTATTAGTCTTTTCATCTCCTGTACCCTAAGAGAACCTGGCAGATCCTTAGCTGTGGAGTCTTTCTAGCCTTGTCTATGTGGACAGATAGATAAATTCAGCCTCTTTCTTCCATAACCTGAGGGGCCAGACACTCCCCAGTGCTGTCTGGAAGCCTCTGCTGCCCTAGAGGCACTTTACTGTAGTTAACATTCAACATTACATCTGCGCCCCCTGTTTTTCTTGTTTCGGGCACATGTTAGGTTGAAAATGTCCCATTTGAGATCCATTCAGTGCTTTCCACACCAGTCACAAACTTCTGCTGTGATTTGGTTTGAGGTTTTCCTCTCACAGATGAGGCAGAGTGAGAGGAGTGGGGGTTGCAAGCAGAAATGTGAATGCATTGGGAAAGCTCTGTGATATTTGATATATATCACAGAACTTTATATTGAGCTGAATATTGATTTGTTGGGTGGGTGTTTGTTTTGCACCTCCTGCCTGTGTAGCAGTGCTCTTGGGTGAGTGAGGAGGACTTGCACTGGATTCTGTCATGCATGAATGTCAGCTCCTTTTCCAGCAGGTTACCATGGCATCCTACCCCAGGTCATTTAATAAGGGAGAAGAGGATGTAAAAGGAACATGTTTATAGTCTGTTAACCCCTTCAGGAGCATGATTTGAAAGGACTAAGAGAAAGAGGGGGTCACTGTGTTGGATTCTTGGTTCTTCCATTGCTGTTTTTGAGATTGCAAATGAGGTGTCTCTTCCTAGGTACCATCATATTACCATCACCACAGGTAGCCAGGCCCTCTGCCCCCTCAAAGATGGCAAGTGAAGCCCTGAGATCAGAAAATGTGGGGCAACTGGGCTTTACATCATGCTAATGCCTTCATCCTGTAGACTACTTGTGTGGTTTTATTTTTTAAAGTTACTTCTTTGCATCACTCTCTCTAAAAAATCCCCCTTGTCTTCCCAGAGAATCTGCTTCTGTCTGTGATTGCCAAAGTCAGTCACATTTTTACAACAGCCTGGTTTACAGGAGGTTTAGCTTGAACTGCCTGCTGGCCTTATGTAAGGGAGGCAACAATTGAATCTTCATAGTTGGGCTGAACTAGGAAAGTACTTAAAATAGCAGTGAAATCTCTCAGTGTGCATTTTAATTATTAAATTTTGTCCTTCTGCAGAGCAGAGTAATTTCTTTTTGGGATAATTGCCTTTTCGAAGCAATTTTTGCATTAAAGATTCACTGGCTTTTTGGAAGATGCTTCTAAATGCTCCGTATTAAAAATTTAACTTGAGTCTTGTCTTTCTTCATTCTTCTTCTTACTTTTTCATACCCACAAAATAGTAGCCTTCATTCTCTTCTAGCCTGATCTGTGTTGCACACACTTGCATGTTAAAGCAAGAAATAATGCACATCTGTTCTTCAGCACTGGTGTCTGTAAATCCAGGGTGGTTCAGGGATAGTTCAGTTTGTGTGACCTGCTGCCTCACAGCCCAAACTCCCACCCTGCAAGGCTTTCCTTCTAAATCACGTGTGCTGAATTCACTGTGTCCCTTTTTGTTTGTGGTATCTCACAGAAAAAAATAAATATTATGGAAGGGCTCTGATGAAATTTCCAAGCTTAAGCTTGAATGTGAATCAGCAGCTCAATCTTTTCTGAATCTAAAGATGGATTTGTCATCTCTTGAAGTAAGTCTTGGTCTGTCTTTGCCACCATTCATTGTTTGCTGCTGATCTCACCAATGAATTTTTGCACATCCCAAAGGAAGGAAGAATTTGTGAAGGAATTTCACAGAGACCACCAACACACTGGAAACAAAGCTGCTCTCCATATTCAGTGGGGAACTCCCTTGAAATAATCCTGGTGATTCCCTGTAAGTAATTCCTCAGCAAGGCCTTTCTGATGGCCCATGTCCGAGCCAGAGTTTCTGGAGGCAGAGTTCAATCAGGAGAGCATTTTATCCTGGCTCACATCTGCTTAAAAGAGATTATAATTAGTATTTCTTTGTGCATCACTAATGCCACATTAGGACAGCTGAAGGTTCCTTCCTGTCCCTCTATCTAAGTAATTCAGAAGTAATGGAATTTTAATAGCTAGAATTTGTCTTAAAGGAAAATATAAAGATGACATTGAATTAAGTGAACTTGAATTAATCTTCCATCTGATAACTCCTTTTGGCAGCTTGTCCTGTGTTCCTCCTTTGATTTAAAGGGAATTACTCCATATTTTTAATAGTGCAAACTAGATGGAAATCATCTTATTGATAAACTTCAAAAGTCTAGGGTTTTTTCCCCTGTTTCCCTACCAGCCCCTCCAGTTAAGTGGACAACTGTGGCCTTGAGAAAAAGCAAAGCTTTTGGGGGTAGGGTCTTAGACAGGGAGTTTAGACTGGGAGATAATGTTAAAATCCAGTTGCAACGCACAGCCAGGTTTAAGATACTGATTCAGTTTTGATTTTGCTGACCCGTCTTATGTTTGCACTCATGTGGTCAGCTAAAATTGGAAAAAAAAATATACTGAGACCAACTGATCTTGTGAAATTCTCCCTGCCCTTTCCAGTCTGAAAACAAGATTTAAAAAAAATTAGTCTGCATCTCACTGAGCCTGATCTGAAGGCCAGCTGCAGATCTGAGTTTTAGGTGATCTCCCATCCCCAGAAAGAGAAGAAGCCAGGTTCTGTGGAGCCCTGGTTCAGGTCTGTCTCTCCCTGCAGTGGGCTGCATTCTGTGATCTGCACAGTCTGTCTTGCCCAGAACAGCTGTGCCTGTCTTCCACTAGCACGGTGTTAAAATGAAGACTGATTGTCTTTCCATCCGTGCAGTTAGCGGCTGTCGGTCTCACATGTGGCAAGCAATTGGTGCAGGGCTTTTGTCCCAGAGTTACTGGCACAACCTTGAATTAAGTGAGTAAATATATAAAACAGCAACTGGAGTTTGGTAGCAACCAAGTAATGTTATCTGCAAAACTCTGTCTCAGCTTCCAGCTGGCACTTCTTGAGGGGCAGCAGCACAATTGAGATTGGCAGGGAGTGGAGTTCATGGGCTGAATTCTAGCAGAGGAGCCAACTACCTGCACAGTGTGTGAGTTATGAATCTTGTCTTTCTCAGTAGCAAAGAGCTTTCTTTTCACACTTGTCTGTGGTACTTGACAGCTTTTGAGCTAATTACAGTCTCTTTTTAGAAGGGTATGGCCTTCTGTAGTCATAACAGAGCTCTATAAACTAAGCAGGAATCTTCTCTTGTGACTGCCTTGGAGTGCACTGTTGTCTTCACCTTCTTTGCACCTTTCTGGGTTTTGCCCTGAGCTTCTGTGGCCATTTTTCCAGCCCTTTTTATTTGCAGCTCATGGCAAAAGAACAGGAATACACAGAAGGAAGCTGTTGTTGTGACATTTAGATAGCTACAGTAGTGAACAAACACCAGGTTCAGGCACTCTTGGACTCAGGAGACATCAGCCTTTCACCTTTTGGCTTCCAGCTCTGTGGTTTGTGATCACTTCTGCAAACAACTTGGCATTAAAAACCCTCTTATTTTGTGCTTCTTCGTGAGGGAAGCTTTGGGCCTGCCGTCAACACATGGCTTTTTTTCCACTTGGGGGAAGGGATGGAGTGATTTTCAGAAACGGAGTTCTGTCAGTGTCGTTTCTTGTCCTGCCCTTGTCCTGGAGCAACTTTGTGCGCCTGGGGCTGCTCTGGTCACCGTGTGAGCCCCCAGCTTTGCCTGAGACTGTGCTGCTCCCTCCAAGCTCCATCGTCCACTGGCACAGCTGAGGCCATGGGAGCAGCAGGAGCACTGGGACACTGCCTTGATGGGCTGTGGGAAAGCAGGACACCCCAAGGTTATTTCAGCTCCCAGGCTGTTACTCAATGCGAAATGCAACAGCCTGAGCCTGTGAAGCAGCTCTTGGCCTCCTGGGGAAAAAACCCACGGCCTTTGGTGGTGTTGTTTGTTAATTAATTGTGCTGTGGTACCTCGAGGAGGCCCTGTCCTCCCCTGGGACCAGCAGTTTTCGCTCTGTCACATTCCGTGGATGCGCAGAGGTGACAAGGATCCAAGTGTCCTTTCAGCTCTGCTGCCTCCGGCTGCCAGCACACGCTGCACCCCTGCAAGTGATTTCCTGTCCGAGGGGTGTGCAGGCTGATTTCATTGCTAATACAGCAGATCTGATAACACAGAGCACACAGCTACGTGGTTTTAAGACACGGGAGAAAGGGGCTATAAGCACAGTAAAAATAGACTCTCTGAAAGGTTTCATAATTGAATGCATCTGGACAGTGTAGGTTGGAGTGTCTGGACTAAAGACTTATCCGACTTTGGTTTTTTGGAATATTTTCCTTTGTATTTTTTAGAGGCTCTTCTGTTCCTGTCATCAGGACTTTGTTGTGCTCCATTTGCTGTCTTGCATTTAGGTTCATTTGCATTCTGAGGGTTTCCAAGTACTTTAAAAATGGTCATTAAGCATATCTTGGCATGTCTTTGAAAAGTATTATTAATTGTATGCTTCAAATTTTACATATCTCTGTGGGATATCTTCACAACACAGTACTGGGTTTGGATACTTTTCTTCCATTCTCTTTTCTTCCCTGAGATTTACAGATCCAGACTCTTCAAGTCTATTGTATTGTATACTTAAGCTGCTCTCTGTATCCCTGTTTTAAAGAAGCTGACAGTTGAGTTATGACTTAAAATTTAGGTCTGGCTTTAAAAAGTGTTACTAAACCCACCAGTCTAGTATTATGCTGTGGGATCACTTCAAGAGCCCTTTTTATTGCCAGAAAAGAGTGAGACCTTTCTGGTCTCTTTACAGTAGGAATCAGAGGTAGTAGAAATAACAAACAGTTTTCACAGATAAAAATAAGGAAAATGTGAACTATTTTGTGGTGGACCAGGACTCAGTAAGAGACACTCTGTTAAAAACTGTATGCAGAAGTTTTGTACTTGAGGTAGGCAGTGAAGAATTAAAATCATGATGTTAGTATCTTTCATAGGGAACTGTGAAATAAATCAAGCAAAATAGAGGGGGAAAATTATATGGAATTAATAGAATTCACATTCTAATAATCTGAGGAACAAACTGTATGATGAAGGAAAAATACTCTAGCTGTGTGGTAATTTGCTCATTTTATATTTATTTAATGACTTTGTGCTGAAGAGACAAAAATAAAATGTTCCCCAAATTAGTTATAATAGGTGTTTGAACAAAAGAGGCAGATCCTGAGTCAGGGACATGGACACTGTGGTGCACTGGAAGGAAAAACTTCCAAAATTTGAAGCCATTTGGCTCTGTAGCAACTCAGAGATGCTGAGCCTAAAGAGGCAGCCACAAGCAGGAGGTTTAAAGTTCACCTGGGGACCAAAGGGAAGAACCTACAGTTCCCCAGAAAGGGGGCCAAGCTGAAGGACATTTCTTCCATTTATTTTCCCCCAGATAATACCCCGTTTCCTGTCAGTTCTGTGCCAGAGCTCACTTTGCTGACTGCAGCGAGACAGTCAAGATTCAGATTTCCATTTTCCAATGCTTTGCCTGCTTTGGAGGAAAGCACAGATATAATCCATCATTAGTCCTGGGATTCAGCTGGTCCTAATAGCCCTGTGTACGAGCACTCCAGGAGAGCTGAACGTTGTTTTCCAACCCTGGGAGAGCCTCCTGAGTCTGTCCTTCAAATACTTCTTATTTATACATTTATTTCAGTTTACGGTAGGAGGTGAGCTTGTGAACAGGTCACTGAGCTACCACATCACCCTCTGCATGGACTGTGGTTTGTGAGCCACAGACCAGGGCTCTGTAAAACCTGGGAAGGATTCAGCTTTGAAAAAACATAGGGGAGGGGATCAAGAGGGATATCTAATTCTCCAGCATAACCTTTTTCATGTCTCTCAAGAAAACAGGGTTTCTGAGCCGCAGTGGCAGGCAGGGTTTGGGATGTGTGAGGTCTTTGCTGCTGTAACTCATTTCCTTATTGCTTTCCAAGGCTGCAGCCCCCGTGCTGTTCCCCATGCTGGGATCTGTGCCCAGGGATAGGAGGTGATGGGGCAGGCTCTCAGGTCTCAGCTTTCCTGAGGACAGATCCAGCTGCATTTTGTATCTGCTGTCAGTGTTTAAAAGTGCAAGCTCTCAGAGTATCCATAGGATCCTGGAAGCTGTGCTCCACTGTCTAACACCCCTCTCCTGCACCTAGTGTGGGGAGTGAGGGTTTGCCCCCAAACAGGTCTTGCTGGCAATTCATTTAGCAAAAATACTCAGTGGTTTGTGGGGAAGTTCTCTAAAGTGGACTGTGAGGAAGGGGCTTATATTGAATGGTCAGAAGGTAAAATTCACTGCCAGGTCACCCCTGAGCTGGGGCAGCTCTACATCCCTGCGGCTGAGGAATGCTGGCACAACTGCTGGCTGGCCAGAGAGCCTTTTGGGATCACAAGGAGCTACAAGATGCTTCGCTTTCTGCTACACCCATGTTTACAGCACCAGTTTGGGCTTTAAAAGTGGAAATAGTGGCAGAGGAAATCCTGCTGCCTTTCACTTGTCTTTAGAACTTAGACATTCCTCCAAAGCAGGGAGCTATGAATTTATTGTGTGTGTACGTAACAGTTGTGTGATTGCTTTTGGTTTAGTGCAAAACTCTCTCTTATTTTGACTTTGGAGTTTCAAGTAAAGTTTTACATGTTAAATATTACAGTCTAAAAATTGTGCAATAATGAAAAAGCCCTGCCTGGGGTGAGATTACTTCTACCTGGTGCTCAACAGAGCTGCAGTCAGTGGAGCTCTGCTGCTGAGGCTATCCCAGATGTGCCGCTTGAAACAGGTGAAGTAATGGTGTGCTTCTGAAAAGTGTCTTTGGGACTGGAGAGCAGGAGCTTCCTGTCACCTTATCCTTGGTCTAGCCTGATTTATGAGCACTGCAGTTCCTTTGTCTGGAATGAAATCTATTTTAGTTTCTTTTGTCAAAACACTTGCATTAAATCAAAACATGTATTTAGCTGCCAGTGTTTAAAAAAAGACAAACCATAGGACCACACCTGAGATTCTGGAAGCCTTGTCAGTGCATGCTGGTTTTGCTGCTTTTGTGTCCTGCTCTTAATTCCCTGACTTGCTGCTCTTGTTTCAGAGCAATGCCTGGGGAGGTGGGGGGTGTCCTGTGTCCATCAGCATCACCAAGGCTGAAAAGGCACTTTTGGGAGCCTGCAGTCTCCCTGCTGCAGTGCAGGGGCTGCTGATCCCTCTGGGAAATGGGGTCTGCTGGGCCAGTGACCCCAAAAGAGACCAAGCTCACAGTGTTTCTGCTGTACCTTGTTAGAGTGTGCTAAACTGCAGACTGGGACAAGCCTTTACTCAAATGTGTCAGCCAGGTTAAACTTTCACTTGAAAGCCTCTTTTTTGTTTCATTGCTCATGCTCAGAAAACTTCTCAGATGACTGTTTTCCCCAAGCCATCCCCACTCAGTTTGTTATCATTTCCATTATTAAACATTTATGTAAACACTGTAACATTTTATAGTGTTTGACAGAGATTTCCAAGTCTGCTAATTAGCATGGTCCCTGGCACATGGAATATACTTTTATTATTACCCATTCATGGCCTTGTTATTCAGAAGAGGTTCTCTTGTGAATGGAAACGTGCATTACTGCACTTCAGGCTAATAAGTGTGACATAAAATATGACACACAAAATTAACTGCTGTTCTGCAGGATCCAGACACTGGGGTGATATGCATATGGTCATACTGAGGCTCTGTTCGTTTGCATCATTGCTTTTCTGCCTTATTAAAAGTCTGAGAGAGGAGAATATTGGGAGAAGGAGGGGGAGAAGAAACGAACAAATCTATCTTGGCATAAATAGGTTTGGCTCAGCAATACAACTGTTGTCAGCAGCCTTTTCCACAAGCTTGTTACCCTCCGTGAGGAGAGCACAAAAAAGTGATTGAAAAGACAGTTTGTGGGCTTGCAGCATTCTTGGAAAGAATGTGAGGGAAAAAGAAAAAAACAAACAAAAAAATATACCAAAACCAACCCCTGAAATGAAAAATTATGCTTGTAAAATTAAGTGTGCTTTATCCACATCCACTGTCAAAGCAGAGCTTGCCAAGCAGAGGTGTAGCCCTGTGTCCACCCTGATTGCCTGGTCCAAGGATTAGATTTTAAAAAGTGGCCTCTCTTCCTTTTTTCCCTTCCCTCTGCCTGTTCAGTCTTTGATTTTTTTTGTTCCCAGTTGAGACAGAGTAAGTGGCTCTTTGAGCCCATTTCAATAAGAAAACCAACCTATTTGCCTTCAGCATTACCACCTTCACAGACAGCCATGAGGACTTTGCAAACCATTTGAGTGGGTTTGAAATCGTTTCTGTTGCAATCTTCCTGGAGAAAGAAAAGAAGGATGCTGGTGGATGAAGAGGAAAGGTTAAACAGTCTGGCAAAGGGAGTTGCTTGTCTGGCCAAGACCAGCTTTTTTTTTTTTTTTTTTTTTTTTAGTCTATGTATTGTAGAAAAGAGCTATGGAAAAACAAAATTCCTAAACTTTCAGAGAAACTGTCAGTGAAGTTAATTCCTATATCTAAGTCAGGGATTACTCATGTGCAACTGTATGTGCTCAAAGAGCAACAATAAAGTGAAATTTGTAGGTGTGGGTGTTGGTACACACATTTATATGTGTATGTGTGTAATATATGTGTTAATGGCTACGGGAAATGATTGAGAGCATTTGACACATTTTGCTATTACTGTGTGACTCGTCATGTAATAAAATATGATTTACTTCAGATTTATTCTGATAAAGACTCAAAGTGAGCATCCAGTGGATAGGGGTGTGTTTGCAGTTCTGGAGATGTAGTTTGAAATGCCTGAAACGCTTTGTTAGATGTACCTATTTTAAACCCGAGGGAAGGACTGTTTCCATTTAAATGCAGTATCCCACGGTTTCTCAGGGCCTCCCACACCACTGTAGCTAGCCACAAGCCTGCCCCAGGCTGTAAAACCATTGAGAATAATTAAATACTTACAGTGCTGAATTCCAGCTCACTCCTGCGAGCAGCAGGACACTTCACAGCCCTCGTCTATTCCTGTGGAAAATAGCTTGTGGCTGCAGAGAACCTGCTGGCAAGAGGCTCCCCCAAATGCTGATTAACCACAGGGTCACAGAACATGCTGAGCTGGAAGGAGCCCAGCAGGATCACCAGCGTTGTGAGGAACCCCAACTTGGGTGATGTCCTGAGCATAGCAACATCAGGTATCGGGTGAAATATCAGAGATCAGGTGAAAGGCATCAGGTGCCACTTGGGGCTTCCTTTCTGGCTCAAGGACCTGCTGCAGCAGTGCAGCCACAGTGCTGCTGCTCCAGCAGCAGGGAGGAGCAGCAGGGCAGGTGCCTAAAGGAGTGGAAGAAATGATGGAGCAGTAGAAGGGATGGATCCCTGTCCACTCCTTATGCTTGTATGTGCTGCTCCTGGTCCCTGGTGCACCACAGCAGTGCCTGCTGCAGTTTTGCAGAGCCTGTTGTGGAAACTGTGCCCCTGCAGAGGAAGGGTGTTCCCAGAACTCCCCTCTGAAGCAGATAGAGAAAAAAATTTGGACAAACATGTGCATCTAGCACTTCCTAGAAACACTTCCATAATTTTCCCTTATCATATGTTGTGTGTTTCCAAGTTTTTGATGGTGATCTCTGCTCCCATATGTATGGTTCCAGGAAATGAAAGTAGATGGAAGTTTGAGGACTGAGATAGATCTGTTGCTGCTTCCAGCACATTAATTCAAGATCATATCATGAAGCATAAAGCCATGTCATTTTTGCAGTGTTTGTTTTTCACAGGAAAAGGATAAAAAGAAAGAATGCCCTAAATGAAGCACAGAAATGAGAAAAGAAAATCTTCTTTCTCTTCTCAAAAATATTCCATTCCACATTATTTGTTTTTCACACCAGTCAGGTACTGCTGGTAAACTAATCTGTCTGCTCCTCAGTAAAGCTGTAATACAAAAAAAAAAAAAATCCAGATCTGCAGAGGATGAATACCAGGCCTAAAGAGAAGGCTTAAAATAAATTAAGTTTTAGCTAGCAAAATTTAGAAACCTTTTTTGGAAAGGCTTAGGTAGTTTTCAGCTCAGATGGCTACTGTCTGAGCACATCTGCTTACTCAGAATTGAAATGTAAATAGAGAGACAAAAACACTTCTCTATAGTTTGGGAAAAGGAAAGGTGTTTTGGAGCATGAAGAGCCTTGCACATCGTGAGCATATTTTTATATAACAGATTGTGGAGATAATGTGAAATAAAACATATATATGTAAAATAAAGATTTGGGTCTGGTTTGGATCTTCAGCAACTACATTTTGGCTGTAGCTCCCAGGTATTCCCCCTCATCTTCCAACAATACCTCCTTGAGATATGTTTCCCACTGCCAGAATTTTATTTTATTAAGTTCTGTGAAGGCAATGGCCTGACTTTCTGAGACCATCACTCTCAGACTTTATTATAGAAGTCCATGGACAGCAGCAACTCTCCTAGTTGTAGTAGAGGTCCAATTTAATTTTGCTTGTTTGACCTGTGTTCCTTGTGTTTGCATGTGTGGTTGATGGAGGGGTAACAGGATATTTCATTATTTTGCAAAGAACATTCATGAAAAGATTTCTGAGTCTGATTGCATTCATCTCAATTCTGCTGTGGCTATTTTTGACATCCAGCATCCAGTTTGAGGGTAAAAACCAGAAGGATGTGATGGTTCAGACTGAAAACAGATTCTTACCTGATCCTTTCTTAGAAATGGAAACTGAAACTAAAACTCTGAGCTGTCTTGTAGAGTAGCATGTGTGTGTGTGTGCGTGTGCTTATGTGTTTTGCAGTTTTAAACACACAGGGCAGGAAAAACATTTTTTACTGTGTTATGTAGATAGGTGGCATTCTTGTTTTCATGGCAAACTAAATTTTGTCGGAGCATGTACCTTCAACAATGGGCTGCATCTGGATTCCTTTGGTTTGAGTTGTGAGAAGGATGCTCTGCAGGCTTGTTTTGTGTTATCAGTTGAATTGAAATTAATAAGTAGGAGCAACCCAGCTAAGCCCTTTCCCACTGCTTGGGGATTTTTGCATCCCTTTCCTTTTTTGAGGTGTGTACAAAGTTCCGAGATGCTGAGCTACTGTGAGAAGATCTCTTTTTGAAGTGACTGCTCAGATTTTAGGACCAGAAGAAGAGACTGCTTTCTAACTGTGGATTTCAGCCCTGTGACTTTCCCTGATCTGCCATAATCATAGACTGAATTTTAGGTCTTTTCCCATTCTTCGTGCCAGGCCCTGGTTTACACCAAGTGCTCAGAACCTTGCTTATAAAAGGGCAAAATTTTACACTGGTAACAAACCCAGCATTACGCACATCTGTCTCAGCTGGAATTTCCAATTCTTAGATCATAACTTGAACCCCTGTGGAAAATCTGTTTCACTTAAAAACAATTATGATGGTGTATCATTAAATTACATCTATTATCAAGTAAATGGCAGGAGCTGAAAGCAGAGTTTATGATCTTGGCACTGCAGTGCTGAAAAAGTAGAAAATTTTGCAGCAGAACAGCACCCACAAAGGTCTGATCTGCTTTTTGTGCCTGCTAAAATTGCTGGGTAAGAGGCTCTTCAGGAAAACTTTTGGTTTCTGGAAAGTCTAAGGGAGTCAGTGAAAACTGTGTGGCTCAGCACTGAAATACTTTTGTGGACTCCCAGATGTAGTCCTTAACTTGCCAGTCCAAATCTCCATGTGTGTCACTGGTACATTGTTCAAAGTTAAAAAGTAATGCTCATGTCTTACTAGGGTTGAATCTTAAACAAAACTTAAAAGCAAGAAATGGCCTCTGGAAAGCATTTAAAGACCTTTTAAAATATCCTTAGAAATAAAAAGAGGTATTAAAAGTGAATGTGTGCTAAAACCCAATGACACCAAGAATCCTGGGAGCCAGCAAAAAGCCTCCTTTTATTGTTCTG
Organism: Cinclus cinclus; assembly: GCF_963662255.1. Classification (NCBI taxonomy): domain Eukaryota; kingdom Metazoa; phylum Chordata; class Aves; order Passeriformes; family Cinclidae; genus Cinclus; species Cinclus cinclus. Next base: position 26,516,981 of record NC_085049.1, read on the forward strand.
CTTTGAGGCATATCTATGTTTCTTACATATTATCCTGCCCCAGGCAGGGCTGACCATTTCATGTAACATGATGACCCTGGAAAACACGCTGCAATTTCGGGATAATTCCTGATGAGAATTTATGGCTACACAAGCATATTATAAGTAAACCAACCAGTTTTCCAAGCCACAAAATGCTGCACTGCTCTGTATTACTGCAAGGACCACTTAGTGCAAAGGCTGCTTTGCTTCAGCACAATGAATAGGACCTCTGTTATTCAAAGTTAATAGGCAGGCTGAAGAAATCATGATATGAGAGGAACCAACTTTCTTGTTTTGCTGGTTTTGCAGGGGTTTTTGCTGGTTTGGAAGTTTTGTGCCGCCACCTAATAACTTTCTGTTGCTGTCACTTGGATCCTGGAGTAGGTTCTTTCCTTCCCCTCCTCTCTCTGAACAAGAGGGGGATTATAGACCTCTGTCAGAGTGCTCTAGCAGCTCGGGGCACCTTATTGCAGTGAAAAAAACTACATTTGGATTTATTGTTTCATATAATGTAATGCTTTTCAGGGGAGGGGAGTTTAGGGGGATGGCTGTGTTCAAGCAGCTGCAATGCCAATGGAGGTGAGCAAATGAAAAAACTACGGCAAAAAAAAAAGAAGGGGGATTTCTAATCCCTGGGGAAAAGGGATGATGGCATACACCTTGCTGTTGTTCCTTTACACTTTTGTGTTTCTCTTGCAGATCAAGGCTTCGCTTAGCAAAGGTCTTTTTCAGGCAAAATTAATATTGTCATTCAACCATTTCCAGGTGCTTATAACTTTGGCCTGGGGGAGAAGCATCAGCTTGTTTCCTCAGGAGGTGACAAAGATCTGGCTGAGATCAAACACCAAAAGGAGATTCTAAATGGGAAGTCATAAGGAATGATAGCCTGGTGTGTAAATTCTGTATGTTCCTTTAGGAGACTGACTTAAGGCTGACATGTTGGAGCCCACGGGCACAATTTGGCAACTAACTCATGGATACCATGTTGTTTTTGTCTTTTTGCACTAAGCATGTATTCCGTTGCTGCTGAGACTACAACAGCAGTTGTTTCAGTGGGGCAGCTTGTCCCCAGCTAGCCCATACTGCAAAATGTTCATTTTCTGAACTGTGTTAATTCCTGTCAGTTCCTCTGGACAGCTTCTGTTCTTATTCAGATTTTGGATGTCTTTTTCCATATCGCAAGCTTCCTGCATGTACTTAAAGCGAGCATCTCCTTGATGCAGTGGTCAGAGTGATGTGATTGAAACATCCCTGTAGAGTTCTGTGAAGTGTCAAAGGGTGATGTCTGATTTCCATAGGCTCTGCTTGCTCAAAGCCCTCCTTTTGTCTCCTGACAGAGCTGTATTCTGATTTCAGAATGTCAATTATCTATATCTCCCTATTTCCCCTGCTCCTATGTGTCAGCCCACCTAGAAGCTTTCTATTAATTTATCAAATTGTCACTGGGCTCATCACTTTGTTGCACTGCAGAGCCATTAGCCTGTCCATTTGCTTAATTGGTCCATTTCCCATTTATTATTCAGTCCCTGAATCACAAATTTGAATAATTTTTAGCTAACTATTAATTGAATACTATTTCTAATGTGATTACATTGTCTACATTCTCATTTTTGCATGATCACTAAGACAAAGGAGGTTTTATTATGATGCATATGAGAGTCTCCAGTTAATTGGTGGTTGGAAAATGGGAAGAAAGTGATGTCTGTGTCCAGTAATTACAGAATCAAAAAGTCCATGATTGTTTAAATGGTTGAGCATGAGATTCAGGTTGCTGCTTCTATTTCTGTAGCTGCAGCTGGTAGACCAGTGCAGGGGTGCAGCAGGTTCTGGAATCTGTGGGGAATTTGTGGTTTTGTGGTAACTGATTGTCATGCAAACAACTTTTATCCTGGGCTGTTTGTGAGGCTGTTGGTCAGGCAGCAGTGTGTCAGTGTCAAGGTCTTCTGCTCTCCTCATGTCTCCAGCTTTCACAGCATGCACCAGTTCTCCACATGCCTTGTCTTCATGTGTGGTGCAGTGCAAAAGCTGGGATGGAGGCTGATCATCCAGCATTGCATTCAGTTTTGGGCAGGATGGCAATACCCTCTAGCTGGCATCCCAGTCATTTCTCCTGGCTCATTTTGGACATAGTGATTGCAACATCCAGGGCATAAACAAGGCACACTTAAGGGGAACAACCTATTCTTGCTGTCCATTCTTAACCAACATCCTTCCTACGTTAGAGTGGGGTCTGTAGGGGAAGTTGATCCACGAGAGTAGCCTGAACCTCCCTGGCTGTTTTGTGCCAGTCCAACAGCTCAGGATTTACACATTGGCTGCCACTGCCACAGCCTGGGATTTATGAGGAGCTTGGGAGGAAATCATAGAATCATAGAATGGCTTGGGTTGGAAGAAACCTTAAAGATCATCTAATTCCAACCCCCTTCCATTGGCAGAGACACCTTCCACTGTCCCAGGTTGCTCAGAGCCCCATCCAACCTGGCCTTGGGCAATCTTTTCCACCGCCTCAGCACCCTCACAGGGAACAATTTTTTCCTAGTATCTGATCCAAATCTATTCTTCAGTTTGAAGCCATTCCCCCAGTCCTGTGCTAGAAGTGTTAATAATGGAAGAGAAAAAATAGGATGAACTTTGTGGGAGAAAATTCAAGCCACCGAGAGCTCTGGAGCTACAGTGACACAGAGAGTCTCCTGTAGGTCTGTTCAGCAACATCTGAGATTTGTCTGAGCTCACTTTTGTGAGGGCAGGGCTTGTGCTCTGAGGATTGGTACAAGTATCATCCCAGACTTCGAGTCCTGGCTTTCTTCCTAGCTGGACCTGGGAACATCTGGGCTATTGATTCAGATGGAATTTTGGTTTTGTAGTCATTGAAGCCAGATTTTGGAGGGGCATTTTAGTTCTCAATCACATTCCTGGGTGTGATTCCCAAAAATTATTGCACTTGTATTAGGTAAGCTCAGAGTTTGGGCTCCAGGCACGAAGAGTGCTGGGCTTCCTCTCAGGCTGGGGGAAATCTTCTGGAGAGTATTGTCTTTGAAGACAATAGAAACAGATCTCTAAAATAAGAGAGAGGCACAGAGATGTCTCAGTGCTAACATCAGGCAGGGTGAGTCTGTGTTCACCTTGGTGTTTTTGTGTTCTCAGCTTGGTTCTGGTTACTGTAAACATCTACAGAAAGACTCATCTGTCCTGTGGTGCTGACACAATAGGCAGCATCCAGGCTTAGTTGCTCTTGACCGAATTATTCAGAAAGAAAGCTTACAGCTTTAGCCAAATGAAGAATTGCTCTTTTGGAAGGCAGTAAAAGTGCGGGGCTGCGAATCATTGAAATAATCCCCCAGATGGCCAAGGAAAGAGCACAACCACAAACAAAAGCAGCTCTCAACTTGGAGTAACCTCCAAACTCACTGCCATTCCAGAGAAGTTGCTAATCACAGATGTGTGCTAGTCTTTGAAAAATACATTGGGAAGCAAGGGATTTCTAAGCGTGGAGATAATTTTATTTACACTTTCTCTGCATCGGGTGCAGAGGGGCTCATTTTCCACTCTTAAATTTAAACAGGATGATATTGCACCTCCCAGGCAAAAGGAGACTGGAGCCAGCTAAACATTGACTGGGAGGAGATGCACATCCCTGCTGAGCTGAGCACCACCCAGACTGAATTTTGGGAGGTTCCTTAACCTTTGCTCCCGAGGTCGTTGTGCTGACAGTGCTGAAACCCTTTTCCCTAAACAACGTGGGTAGGTTTGGAGCATTCCCTTATGCTTGGCTACCTCCAGCTCTGCAAGGGCCCCCAGCCTCAAGTGCTTCCCCTGCCACCAAAGAGAAGGCCAGGTCAGTCCAGAGTGCAAACAATGATGTCACCATTGTAAAAGAAATGAAAAGCTCTGTGGGAATCCAGGAGACGAACCCCAAATTAAAGATCTTTTGGCTAAACACGAGCACTAAGGAAAGCTTGCAAAGATCAGAACAGTGTTGCATGCCAATGTGGCATTTGATGTCCAAGATAAAAGGGGAACTTATTTCAGGAGTGAGACTGTTTTAGCAAGAGAAAAGAATCTTGGTGTCTCTGTTGGAATGCATAAAAACACATGTTTCCAAAGTGGTTTTCTCATATGCTAAATGAGCAGGACATCTGGTTGTGTTTTTAAAAATTAAATTGACTGACACTAAATCAGTGCTTTACAAAAGGTAGTAAACCAAGAACATCTAATAAGGTAACAATGAAATATTTGGCAGGACTTCAGAGTATTGAAAACTCACACAACCGAAAGGAGGTGAAATATTGTGATATATATGAGGCCTTAACTTCTCATTTATCTGTACTATCTCTTACTGTACTTCACAGTAATATGTTGCATTCCCATTGGTATAGATTTCTATATGTTAGTGCCAAAACTCCAGATGTTTTCTAGGTAAATCTCTGGAGACTATTTTATTGTGTTTCATTTCTTCTTATTTACAATGCACTTGTCTTGAACTCCAGCCATCGGTAATAAAAATCCATAGAGCCTGTAGCTGAGCCAAGTGGACACCATTGTCCTGCTTTTTCAAGTTGAGATGTGTTGATACAAGCGTTGAACAGAATCCAAACCACTGGAGTTTTCCAGTTTTCATTTTTCTTCTCTTTATTTTTTTAACCATTCATGCACCAGGGAATAGTCAACTGCTTTATCTTTTCTTTTTCCACTCTGCTCTGTCCTGAAATGTCAGCCCCTCTTCACCACAACAGCCTATCCACAGCTGCTGTCCTTCAGCCGTTCTGCAAAGTCCTGTGCATCAGAGCACTGACCTGACCAGTGCTCCAGGGTTCTGTATCCCTCTTCCAGGCTACATTCACCTCTAATCTGCCAGCTTCCTCTGCCTTCCTCTGGAGTTAAAGGAAAAGCAATGTGGAGGTGTGGTCTTGTCTCATCCCAGAGCCATTTTGTGCTTCTTAACCTCTTCCCTTTCTGCCTTGTAGGCACAGCATGGTGCTCTAGCTGAGCACTTCCAAACCCAAGCATCCCTTTGCCTTCCAGGGCTTGGCTTTTTTAAAGCTTTTATTGATGAATTAAGACACAATGAAACCTGCTGTCCCCTCCTCTTCTCAGTTTGCTGTCTGTTTAGGTTGTAAATATGTAAATACCAGGTTCTCTGGTACATCAGAGGGATAGTGGTGCCCATCTTGCACTGAAATCAGTCTGTGGTTACTGGGGAAATCAGGTCTCTGCATGCTGACAAAACCCCTGCTTAATGGCACAGAAATAATTAGTCACTTTGCTGTAGTGGGACTTCAGTTAATTTTAAAGAGCTGAGAAGTTTCGTTTTAGAGTTGCTGCAATCAGCAGCTGCATTTTATAACCCATCGCAGGCAGGTTTGATCAACTACACAGATTTTTTGCGTGAACATACCCACCCACCAGATGTGTATAAACATAAATCATTCCCCAGCATAACCTGATCATGTTTTCTTAGTGGTTCTAGGCTTGACTGATCCTCGAGGAGAAACCAGTGCTGCTCAGAGAACTCCAAACTGTGAGCGAGACCTGTTTGGGTCTCACAAGCACTGCTCTGCTGCCTTTCCCTGTCAGGGAGAAGGATGAATGAAAGGAAGGTGTTGCAGCTCTGAAAAGGGGTTTTCTCTCTCCCCACATGGCCAGGTAGATGTGGCTGGCTCTGAGTGCAGCCTCTTGCCTGGTCTGAGTTTTCTGTGCTGGCTTTCAGGGGCTGTGCAGTGCTCAGGACTAGAGCTGCAATGCAGTAACTGGTAACTCCCGCTCCCTGCAAGGCTGGGAGGAATTCTTTCCTGCTCTAGCAAGCAGTCAGAGTGGTGAGTGCCAGACTCCGAGGTTTTTGAGCAATTCCTGGTTTTCTTTGCTTTCTTGTAGCTGAAATACACTTAGGCAAGGCAGGTAATATCCTTTACGCTTTGTGCTATTGCTCGTGAATTATATATTTATTTTCAAAATAGTGCAAGCTGTCTATACTGCGAAGTTTATAATTCTTGTACCAGTAGGTATGACTATGTTGGTCAGCATCCTAATTACCTGAAGAGCTGAATATTTACTGTTAATCAGTAAATACTTCAAAATGAAGCAATTATAAATGGGCCAAACCCAAAATGCCAGGCAGGGGCACTCTCACAGTGGATCCAGGAATGACGCTTAACAATTTCCATGTTCCAAACTCGAGTTACCAAATTGCATCAAAAAGGAAGGTACTGCTGTCATTAGTTTTAGTTTCACATGTTGAAACAGAGGTTCTGAAAGACAAAATAATTTCCTTTACAGTTCCACTATACTGCTACCAGTTGATCTTCAGTCCTGTATGCCAGGTATTGTCATAAAAATCTTGGATGCATTTTGTCCTGAACTTTAGAGAAAACTACCTTCAAATTCCATGCCTCAAGCTCATCTCTAGAAATATTTAATGAGCAAAGTGTTAATTCAAATTTCATGAAAATAATTAACAGAGACAGCATCAAAGCACAGTCTCATCCCAAGTTAGTGGTATTATACAAATATTAAAGCTCAAAAAAATCAGAGAAAGCATTATGCTTTTATGAAGATGATTTTCATTCATCTTCACTGGGTAGAATTGAATACAAGGCAGGCGTTAAGAACCGGGAATGATGGCTGCTATTTTCTTTTCATTTGGAAGCAAGTTCTGTGTTTGTATCTCTCAACTTTGTCTGTGATCAGTGAGGCTTCAGCCTGGATTGGGTCACAAATTGCTCATCTTTGGATCTTGTCATGGTGTCCTTTGGGTGCATTACATAAAGGTCACTGTTTTTGTTACTTCCCCTACTTTTTCTCCATTTTTTAAACTTGTCTTCTCCTACTGATGCTCTACTGAGGACCAGCTAAAGAAACAAAAGCATTTTTAAATCTTCACTGTGAAGCTGGGTACACACAGAGTACTCAACATTTATAAAGAGTCTGTCCTTAAAACATCAATGTTTGCCAAGCAATTGTATTTGTTGGCATCTCAGCCCTCTGAATTCAACTGAAAGGACTCAAAGGCTTTTGGTGATTTCAGTGTGTTTTTGATTCTGTCATTATTCCCCTGCAGTGAGAAGGGAAAAAACCAAATCACTGTGTTGTCTAAAATGCTGTGTGCATCTCTTTGCAAATGCAGTAATCTCACAGGCGCCTGTTTTTTCCAATGTGATGCTGCCTCAGTCAGTTCTTTGTGCCAGAGAGGGAAAGCTGTGATAGGTTCCCAAATTCCAATAGTCAGTATAATAACCTGCTCCCTCTGCCCTCCCTTGTCCCTGAAAAATGCAGAGTTTGAGAGGGTTTTTTAAACATTCCTTAAAATGGAAGAATGACTCTCAACTCTAACGAAAAAACACATATATTTCTCTCATCATAATTCTCAACAGTACTTGAGTTTTTAGTATGAAATAGTTGCAATAAATTGTATAACATCAATCTTGGGAAGTAATAACATTTCAGGAGAGGGAAAGATTTTAATTTGAAATGACAGACTTGAAGATTGTTGCCTGGACATAAAGAGAGGATAACTCCTGAGAAGTCATTCCAGGGAAAAAAAAGCAGAGAGACTGAATTAATTGAATAAGTTATGAGCGTTAAATTATTAATTCAGCTCTAAGTCAGCTTTGAACTACTTATTAGCAATTAATTGATACAGCTATTTTATGAAATGTACAAGTCATTTTAATAAATACTTCTGAGCATTTTTTTTATGGGATGTTAAATGGTGGGCATGTGAAAATATATGCTCAGTCTTGATCTGCATCCCTATAATGTACGGAATAATCAGATTAACAGAACTCTTGGAAAAAGGGAGACTAAGTGGGAAAAGAACAAAGCTGGAAAGGCACTTCCTGTGCTGGTTTCTGGAGAGGACCAACAAGCAGCTCTTTTCAGCACACAAGAAATTGGGTCTTCTTGTGTGTTTTTGGTTGTGACCATCCAGCAAAGCAGGGTCCTGGCTGCTCAACCATCTGGGATCCATGCTGTGAATTAAGCAGAAGGAGATTGCTATAAATATTAAACACAAAGAGGCTGCTGTAACAGGAGGAGGAACTTTCCATGGGCAGGGCAGGGAAAATCAGCAGAGGAGGACATTGACCCTCCACAGCAAAGTTGTCCCATCCTTTCTGGCTCCAGAAAGCCACAGCCATGAAGGGAAAGAGTTGAAGAACAGCACATTTTTGCAGCCTGATCTTTTGCACTGAGTGTCAGGGTCCTTTCAGATCTCTCATATTTGCAGGACAGTGTAATCTGTGATTTAAACTTTTTTTCATGAGCTCATTATTGAACAAAGATGACAAATAAGGGCCCAATCACCTTTTGGCTCCTTGTCTGTCACATTAATTCCCTCAACCACCATTCAAATGGTATGATTTCCTAACTTATAACCCCTGATTCTTAATATCACCACCTATAAACACACACATAAAAAGAATTAGTTCCCTATTCAGTGGTGAGAGTGCTCATCCTTCCTGCTCCATCATGGCGTGAGCATCCCCTGCATCCCACTAGGAAACAAAAGCATCAGCAGTCCAACTGTTCTTGGATCTGCTTCAAGAACTTTTGGGGTAAGCTGAGGTTTTATACCTTCCAGCTTGGAGGTTTGGACTTTGCCATTTCTAGAAGTTAGTGGATTCTGAGGAAAATGCCAGACAAAAGGTAACAGCTGCAATTTTCAGGTGGTGGTGGCTGCAGAGTGGCCCTTCCTGGCCACCTGTCCTGCCTGCCTGGTGCCCTGGCTTTGATGGGATGGTACTGCTCCAAGCTTACATCAGGCTTTGGCATGAGCTGGGTTAGCCAAGACCTGAGCAGGAGTTGAGTGAACTCTCCTGCCTGACCTTCACATCCTTCTCCAGGGCAGCTGCTCCTCAGCACAAGAGCCTGTTGTGGAATTTTTCCTGTGTTGTGCAGGTGTTCCAGGTCAGCATTCAGGGGAAGAGGTGTCTGGCCCCGCCATGACATCTTGGGGAAATCCCATTCTTTTCTGTAATATGCTTTTGAGCCTGTTCTCACTCCAGGAGAGCAGCAACCTCACTTATGCTCTTGGATGACAAAGAATGTACTTATTCTGATCTTCTCCACATGTTCCTTTTATTTTCATCACCAAATTTAAAGTCTGATTCATCCTTTGAGGAAAATGTTTTCCTGTTCTGTCAAGTTCTCTCCCTAACCTATCTTTCTATTCTGAGCAGTTTTCACAGGGTTAGTAATAATACTTGCACACCAAGTGAAGAGTACATCTTTAAGCCATGCAAAACTATTTAATATATTTTTTTTAATGCTGAGTTAAAATCCAGTTGAAATTGTACTTTTACACCCATAAAAATGCACCAAGATGGTCGTTGAAACACTCACACCCTTGTGCACAGACACGTGGACTCACTGGAGACAGATGCATCTGTTTGAAAACTGCTTCTGATTTTCTGGGTCAGGCTTGCACTTAGGTAATACTTTTGTTCCCTGTTGCTTGCTTTACAGCAAAGTGTAAAGGTATTACTGCCTTTTTAGAGCTTGGGATTTTTGGACACAGGGAAATGAGAATTCCTCAGGAACTGATGTTCTTGCAAGTGGGGAGCCCATATCCCATTGAGCTCCAGTAACGCTTACTAAATTCCAAAAGTGGATTCTTGCTGAGGTGAGTATCACCTTGTTAATATTGCCAAAACAGCTTCATTCAACTCATCCCCAAGCCTTGTTGGTGGGCAGGGGAGGACTGAAGTCTGCCCCCAACATTTTAAGTTACACTGAGAACTTGATTTGCACCTGGAAAGAGGAATGAATGATTTGCAGGGAGACACATGACTTGTCCTCATGCAGATTTATTTAATGCATGCTATTTCTCTTCATCCCTCCTCCAGTGACTGCACTAGAGCCTCTCTGAAAATTTTTGCACCAACATCACCCAAATAAGCCTGATGTTTCAGCGGTACAGATCTGTACCATGCTATTTGGTGTAACCTGAAAGGCCCAATAAATGTCTTCTTTGGAGAAGTTACTAGAAATAATACAAGATACAATGCAGGAGCAGAAATGATGCACAGTTTAATGGATGAAGACTTCAGGTGACCCAGAAGGTGTGATTTTATCCCTACAGAGATCATTCCTTGGGGAAGCTACATTAGTTTCTGTGTCTGAGTTGCCCATCTGCCTTTGCTTCATGTGCTAGGAAAAATGTCTGTTACAAATCTCATATTGCAGATTTCAAAACTGCCTAGTACAATCTTGTTGGGGCTTCCAGGGATAAATGTAACAGAAATCATAACAGCAATGGATATTTTCAGAGCAATAATGCACTGAAAGCCTCTTATCTTTCAAATCCTGTGTGCTGTGGTATAAACAAGCACAACACAAACACTGTAACAGCTTTCTACAACACTATAATGAGTATTTTTATTCTATCAGAGAAATATATAATAAAATATAAGCAGTATATAACACCAGATGGAATAATATGTTTTCAGAGAGGGCAGTTCAATGAACTCATGACATGTCTCAGGAAACCATAGTGGGAATCAGTTAGGAAAGGGAGGTAGGGATGTACTTGGATAATGTCAGGTGTCTCATTCTGTTCTGAAAAGTGTGATTCTTGCCATGTGTTTGTATCTACAGGAGACCAGAGAAGTTCCCACTCCTCTCAGGAGAACTGAGAACTTGTCTTTGTGAATGTTTGGGAATGGTAGTTTGGAATTTCTGGTCAAAAGTTTGGGTCAGGGTAATAATTTCTTCACTTATTGGTGCTCACAGAAATAGCAGCAGCAATGACAACGTTTGCTCAACACCTTGGTAATTTCTTGACTGGCTTGAGTAAAGACAAAGCAGATTCATGGCACAGTCTACAGCTTTCCCATTTTATTTACTTGTGAATATTTCATATTTCAGTAACTGCTTTATGTAATGGCTTGATCTGCATATCAATTTTTAACAAGAGTTATTGATTTTAAAATAATTTTTATAATTTGAAATTTCAAAATTTCAATTTGAAAGAGAGTAGGGTTAGGTTAGATATTAGGAAGAAATTCTTCCCTGTGAGGAAGGGTGGTGAGACCCAGGCACAGGTTTCCTAGAGAAGCTGTGGCTGCCCCTGGATCCCTGGAAGTGTCCAAGGCCAAGTTGGACAGGGGTTGGAGCAACCTGGACAGTGGGAGGTGTCCCTGCCCATGGCAGGGTATGGAATGAGATGATCTCTAAGGTCCCTTCCAACACATTTATGATTCTATGAATGTTTGTGCATACATGTCCTTCCAATCTGACAATTGAAAATGTAATTTTCACACCCTGAAAATAGTGTTTTCAGTCTGAATTCTGGTATTACAGATCCATAACTGTTGTTTTCATTTTTTAATGCCTGTGGGCAGCTGAAAACAAAACAGATCAGGCAGAGGTTAATAAAAAAATGTGAGTAGCAGAAAATGCTCATGCAAGGAGCTGTGCAGTGTGGTTAATGATTCTCCTGCTCATGATTATTGTCTCCCCCAGCCTGGCATTCTGCATTCATCCTGAGACTGGCTCTTTGTAACTGCCTGAAACCAAGCTGGAATAAAAGGGAATCAAATCTTGCAGCTTTATTTTTTTTTCCTCCCAAGAGGTCCTTCTAGGACTGCAAATCCCAAACCATCGCCATTCCAAAGTGTGTTTGCTGTGGATGGTGGCTCAGAGCGGCTCTGCCTTCCATTAATTGTGCTGACTGCTGTTCTCACAGGCTCCTCCTGGGCTGATTTTGGCACACAGTGGGCTCAGGTAGTGCTCCAGGAGTAGCCATAGCAACGTGGTGCTCGACAGCACCTGCACATCCACCCGGAGAGATGGATAAATACAGACTGCATGTTAAATGTGCTCTCAAAGCTGCTGCTACTTCCACTTGTACACTGGGCCCTGGAGGTACTCCAGCACTTACCCAATGGAAGTGTCATAGGAATAAGAAGGAAAAAAAAATTGGTGTGTTCTATTATTTCTAAATACTTTCCCCCACTCAGACCTGCCAGGTCCCTCTCCTTTGTGTGAAGTCCTCAGCTTAGCAAAAGGGCCTGTGCTGGAAGAATTTCACACGTCCTAAATGATGGCATCTGGAAATGGGGAAAAATGTGGGGATGCTACAGCCTCTCTCTGAACATACCAGAACCAGTGGAAAGCTTTAAAATCCCTGATTCTTGGCCAAAATTCTGCAGCAGGAGCCTTGAACAGGGCTGATGTCCAGTGGGTGCAGGGGCTCTCATCCATCTCCATCAGCTGGGAGCTCAGGCAAAGGCCCTGCCTGAGCATGGGACACGCGTTAGCTAAGATGAGGTGCCTCTAAATTATCTCAGAATGACAAGAATTCCAATTAATATATGTTTTTGACCCCCTGTTGGATCCATGGAGCTGGTTTTAGGCCATGCAGTTTCTAACAGCACTTTCACAGCAAGCCCTACCATTGTTACAAGGTGTAATTAAGCAGACAAGAACATCTCTTTTCTTGCAATGCTTGTTATCACAGAAGATGCTAAAATTCCTACTTCTGAAAACTTGCTCTATCACACAGCTCTTTCTTGGTAGTAAGACCACATATGCCCTCTGCTGTCCCTTCAAATTGTGTGAAGACCTATTAGCAGAACATTATCAGTATTGTTACTGATACAAATTTAATGACTCTGTGAACACTAAGAAATATTATGAGTATTGCAGGGAGGGGTTCAGGGAGTTCCATCTCTGAGTGTGCAGGTGAAGTCTCTGGGCTTCCACCAGGTGCAGGCTAACACAAGGCAATCTTTTGGGAAAGCCCCACAGATATTCTGCTTTTCACATTTTGAGATTTTTCTGCTTTCTAAGCATGTAGTCTCTGTGATGTGCCTCCTAGTTCTCCAAAGTCATCTGGAATAAGGTCAGATATGCAAAATTCTATGCCTTTAAAAGTAGATCAGGAACAAAACTGTAGGTAAATCTCTAAATATAGAGGATGGTACATTTTTTTTTTTTTAGTAAGAAAATTGCTTGCTGTTTTTGCATGCTGGATTTCCTTGATTTGTCAGAAATGGTTAGTGTTAAGAAACTAATTTCTTGGCAGCAAACAAACCTTTAACAACCTTGGGTAAAACTTGATATGGTGCTTAATTTGCACTAGCAGCACATAATGCAAACAAAGTGTTGACTAGAATGCACTTTCCCAAATTAATTTTCATCTTCTGACAACAGATACTTTTCTTGACAAAGATAAGTTTCCCAGCACTATTCAGCTTGCTCCCTGCTGTTTGTGCAAATTGTACACACAGTGTTATTTTAATGCTTAATTCCTCGATAACCTTGCTTTAAATGTTTTGTATTAAATCTCCTTGGCTCCTAATAACTCTCATTTTGGAGACCACAGGGACGTGGTGGGGTTCTAACAGAATCTTATTTTGGTGAGTGGGAGAGGCCAACAGTTTTCCATGGATGAAGGCTAGTTTGGCACAAAACTGGGTTGGTAAATTTTGTTTGAAACACTGTGACAGTTGTGCTCTCTGCCTAAGCTCTTGGACAGACCCTAAATTAATTGCTGTCTCCCAGGTTTTGTAGGATCATGGGACCACACGTGGTGCCTTCATGCAGATTATTTCCACTAATCCCATAATTCAAGTGCCTCCTAAAATAATGTGCCTATCCTGGAAATGCACACAGAATACTCAGCTAAAATTATACATTAGGGTGGAATTAGCAGAGCACTGAAATCTGGAATACTTTTTACTAATGGGTCAATTAGTGTGATTGGGAGGCAAAGGATGCAGCCAGCCATAGTGTGGTCAAAGGGAGCAATCAAGTGAGTTGAGCAGTCAGCTGATTAGGAAACAACTAGTGAGAGCAAGATGAATTTTCACCCTGGAAGTGATGAATGTAGATCTGTCAGGAGCATTCAGCCAAACTGAACACTCAATCAGCATTTGATTAACCTGAGCTGCCCCACATGTACACAGGATTTAAATATATATATATGACAGTCTCATCATGTGATGCTCCCAAGAGCTGTTCTACATGTGTTTAAGCATCAGCAAAATTAGTAAATAATAACTCAAACTTACTGAGCAATAGTGCTATAACTGTGTATTCAAGCAAAATAGTGGCAAACTGATGGTTCCTTTATCTTACAACTCATCTGTCCTTAGATTACCTTTGTGTTTCGAATCCAAATATCATATTTTTTTCTATTCTCTAGCAATAAGTCTTAAAAGTAAAGTAAGGCAAGGATTTGAGGTTAATTAAAGTTCACTGGAAATGTACTTTTTATTATCAGACCTGTCTCTGTAATTAACATTTGAAATGCAGGGTTAATTATTATTGTCCCCTTTGTTAGTTTGCAATGTAGAACAAAGACATCAAAAGCTTCAGGTCTGATTTTAAGGGCAACTTTTAATGGCAGGGAAACTTCCCTGACCCCTGAATACCTCTGCAGAGTCCCCAGTCTGGGTCTGGAGGAGGAAGGAGAAGAATTTGTCCCAGTAGCAGCACCAGTCACCTGGGCCTGTGCAGATGTGCTGGCTTTAGTTGGCAGAAGCAGCATCAGGGAAACCTCTGGGGAAGGAAAATCCGTTCTCAGGCTGGCTCTTCTAAAGGCTGCTCCAGTTAGCTTCATTTGGTTTATCATCATGACTAAAAAAAAAAAAAAGTATGAACTGTAGTCAGTATTTTTGATTTTTTGTTTGAATGAGGTCATAAATGGCATCAGGCCAATACGAGCAAAGGCAATGCTTTCTTTACATTAGCCAGCTCATCTTTCCTCAAAGTGGAACACATTACTCCATACGTTTATTTTTTGTCCCTGTTTATATGTGAGGTAGCCTTTGTTTAGTGTTTGGGATTCTCTTTTAACCCAGACTAGTTCTTTTTGTAAGTGTATCACAGCACTGTCGGGTTTCACGTTTCACAAAATTTCCTTTATTAGTTCCTCAACCCAGACTGAAGTTATATTATTTTATCATTGAGATAGTTGTTCTTTTCTCAAAATATTTATATTTCAAAACCCACGCTCCCAAATTTAGTGTAGTGTAGGAGCCACAAGTTCACTTCTCACATGCACTGATTTGGCAGCAGGCAAACCACAGAGCTGTCTTTGGCCCTACTCATTCATTCTGGGGAAGGACGACATCTCCAGGGGTTGTACAAACAAGTCTGATTTAAGATTTGTTTTCTAGAAATGTTTCGGCTGCCGTGTTCTGTGTGTACATAATTTATAGAGCATCTCTTAATCTTTGAAACCATAGCTTATGGTTACTGATTGCACAAATCATCTGGGATGCAGCTATAATCAAATTCTGGACTTTTTTGTCATGGTAAAAGAAAAATGATGGCACTGGAAGTGTGATGCTCAGCAGTGGGGCACTAACCTATTGTACTTGAGCTAAGAAGTAGCTCAATTTGCTTGCAGATTACAAAATATTGCCTTCTGTACACGTCCTGATGAAGGTTGAAACAATCAGTGATCAAGTTGCTCCCACATGTCAAACAAAAATCTGGGCTAATGGTGGTTGTGGCTTCCAGCATCCTTTCCTTGGCAAATCTGGACTATTTTTGGACTGGCCCCCATTGCCCACTGTCACAGCTGACCCTGAGGTGTCTTGGCCATTCCTGAGGAGAGACAGGCAGCTTCCCACCCTGCAGTGTGCCAGGAGCTTTCTGTACTGCCTGTGGTTCGTCTCCATGATCTTAAGAGTAATTTCCAGCCTAATTGATTCTGAATCCTCTGTGCTGCCTCGTGCTGTCCTCCCTGCTCAGAAAAGCAGAACAGCAATTCCCCAGGAGAACTTTTCCCAGTGCAATTGCACGTGCCTGGATTTACCTTGCTACCCACTTTTGGCACCTGTGACAACCTTCTTCAGTCAGTGCATGGGAGATACCCACACATTTCCACAAAAGGTTTGTACAGACCTTTGGAGCCACACACCAGGAATGTTTGGAATGATTCGGGATGCTGTATCTAGCTCACACTGTCCCATGGGGAGCATGTTCCAGCAGAGTGACATAACTAGTTTGTGTGCAGAAGTATCAGTTGTCCTAGCGTTCTCCTGGATGAGAGTTCAGAGGTCCCTTCAGAGGTGTTGGTGGGATTTAGGGCTGCTGCATTCCTGTTTTGCCTTTAAAGTGCACACCACTGTAGTTATTTTAGGAACTCGTTTTTTGCATGTATGTAGATAACATAGAAATTCCAACCTGGTACAATCAAGTTAGACTCAAAATTTTAGCACCATTTATCTTCTTTGCACTCTTTAACTGCTGCCACTATTGATAATAAATTATTTTCCATTACTTAAATGGCAAATACAGACACACACTTATCTGAGAAACTAATGCCAAATGGCTAAATTTTAAGATTTAAAGGATATCGGACTACTTTAGTCCCTAATTTTTTCCCCCCACCATCCTGTTTGGCTCAAAAAAATCAGTATTATAGGTAGCCAAGTTTGTAAGACATTTGAAGTTCCTTTAGCTCAATGATCAAAATAGGAATGAAAATGTTGTTTTTCTTATGTGAAATATGTGTTATGTTGGGTGATATGATCATGGCTTCATGACCCTTTTCTCTCTGATTTCAGATGACTTTATGATTGAGAGGTGCAAGACTTCTTGCCAAGAAACAAGGAATGAGCAAAGTTCAGGAGAATTACTTCTTCCTGGAATGTGCAGTCATGTCACTCAGAGATGTGCCTGGAGGAGGAACAAGTGGGAGAGTTAAGGGAACAAATCAATCTCTGTTTAACTTATTTCCTGTTTTGCTGTACATCACTTTAAAAATTGTATATATTTAAGTGGTCATTGTTCAGATTTTTTGAGTTTGAGAGCAAAGAAAGGTGTGTGCCACCACCCCTCATGACTAGTCTGTTGCCAAAGGAAAAATGTTAGGCAGTCACTGGAGCCCTGAACCAATGGAAAAATGTCAGGCAGCCCCTTGTAAGAATATGACAGAGCTGTTTTTATGTTGTCATGTTGTACTAGACACAATTTTGTCTCCTGAGTTCCTACCAGCTCTTCCTTTCTGAATTGCTCACTTCTCACTCCATCCATCCTCCCAGAGCAGAGCACAGTGCTCACATGCTCTCCATGTTTATTTTGGAAGTACCCTTGAGCCTATGTGCATGAGATCCCCAGTTTTATCTGGTTTCCCACTTGCCCAAGGCCAGTAAGTTGAATTCCTATACTTTATGTGCTCTTACTCTTTGTTGTTCTCTGTTGCTCTTCCCTTCCCCTTGCTGGACCTGTTTTAATCTGTTCCCTTTGGGGGAAGAAGATTGGTAAATCCCAGAAAGGTCCCACTCAGCTCCCTCAGCTTCTTTCTTGTGTTCTTCCAAGCCAGCTTCCAGTGCCCTGCATACTGAATTTCCATAAATCTTTTGTTTGGGAGGCACAGAGACAAATCAGCCTATCCAGACTTGCCAACCCAACCTCACCCCATGTGTCTCTGAGCTGCTCCCAACTGAATTTCAGGAGCCTTTTCTTCCTCCAAGTAGACCCTGAGAGTGGGAACCACCACCTGGACCTTCTGAAATATCCCCTTAATTTGTTTCCTGCACATACAGCATTAAAGACAACTGCTTCCTTTTCTTTGAGCAAAGCAAGAAGCCACAAGCACCTGCTGGAAGGGCTGTGCATGGAAAAGGCAGAGGGGCAACAATTGTGTGAGGAATTGCTGAAATGACCATGCTTATTTTCATTCTTCTTTCTCTACCCACTTAGCAAGGAGTGTGTGCTCAGGTTCCACTGAGCACTCAGTACCTGAACTTCAGTGCTGCAGGTTCCTGGAGCAGCCATGAATTTCAGTGGAACAGCTCTCTTCTTGCTACTCCCTGCAGTTCAAACCTGCATGTGCCAGAGATCTGCAAACTAAAGTGAGAGGAAGAGGGCTCACTGTAGTGCCAAAGCCTGCAAAATTAAAGGAAGGAAAACATAAGGGCTGCACATCCATGAGTAAACACAGGCACTTCTGATCTCTTGTGATTAGCAGGTCTAGAGGAGCAAAGAGCAGATTTTCAAATACAGCACCTGCTTCAGTGATCTGATCTCCCTGTGACAAGGAGTGTGTTTTGCACTGACAAACCTTGTTGGTTTAATGGCTTGATGAATCCTGCTGACCATTCATTTGTTCCAAGACATATATCAGTATAGGTATCTGTATGTGTACATGTACATAATCATAAAATAGATAATATGATGTAATGTAGCATAGCATGATAACATAAATGTAATTTAGGTATTACATAAAGCAAGCCATATACCTTCTCCTTTCCCCCTTACTGAAGCCATTTGCTATTTGATATACTAAGGAGCTCTCCAGTCATTTTCATCAACACAGGGTCATTTTTTGCCTTTCTGATTGGGAACAGCAGAGACTTATGTGGAAAACAAATCTTCATGGTTTGTGGTTGTGATGTGTCATTCCCAGGCTACTTCTGTCCTTACCTGCCTCCTCTGATGCAGGGAGGCTGTGGTTCACTCCTCTGTTTAATTCCAATGTGTAGTTCAAGCATTGAGCTTTTAACTCAAAAAGGTGGTAGGGTGGGCATTTAAGCATCCTCTTTTTCTCTCCAGTGTGATGCTTGCAACAAATGTATCTCAGATTTTCGTAATGTATTTTAATGCCCAGTGACATCTGTTGCACAAGCAGGGGTTTTGTGATGCGTTAGAATCAGATTGCCATTCTCTGTGAATGTTTTCTGTGTTAATACTTTCTCTGGGCTCAGCTGTGCTCTCACTAACAGCTGTATAAACCCACCAGTCATTTCACTAAGTTACTGAAATGTCTCTGCACTTGTAGCACCGTAGGTGGAAGCAGGAGCTAATTAAGTTAATTTTTGAATTTTTTAACATACAGCAGACACTCAGCACTGCCTGCCCACACAGGCAGGGAGGCACAGGCACAGAGGTGCAGGTGGGGTTCATAAAATAAACGGCCTGGCTGAGTGTGTCTGTCCAGATGAAAGCCAGATGTTTGGGAAGGAAACTGCTTTCCTGGCAAGGTTATGTATGGTCAGCCTTAACTGTGTGGCCAAAACAGCATTCTCAGGAGTATTTACAAGGATAAATACAAACACACTTTTTCTTCCTTGGAGGTTTTCAACAGGTGCCACCAGGCTTTGAGTTTTCTGATTGGAAAGTGCCCTGCACGCATCAGTATTATATAAGCTGTGGCACTTTTTCTGCTCTCCTGTTCTGTAGTGAGGGTCCAGGGAAGCCCTGTGTTAATGCTCTGTGTGTGCAGGAGGTGCCTCTGTATTTACAGGCATGTTATGTGTGGTCCCACACACTTTTTAAAAGTGCATCAGTTCAGTTACTTGGCTCTGAGAGGTAAGTAATGTCTTTGCCTTCTCTGTGGCTTCACGGGGCTCATGGACATAAGAACAAGTCTTGCTTGGACAGCACATTGTCCTTGCAGGACGTGCAGCTCCCACCCTTCCAGGCTCTTGGAAGAGCCTCCACGTCCTGTCCCAAGACACGAAGCTGAGGGATTCCACCAAGCTTCATCTCCTCCCTTCCCTGAACCTCTCTTGCTGTCCTGACTCTGCAGCAGTGTCACAGAAGGGAATTCTGCAAGGTCCTTTGAATGATATAAAATGAACCATGTAATTATTTAACATCAACACAAGGACAAAGATGATTTTTTTTTAAAGAACTTAGCATGGAGAACTCAGCAATTCCTGTAAGATCATGGCTGAAGATGTTTGCAAACCCTGTTGCCCTGTGCTGGCAAATTATCAGCACTCTTGAACCACTGCCTGGTTATCCTTCTAAGGGAGAAATCCACACAGCTGGCACCTTGAAACATGTGTAGATTAAAAATGAGGAACAGGTTGCAATATCATTCTCCAGGTTTACACTGATATGACTTGTTCCCATATAAGATCCTGTTTTCACTTTTTATTTAGTAGTAAAAGAGACCAGGGTATGCTTTGATCATGTTTTCAAGATCATTTTCTGGGCAAATTACTGAAGGATCTCATCCAAGCACAGAGTTGACATGTAATCATAGACATCCTTCCAGCAACCTTCTGAGTTCTTGGTCCAGATTCCATCCCTCTAAGGTCCACAGCAGATGGATCAGTGTATTCTTCAGACATGTCCTTCATGGGTTTATCTCATCCTGCCTCTGTCATAGGAACCAAAGAGGTGCTCAGTCTGCCACAATTATGACCAGAGTGGGTGATTCTGATACTTTGGCATCTGATCCACACCGTGATAAAAGTGGAAATGCTGCCATTTTGGGAGGAACAAATTAAAATTGAATATTTTTATTCCTAGCTACTGGTCCTTGTGCATACACACCCATTTTTTTAACCTTACTAACTTCAAAATACATGGACCAGCTCCTTCCATTCCAGCTTGTAGTGGGATAGTGTCCTCAGGGATGCAGCCCTAGAGATTTTCTGAAAATTGACAGGCATGAGAGATACTTTTAGTGCTCCTCTTAAAGCAAAGGTTGATTTGTCCTTTCCTCCTTCCCATTTATTAGCTATCAGAGAACCAACATGATGCCAGGGCAAGGGGATGGGAAAGCAGAATGAAGGGAAAAAAGTCATTAGAAAACAGGCTTCATTAATTCAGCTGCTCGGAGAGCGGCGTGTTTGGAAAGGTCGGGATGTTTCATTTGACCTAAACAAAATGCTTGGCCATTCTTCAGTTCAAATGCTTCATTCCTGCCTATTGAACCAAATCAAAACACTGAGCTTCAGTGGAGGGAGGTAATGAAGGGCTGGGCAGGGAGCAGCTGCAGCTTATTCCAGCAGCACTTTTCTGCCACAGAACTGGGAGAGGTTGACACCACTTTTCCAAAAGTGCAGTGCTGATCATCTCCAAAATATTGATGAATTAGTGCGAATTTCACCCCAGGTATTAGAAATCAAAGAAAGACCCAATCTGCCTGGAAGGATTCTATGTCCTCCTGCCCTGAACAGCTGTTAAAGGGAAAAAGAAGTTGTGAACATGTTTTAATCACAGAATGGTCAGGGTTGGAAGGGATTTTAAAGATCATCCAGTTCCAAGCCTGTGCCATGGCCGGGGATGCCTTCCACTAGACCAAGTTTTTCTAGCACCAGCATCAAGTCCTTCCTTCCTGTCCCCAAATTTGTGTTGGTTAACACTGAAGCATGGTAGACAGTGGGACTTGTTGACAGACCCTTTGTCCATTGCACACCATTGCCTCAGAGCTAGTCCAGCCCCCTAAGAGGAAAACAGTAATTAAAATAATAGCCCTGATCTGGATATGATGTGTTTGAACTCAGAGCTTCCTCTCAGGACAACTTTCTAAGGCATCTTAATGACTGATGAAGATGGGATTTTCCAGAGTTCAGGGTGGCTCACAGGAGGGGACGTTGCCCAAGAGACATTTTCCTGGAGGCTTCTCCTGCAGCTTTTCTTCCTGCTGTTTGTGAAGCACTATCACAGTTTAAGAGAGCAGTTTCTAAAGGAGTCATTTGATCCCGAGGAATTTCAGCAGTGTCAGTGCCCCTCCTAGAGGCTCCCCTAAAGCCCCTTTTGAGGATGCCAGATCCTAGCAACTGCAAAAGCAACAATTGTTCTGAGCTGGGGAACAGACTGGCTTGTTGACACTTCAATGAAGAGCGGCTCTAACACAGTCTGCTCACCCTGCGGCTGCCAGCTCCCAGTGTTTCATCTAGCAAAGGCTCCAGCCCACAAAAACAAAGCCCAGACTTTCTAGTTCCTGTCTTAGGGAGCTCTCTGCCCTTAGTGTTTTTTCCCTGCTACCAAAAGCCCAGAGGTTTAATGTTTCCTAGTTTGGTTCATCCTCAACTAGGGTTGCATTCCCTTAAGCTATACTCCAGCTGTAGTGTTATTTTTAGGCTGCTTGTGCTGTAGTGTTTCACCTCCTTATTGCCCCTGTGTTAATGCACTTTTGTGTCCCTGTCTCTAGTTTAATCCAGGCAGGTGGAACAGCACCACTGTCCCAGAGGTGCTTCCCTGGGTGTCCCAGGGGAATGGGTCACAAATGTTGCTGGAGGAGTGCCTGGTGCAGAGCCATTGCTGCATAGTGAGGAAATGCACAACGAGAAGGAATGGCAGGGTTTCTAAACAGCCTGGTTCTTGTGATTAAAATACTCATATGGAGAAAAGTAACACTGTCAACAGCACTCCCAGGGAGCTGGTAAGGCTGATCTGCATTGCAGGGATGCTGCCTGACCCAGAGTCTCATCCAAGCGAAGCTGATTTGTGCTCCAGTCGTTTCAGTGCTAAGATGAGCTGAGGGATGCATTTCCCCCCAAAATTTACCCTGCCCCACCACATCTCGTTAGAGATAGAATGCCTGGGGGGGGGGGGGGGGGGGGGGGGTGTGGTGGTGTGAGGGGGTCGGTGAGTCTCATACAATACACAGCACAAAATACTGAAGGAAGCCTCAAATGTAAAGTCTGAGGAACTGGCACTGGAAAGGGTTCAGATTGCTGGGAAGATGTGGATGGGGAGATGAGCTAAGTTTGTGTGGTAAATGACAGATTCACTGGGCATTTTCCCTCACTCTGGTTCTCCCAGCCCTGTCCAGGATGGGGGGCTCTTCTTGAACATTTATATTTGAAAAGGGCAACAAAAAGGAGATTAGGAGATGTTACCACTTTCATTTTGTAATTGAAAGGAAGCCTTGATATATTCAATATTCACTCACAGCTGATGCTATGCTGACTAACAGCACTGAACGTGCAGGGTGACAATTATACTGCTGATGGCATAATTTATTGGTTTTGTTGTTATCCAAGGTATTTCCAGTGAGGTCATAAATCTATGTGTCAGTAAGAAATACTCAGTTTGCCAGCTGTGTGCTATTTTATAGCCATAGATTTTAATGCTTTGAGAGGAGCGTTTGTTAACCATCGCTTTGCAATTAGAGGCAAAGAGGAAATTAAATGTTCCATTTTTGTTACCAAAAAAAAAAATTGTTTCTCATAATTTGTCTTTCTGTTAATATTGCATAACTCTATGTCTTTGTCTTTTGCTTGCTCATCAGCTCAGCCCAGGGATGGTATTGAAATGCCAGACTGGACAATGCCAGAACCATTCCAGCCCTTTGTTTGCTGACTGAAGGAACATTGCCCAGAGTCTAGGATGCATGGAGAATCCTGGAAGGAATCTGCTTAGGAGGATTACCAAAAGTCTGCATGCAGGTACAGGCATGTTTGGGACTTTCCTTCAGGTTATTTTTGTAGGAAGAGGTATTTGCTGCAGTATCTTGTTTACATGAGCAAGCAAACAAAATCTTGATAAGGGATTGAGTCATTATCCAGGAGGATATTGGAGAACATCAAAGGCATTGAAATATAAATATGTCATTGCTTCAGGGACAACTTCCCCCAAGTTGGATTTCACTCTCAGAAAGGATAAATCACCTGCTTTCACCATGTCCCCTTCAGTGGCTGTTAATACAAATTCAGAGATAACTCCTTGTGAAGGTAGTCCTTAAAAGGAGCAGACACACAGACTTCATGGGTGATTTGGCCTTGTCTTCAACTGATCCCACCTAATTTTGAATCTAAGAACAGAACTGATACTGCAGGGGATTCACCACTGTGGGTTGCATGAAGTATTTGAGGCAGCAACAGGCAGTCAAAGGAGTGAACTGGGCTCTAGGTGGTTTACACCCACCTAGAAATCCCATTAAAAATCAAGAATGGTCTCCTGGGGAAGTCAGTTTTCCCAAAATAGCATTTGCCATCTTTGATTTAGCCACATGTACTACAGGTGGAAGAGAGCTAGGAAAACAGATTGTCAGCTGGTTTCAATTATCCTGGATCTGTCCCCTCCAGAGAAAGGACAACAGTTTACAATTCCACTTTTATGGTTTATCCCAGTGGACACTGCTTGCTACAGACTTTTCTACTGCACTGTTCATTGGATAGGCCTGCTTATGCTATTGCTGAGTTTTGGTTGATTCCAAAATACTCAACCTACATTTCTCCTTTTATTGGCGATACTTCAATATTTTATTGGTGATAGTTCATCTGCACAAGGGCTTTGCCTTTTTGAGGTTTCCCATCCTTTTTTGAGATTTCCCAGCCACCTGCTACACCCATACTGTGATCCCTGTGATTATCTATTGAAGACATTAATTTAGCTCTTTTATCCCTCCACTCATGTTAACCCCTGGATCCCTTGCTTTTCATATTTCCTTGCTAATTGTCAGTAATTTTCTGGTGATAAAATGTCCTGAAACAAATTCAGTACATTTTGTTTTGGTCTCATATCAGCCTAAATCCAGAGTTTCTAACAGTGTAGAAGTTAAAACAAAGCAAGGTTCCAAGGATGAGTTCTTATGACTGCTTCAGGACAAGGTGTGAGGAGTGTGTGAACCAAACTCTGTGTTGCCTGGATTGGAAGTGGGAGAATTCTATTCACCTGCCTCTGTTCCTAGGAGGAGTTTTCTCAAAGTAAAGATTGATCACACCAGGCACTGGTGAACATCAGAATCAGTATTCCAAACTTTCCCTCTCCATAGCTGCACAAAGGGCATCTTCCACTTGGTGGAAGCTCACAGCTCTGCAAGGACAGTGCCATAAAACCCTTTTTTGTTCTGTCAAATTGCAAATGCATCATTGGCTGCCTCCTCTTCTTCTCTCAGCATTATTGCTCTTCATACTTTTCCCTCCAGTGAATGCCATTTCTCCCCTGATAAATTAGTGCACCACTTTCCAAGAGCTACATCTCACTTATTTCCTGCCTATATTTCTAAGCTCTGTAGGGCTCTTTGTATTATTTCTCTTGCTTTCATTTGTGTTTCTCTACCCTCTCCTCTCAACTTAATGTTATCTACATATTTTATTAACCAGCTGTTTTATTCCACTTCACACATCACAAGTGGAGATGCTCCATGAAATGAGAGCTACCCCTTGTCTCTATAGGAAGCATATGAGACACAACCCCCTTGTCTATTATTATTCCATATTTGTAGTCCTTCAGACAGTTCCTGTGACAGTATTTATGTCTGAGCCAATGGGAAATAATATTTTGAGAGGCACTTTATCAAATGCTTTCCTGACTCCCAGCTCTTTGATGCCTGCTGCTCTCCCTGCTCTCATTCATTTTGTAATTCTGTCGACTTTATATGCATTTTTCTCATGGACTCTTTGTAAACCCATGGTGCTCCTTGCATATGTTTCTGTAAAGAGATCTGTGTAATTCTCAGGATATTATAGGGAGAGCCATGAAAAGATCCCTTTGAAGGCCAGCATGAAAGCTCCAGTTGTGTTCTGAGCTCCAAAGCACTTTCCAAATAATGAGATACACCACAGTGTCTGACTGGGCTTGGGGAGAATAACTTCAGATAAACACTGGAGATAAAAGGGATCACCTTCCCCTTTGTGCATTTCCTTGTATTGTGCGAACTCTTCTCCAGTGGGGATTGGATCACATCTTGTCTCATACAGAAAGCAAAAGGAGTCATTAGCTCTGCTAATTGTTGCAGATAAAGAGTAAAATGTGATGACAGTTTGCTTTGTGTGTGGTTAAGCTTGTTAAAGGCATAAATGAAGCGATTCTTTCAATTCTTACTTGTTCATTGCTATTATGATATCCCACAATGGCAGCGCTTTCCTTTTTTCACTCCACTCAGTTTGAATTTCAACTCTACCTTTTCTTGTTATACCATTTAAATAAATACAGTTACAGTGTAGTACGCAATACTCAATGTTTTAATTTGGTGTTGCATTATCCAACATACTTAGGGTGTCTCAGTGTGAACACATAATTTAGTAACACTTGGGCTAAAGCTCATTTGCCATGAAGCCACAAAACAAATATACACAAACTTAACTAGAAATATGTGGGTTTGGCCAGCTAGGAGATTTTGGGTTTATTGTTTATAATTGAGTTTAATTTACATCTGTTTGCTTTTGAGAATATATGAACATGCTTAAAGCACCTTGAAGGTTATGTGTTTAATTAGATTGCTGACTGATGTCATCCTAAGATATGGATGGGAGTTGAGCCATCAGGATTTTCAGCAGCATCAGGATTCACTGTTTTAGGACTTTCAGTTCTCAGCAGTGTGCAGGGAGGTGATAGCATTGCCACATGTGTCCTGACACCCTGGCACTGATGCTTAGAGACACTCATAGTGTCTATGGAATGTGAATGTCACCCCAAACCTTTCCCTAACTTCAACACCTGAACAATGTTAAATCTGCTATGTTTTTGAGGTGTCGGTTTTCACAAAGTTATCATTGGAAGGGACCTCTGGAGATCATTGAGTCCAACACCTACCAGGTGACACAGGAACAAGTCCAGGTGGGGTTGGGATGTCCCCAGAGAGGGATACTCCACACCCTTCCAGGGCAGCTGTTCCAGGGCTCTGCTGCCTTCAATGTAAAAAAATTCTTCCTCATACTGAGGAGAAACTTGTGTTTTGGTTTATGGCCATTGCTGAGAGCACTGACGTGTTTTCCCCATCTGCAATGTGCAGTATAACATGGAAAACTTTGGATTCTGTTCCACCAGAGAACAGCAGCACACAGCTGAAGAAACTGCAGCATCAACACACACCAGCCCTTCCCCACATACTTCAGCACTTTAGTCTCACAGGAGCTGGTCTGCTGTTTTGGAAAGTAAACTAACTTGCTAAAAGAGCCTTGAAGCCTTCAGGGAACATCTCCTTAGAGAAGTTACTCCCTCATTTAAACTCACAGAAGTCTGTTGTCATGCAGCATCTTCCTGGCCATACAAGTTCCTAGGGAAACCCCTCAGGTCTCACTTTCCCCACCAGCTCCCTTCCTCCTGGAGGGCTTTGGCATTGAGCTGAGAGCTGCATGGACACTTAGTGCAAAACTCAGATTGGTTTGGGAAAGTTTGTTCTAAAGGTACTTATGCATTTGGGATTTTTCAAGGTCAAATGTAGGAAGTGCTCAGGCTAAGGTCCAAATTCCCAATGAGACATGTACATAGATTGTGATATTAATAAATTGAGAGTCTTGTTTGCCAAGAAATAACATAGCAGAACAAAAAGGTGGAAGGATGCATGTTTTATTATAGGATTCTTTAAAAACTGTTGCTGGTAAAGCAGGATTTCCAGTTCAAAATAATAATCTTACCTTTAGTCAGTCTTTGTTAATTTGGCCAGTCCTTAGTTAATTTAGTCACTCTGGATTTTATCAAAACAAAGCAATATCCCCAAGAATTCTCTAGCAAAGGAGTCCCTCAAATTTTGAAAGATTAGCTGATTTGAATGTAAAGAAACACACAACAAAGATGACTGACTAAAGAGAGAAGTCTCAGTGGAAAAGAGCAGGAAGGAATGTGAGGAAGTGTGTGAGAGAGCTCCAATTTCTCTTGTAAGTAAAGTGAGAAGAATTTTACTTGCTCTTAAGTTTCGTGGTGAGTGGAGTCATAGTCCTTGGTGCTGGGTGCTGTGGCCTGTTTTCCTTCCTTTCTGCTTTTCTTCCACTTCTCTCTCTTTTGCTATATGCAGACCCCATGCCTGTATGAAAAGCTGACATTGACTCTTCAGGAACTTGGGGATTTTCTTAGCTTTTCATGTGTTAACAACAAAGGGGCTCTTGAATTAGCAGTTCTGTTTGAGATGTACAGGCAGAGAATAAAGTTTGCTGCTCATCCCTGCCCAGGTCCTCTTTGGACCATTTTAGGAGGTGTCTTTCCCATCTGTTTTTTTTCTGTCTTCCACCTAAAAATACACCAAACCTTTCCTTGCACAGATAGAAGGAAATGTAAGACCAGGAAGATCTTTGCCTTCCCTATGGTTTACAAACTTTCTCCTATTGACTAAACTGTTTCTGGACCATTCCTAAGGGTAAAAGTGTCAGGTTTTTTCTTTGTTGCTGGCATCATTCTGTTTCCAGAGCCCCAGGCCACTGCTGTAGTGATGTATGTACAAACGAGCTGTGGGTCTGAGTTGCAGCATTTCCAAAGTTTTGAGGCACAGCTGCCCATCCCTCCGGCTGCAGCAATACAGAAGCGTGCAGACTGGCAGAAAACATCAGGTTAAAATAATGTCCCCCCCAAAAACTATTCGTGCTGAGTTCTTTCAGTGGCCAGCTTAGAGTGTGGTCCTACAGGCAGTGAGAAAGGAGAAACGTGGCAGACTGTGGCAGCCAGATCAAAGTCAGAAGAGGGGAAGAGCCACCTACAGTCCCAGTCTCCCTGTGCTGACATGAAGCACGAATAGACCAGGACTGAGTGGGAGCAGAGATCTCACGGGTTCCCAAAGTTTGCAGGAAGGCAGAGGAGAGGCAACCAAGTGTTACATTTGCTGTGCACATCTCCTGGACGTGGAGGGGGCAGCTCCCTGAGGCTCTGCTTCCAAATCTATCAATGCCAGCAGCAGCCTGGAGGCAGCCTGGCTGTCCTGAGCAAGTGTGACTCACTGCTACGCCACTCTGCTGAGTTATTTGGGGTGGGTGGGTGGTATTTGTCACACCGTGGATAAGGATTTGGCTATTTTAAACAAGCACATAGGCTCTCTGGGATGTTGGGACAGAATTGTCCCAACACACTGAGTTTTGACTTACTTATTGGAACAAAATGAATGGGGCAAGGGCAAAAGCATTACATGCACAGAAGCCAGGCAAGGTGCTGCATCCGTACTAAATACTGAAATTTATTGCAGTGGATGCCACGTTGAAAATGGAACATTTTTTAGACTCCATTCACAACCTGTCTGTTAAAGACTTGTGATGAGTATTACAGTCTGGGACTGCATGTTTGAAAGGGCTCCCTTGATATGTCCAATACTTAAAGGAACACTCGAGTGATAAATTTGTCTTCCTGTGCTTAAGGGGGATTGAGAGCTCCCCAGCTCACACAAGAAGTCCCTGATCTTAGTGCAGATGCAAAACAGACCCTGCTTTGTTGGGATTCTGAAACAAGGAGGGGCTGAAATCTCTGAAGTCTTTGAGCATGGACTCTCTGAGTTAATGCTAAAGTGTTAATAATGAAGATTTGTCTTTCTCCAGGAAGCAAAAAATAATGTGAGACAGGAAGAATTGTCTAAACTTATGAAAAGAATCAGCTACACAACTCCCACTAATCATAGGAAGTTAATAGCCAAGACAGCCTTAGAGGCTGTAGCCTATATAAATTTAGACAAACCCAAATTCAAACAGACTGATGACTTTGTGCCCCACAAAGAATCTTAATTTCTGATGGCAATGGATGCCACCTAAATGTGAAAGAGAAATAGACTTTAATAATTTTAAATGGATTTTTTCAGATGAAAGGCACTACATAAAAAGTCGAGTGGCAGTGCTGTAAATATTCTGCCTTTGGTACAATTACTTACCAGTAATTACTGACATCTAGGACAGCTGCTGTAAGGAAATACATGGGTTATTTTTCAATTAAGCAATGCTTTTGCACTTTCAAACCAACTTCTGTACTTTCACTGCTACTGTAAATATGAAAATTGGTGAAGTTGATCCCAGCAGTCATTTTGCAAAGACCCTGAATGTTCCCCTGGAGCAGAGGAAAGTACTGGGAATTATCTCTTGAACCAGGATGTATTCTGGTGATTGTATTCTGGTTTCCCCCTGATGTGGGGGTGTTTGAGTGCCTTTTCTCAGCTGCCAAACAAAGGTACACTCTCAGCCTTGTGGTGAAAGTTAAATCTGTGCTTTAAGAAATGCTCACACTCACAAATAATGGTGAGTCCAGGAAAAGCTGCAAATGTCCATCCTCAATACAAGCCTGGCATTTGCATGACAAGTCCAGTATCTCATGTTGTTCATCATTTCATGCTGCCCAGCAAAGGGAGGCTATCCTGGAGAGTCTTTTTGATATGTTTCTTTTTCCAACCATAGCTCACATAAAATGTACTGTCCGAATATTGAGCTGTGCCAGTGTTTGCCAACAGAGGTGTGAACCTTGGATCAGAATCCCACAAATCAGGGCACTGGAAAGGAAATGAGTTTCATGTGTTGCTACTGAAGGAATTAGTATGGGCTTCTGTTGATTGAGGTGTCACTAGAGTAGGATCCAATTGGAAAACAGAAAAGAAAATTATATTTCTTTCCAGATTGTGTCCACTATCTGAAGACAGCTGCTAGCCAGCACAGAAAGCCATAAACAAGAGCTCTGGCAGTGGGACTCTGTTCCCAGGTTTGCCTTGGATGACTTTAGGCAAGATGATGATGATACTCTGTGCCTTAGTTTCCTGTTCTGGAAAAGGAAGATAATGATGTGCTCTGCTTTGATGTTGTGCCAGAACTAGATGTTAAAAATTCAGTGCATGGGCTGCTGCTCTTCAGAAATTACTTCCCCTCCAGCTAGTTCAGATGTATCTTTTTGCCTGTTTGAATAAGAGTTAGAGAGGTAGGTAGGAGCTAAGATGAGGAGTCAGATGGTTCCATTGCAAGCCAGAAAAGCTTTAAATAGAAAACAACAAATATGTGCATCTGACATCCATGGTGATGAAAAAACACCTGAACACGTGAACTAAATGTTGCTGCTAATATTATAATTAAAAGGTTCTGGGATGAGCAATGAATTGAGGTAGAGGGTCTGCAACAGCTTCTGTTTCATGGAATCACCAAATGGTTTGGGTTGGAAGGAACCTTAAAGATCATTTACCTCCAACCCCTGCCAGGGGCAGGGACACCTTCCACTATCCCAGGTTGCTCAGAGCCCCATCCAGCCTGGCCTTGGACACTGCCAGGGATGGGGCAGCCACAGCTTCTCTGGAAAACCTGTGCCAGTGCCTCTGCACCCTCACAGGGAACAATTTCTTCCTAATATCTAACATAAATTTCCTCTCTTTCAGTCTGAACCCAGCGTAGGCAAGCAGAAAACCCTGCTGGTTTATTAATTTCCAAGGGTCACATTCAGTCTGCCAACTCTTGCATCTAAAATTCCTGCACAATAGTGTCTGTGTCAGCCAGGCCAGCAAGGGAGCCCTTCCAGCTCCCTGAGAGAGCAGCAGTGAACCAAGGCAAAGTGCTCCACTTAGATGCCAGTGTAGATGGCTGGAATGTGGCCTGAGGCCTCTTTTACCACCTGTGCTGGTTCCTTTTTCTGAAAAGAAAACTGAGGTCTGGCAGAATAAAAGGAGGGAATGGAAAGCCTGTTCATCACCCAGCTCAGTGCAGCACTCTGTGAGCCCTCCCATAAGAAAGCTGAAAATGCAGTTTTGGGGGGCTCAGAAGAGCCACATTCTGTGATGTCTTCTGGGGAATGTGTGAAAAAGCCACAAACAAACAGACCTTGGCAGAGTATGGTGAGCAGTTTTGGAGGAGAACATTTTATTTTTTTTCAGGATCTTTCTCTTTTAAAATCGAGTGAGACTTTCTTTGGCTCACAGGAAGTGGTTGCAGTTATTTTATCACAGATGGCAAATGTAAAATCCTTTAGGAACACCATTTGTTGTTGCTGTCTCATATAAGAGAAATGTTTTCATAACGGGTCCTTCTGCTCCCGTGTTAGTGATAAAGGTCACAGGTAATTGCATTCACATTTTAAAGCACAATGTTGTTAAATCTTTTGTATAAGGATAAAAGTAAAAAAAAAAAGTCCAGTAGTCTCCAGTAGAGACAGCTTCTCCCTGAATGGGGGGAATCCATAATCAAGCAGAGACTGGAATTTTAAAGCTGATATCACAAATCTCTTCCAATACCCCTGGTAATTTAGAAAATAAAAGTGACTGCCTATTTTTAATCTTACTCTCAGCAAGACAGGCCAAAAAGCCCAGGATTTACTATCACACCTTGGAAAAAATGTGTCTTTGCTAATCTCTGTTAATCCACAGGAAAGGTACTTGAAAATAGTCACTAAAACTAAGCTGCAAGTTCTTTCAGCTTTGATGTCACAGATCAAACAGTGACCAGTGTTACAAAAGTCAAAGAGAAAAGGGAAAACCTGGTGGTTTACTGAGTTCTTATATTGTATAAATATCCAGGAGCCATTTTGTCTTTAATCTTTGCAGGTCTGAGCAGCAGATGCTCCGGTGCTTCACAAACCTCCTTCAGATTTTCTTTGGGAGGATCTGGTGAGATTTAGGACAAGTCATTGCTTGTGAGCCCAGTGGCCAACTGGGAGCAAAGTCACCACCTTTGTCCGAGGGCTCTGTCACTGGGCTTCCTTCAGAGATTTGGGACTGTGCTGTTCAAGTCCCTGTTGAATCAAGCACAAGAAATCTTGTGATCTCTCTCTGTCGGCCTTGCTGCAGTGTGGATGTTGATTATTAGGATCTGAAGGAAACCAGGAGATTGCTGAGAGCATCCCACAGTCCTTGCCCGTGTTTCAGCCATGAACAATCCAGGCCAGGCTGCCCAGTCAGGAGCTGCCATTGCCTTGGCAGCTCTGCTGAGTATTTTTAGACAAAGTTCAGTTAATTTGGGGATGAGAGAAAGCTCAAGATAATTTTTTTACCCCAGAGATGCCCAGTGGTAATTTTGTGTTTGGTCATTTTTAGCTAGGCAAACTCAAGCTAGTGAGAACACAGAAAAGATCGGTGATTTTCAGAAACAGTGTGAATTATACAACTTCTCCAAGACACCATAATTCACACCTTACAAACTGCTGAGTGAATGTTGACTTTTAGTCTCACCTTTTCACATTTACTCCTCTCCTAACTCAGTTTGGCCATACTTGCTCCTCTTTTCTCTCCTTTTTTAACCTCTTTACTTAATTGGAGCCATGAGATTTTAAGGCTATTAGATGATGAATTTATCCTAAATATATTTAAAACCTGGAAATGGTTTTCAAAGACTGATGTAAAAAAGCTGGAATTTGGTGGTGTTGATAAGTATTTATCTTTCAAATGTTAAATAGCTCAGAAACACATTGAAATACCTCCCCTTTCAGCCCTCCCTGTTGATCTACAAAAAAAAAGTACATTGATGAAAAGATGTAAAATATAAATAGGTTGTGAAATGTTGTTTGGTTGTTGTTTTTCAGGCTATGGCTTGGTACACCCCTTTCTACTGTAAAGGAGACAAAGAGGGGTGTTGAAAAAGGGAAAAACAGTTTGAGAATGTTGTCTTACAACTTTATCAACAACAGAGCAAAAAAGAGGAACAGCAAAATGACCAGGAATTTACTACAAATGATGCAGAGTGGAAGAGGCTGACCCACGACAAGCATAAGAAAAGACAAATCATCATTAAAAGGTGTGTGTGACATTCATTATGTGCACTCTTCAATTGCAGCATTGTGCCAAACTGGCTCTGTAAGTAAATGCTTCTAAATTAGTGTCTTGGTAAGCAATTCTAGAGCAGCTCTGCATTTTGAAAATACAAATTAACCTTAAGCTTCAAACAGGAATACAGCCCAAATCTCCTTACAGAAGCACACTCACTGCACTCACTGTCAGTCAAGACTAAGTGGAAGATAAAATCCAAGTCAAACTCTTCTTAAAATGTGACTTTATTGTTACATACTATTCCCTCAGCCCCACTGAGAGATCACAGCTGGGAAAGCCAAGATTTGAGCCAGATTCTCAAGAGTAAAATATGTTTTCAAAAAATAAAGGATTGGCCAACCTGGATATATTTTCACAAAATAATAAAAAAGAAAAGAAAGCAGATGACTTAGGGGAAATTACTCTTCTCCAAACTTCTTCTCCAGACCATAGCTGGAGAAGTTCATAAGATGAGCAATTTTCAGCATAGGTTACACTGGCTGTTTTTCACAAATTTTATTCTTTAAAAATGGCTATATCACTTCTACTCAAACTCTCCAAAGAAAGTAACTCAGAAGCAAGGCAAAATTATGTAAAAATTCAGTGCAAAGAGTTCAAACCTGGCAGAATTAAAACCAGAGACAAATGGTAAATTATAATGTGATATGTCAAACAATGTAGACATTGCAGTTCTACCTACAACTAAATACAGAATATGTCAAATATATGTGTGCTGTTTGTTAGGTGTATTGCATAAATTTAATGTATGTGTGTAGGAAGCTCAATAAATCTATGCAAAAAGATATTAATAAATATGCTAATGCAGTACAAGTAATAATGCAGTAATACATAAAATACACATATCTTTTATACCCCATGCACATATATGCATGTGCAAAACGTGTGAAAAAAACAGCAGCAGAACTAAGACTTAAAATATGTGTAGGTTACCACCTCTTCCTTCTGTAGCAGTGATCTCCAAAAGTTTATAATTGTGCGCCTGTATCAGTAAAAAATCCTTAAACACGCACACATACACTCTCTCTGTCCTCTTCTGCAATATATACACTTATTTATTTGTGAATTGTACATGTTTACTACTACAAGGGTATATTATGTACATTGTAAAACATGCACATGAACAGACATTTAAAAGGAGGCAATAAATAAAAAAGACTATAAAGTATTTTAAAATGTGATTTCTAGGAAATGTCAGCCTAGGAAAAGCCTTTCAACTTGAGACAGGAGAGTGTTTATGCAAATGCTGAGCTTTACACACCCAAATAGTAATCCTGCAACAAGGGAGGACCGTAAGGAAGATTATTCTTAATTCTTCAATCCAGGCAAAGCAGACAGCAGGAAAGGGACCTTTTCATAGGGGCAGCTAGTAGCAGGACAAGGGGGAATGTATTCACACTGGCAGGGAGTTGGTTTAGATTGGATATTAGAAAGCAATTGCTCCCTGTGAAGGTGCTGAGGCCCTGGCACAGATTGCCCAGAGAAGCTGTGGCTGCCCCTGGATCCCTGGAAGTGTCCAAGGCCAGCTTGGATGGAGCTTTGGAACAGCCTGGGCTAGTGGAAGGTGGTTGGAAAGACATGATCTTTAAGATCCCTTTTAGCCCAAACCATTGTGTGATTCTAGGATTAAGACCTAATGGAGTCAGTTGTAATAGACCAGATTTTGTGATTTGTTTCCTGCTCTGACTTAATCATTGGCAGCATCAGCTACTGGGTGCCTATTTTGTGTAGTCCTGGTTTGTCTTATTTGCCAAAACTTCATTTTCTTTTGTTGTGTGTCACTCTGGTCTTCTGCAGAGCTGGATCCCCCATGTCTGCTCTTCTGGTTTCCTGCACAGGGGAAAGCTGGGCACAGAGTGGGATTTGGCACCTGGGTGTGCTGGCGACATCAGAGGTTGTGTTCCACAAGCAGATGCTGGCAACAAACAGGAGCAGGACTGTAGAACAAACCCCCGGTTGCTGCAGACCTGGCATTCACCCTGCACACGTTCTAAGGACAATTTACTTTGTCCCAGCTCTAGGCCAGGAGGTCCCACCTACCTCTGCATGGCACAGCTCCTTTCTGGGTATGAACCTTCCTGGGCTGCCCCACAGGGAGCTGCCAGCATGGTGTGGATAATCTGTGTGCATTCCTCTGCTGTGTTCCCATCTCCTGTCACATCTCCCCACATGGACCTCAGTGCTCTTGCCACTCCCTACATTTGGTTTCAAGATTAATTTCTTTCCCCCCTTGCAATTGTTAAGACTAAAACTTTTTCAATTGATAGGAAATCAAACCAAAGCACCTGAAACTGCAATGCAGTTGCATTGTTCTGGGACACAGGGCTGCAGGCAGAGGGAGAGGCATGCCTATAGACTTATTTCCTGAGCATGGGAACTCAGAGAAAATCGTCTGTCACACATTAAATATATCTGATTTCTGTAGGTTTTCACATGCAACCCGCATACCCTCTGTCTCTGAGATCTTTGCAAAGATAATTTAGCTCTATTTACTTACGGTTCATTTGCAGTTCTTTTCACTACTGAATTATGAAATTATTCCTCTTAATACTGCCAGGAGAGTTAATAATATCCAAAATCTCAGTTTAAAAATTAGATAAGGGTATAATAAATTTTTTTGCTCTTATAAATATTCATGTGTAGTACATATTACTGCTGGATTTTTCCAGAGCTGAATATACAGAGGTATAAGCATCATTCTTATTTTATTACAACACAAAAATTACAAATGCTTTAGGCAGATTTGTATGCCACCAGACATTATTTCTGATGGTGATGAAATAATATCTTCAAATATACAATTAGTATTATGATTTTGAACTGTATAAAAATGTTCTTTTTTATCTTTTGATTTTTCTTTACCATTTATCCACTTTGCCTTCTGGGTCCCTCCTGAAGCTCTTTGGTGCTGACAGCAGAAGACTTCACAAGTTATCTACAAATGGTTTCACTTTATTCCTCACTCTCTTTAATTTATAGTCTTTTTCATTAATTGTTGAACTCTCTGTTTTGGTTTCCTCTTCACCCAAGTAGCTCCATTTCCTTCTCTAGATTGAGGGATAAAAGGCAAAAAACTGCTGCTGCCATAGATCACAAAGTTTGAGCTGAGCTCCTACCTCCCATTTTCCTCAGAAATGCATCACTCTGGGGATGTTTCTTTTCTGTTGTTGTTGATAAATTTCACTCGGAACTGAAATGCTCAGCTGTGAATTTGGGAAGTTTAAAAATAATCCTGAAGTGAGCACTTTGAAGCCTCAGCCAAAACCGGTGGGTTTTGTCAGTGAGAATGTTTCCCTGTTGCTAAGGAACACTAATTAAGCTTTCAGAGCCAAATTGTACCTGCAGAGGAGGAACACATTTAGCACACATTTTCAGTGAGAAAGAGCCAATTCCTACCACTGAGAGCTTTCTGTTCTTACCATTGGTTCTCGGGGGTTTTGTCCCAGAAATTAAGTGTTGAGTGAGATGAGATGGACTCATGTGATGATGCATTTCCTCTCTTGACTTGTCCCAAGGACTTCCATAGTTTATGGAACTGCCCAGTAATTTCCAGTTAGCTGTGAGGAATGTTTGCAGATTCATCTCTTCTGCCTTAGGGCGTTGACATTTTACGGGCAAGACTAAGCAATAAAATTGGTCATTTTAAATGATGTTGTACAAACACATAGATGCAATTTCTAAGTAGCAAGAGGTCAAACAAGACCTAACAAGGATCCCACAGGAAGAAACTAAGTCAGCTGATTTCTCCAGTAGATCAGTTGACCAGAGTGGATCAATGAACTGTTCCCATTGACACAAAGTGAAACACCTTAGTTATGACATCTTATGACCTGATACTGTATTTCCCTATCTGCCAGGCATATTAAAAAGCAAAATTTTTCCTTATCTTTTTGTTGTTTACTACTTAAAAACCAATGATGCAATGTGTATTTGTGTATTTTTGGTGCTTCAGAAAAGACAACCAAGAGGTTATTCTGACCTAGAATTTTGGTGCAGGGGAAAAAAATAAGGTAAATCAAGAGATAAATAATATTTCTCTGTGGCCACATATAGAAATTGTGAAAGGAATTCAAGATTATTGCAAACATCTTCAAACAATATAAACAAGAAAACAACTTACCTCCTTCCATCAGGGCCAAGTAAATCACATTATGGATACTT
Source organism: Cinclus cinclus (assembly GCF_963662255.1). NCBI lineage: Eukaryota > Metazoa > Chordata > Aves > Passeriformes > Cinclidae > Cinclus > Cinclus cinclus. The sequence continues at coordinate 26,554,215 of NC_085049.1, forward strand.
CAGTGCTACAGAAAACAAATCAGAGATCTAACCATCATTTTGTTGAGTAAGAGAGGAGGTGGCATTTGATAGGAAGCTTTCTGAAGACTTTAGGAAACCAAATACCTCTCCCACTTTTGATGTGGGTGACCGTGCTGAGGTGTGCTGATGCATTTGGCACTGGCAAACTCTGGTTGTGGCTGAGACAAAAATCTGGAGAGCTGCCTTTGAGATGGGGACAGTTCCACAAGTCCAAGTCACCTGGAAATAGCAGCAGGGCTACCTGGATGAAAAGTACATTTATTGCCCTTTGCTTCTCTTGCAAGCTGATGGCTATGGGGAAACTTGTAGTTGCAAGTGTCAGGTTGGCCTGTGACAAAGCAACTCCCTCCTGGATAATTTTGGCAGAACAGCCTGACCTTCCCGAAGCCATGACTAAGGGTGGCCCTTTATCTTCTTGTCATCCAGTGCAGCACACTATCCATGGCTGAGTCGTATAATGGAGTGGTAAAATGGAGCCCAGAGATTCACTCCTGGAAATTTCTCTCATGTCATAACAACCCCCAGCACCTAGGAAATCTCCAAGTGAACTTGCTTGAGGTGGTGCTCACATCAATACTAATGTGGAGTAATTTAAAAGATGATTTTATGGTAAAAGTATGTCCAGGACTGAGATTAGGTTTGAAAACAGCTCTAAGAACTGACAGAACTCCAGGGTGAGGGAGTGAAAAACCTTGTTCCCTCCCTATCAGGAATTTGTGAAGGACTGCAGGAAGTGAAAAGAGGGAGCCAAACATGTGATGGCTTTTGCAGTGAGACTTGTGGGGATGGTGTAAGGTAGAGAGTCTGAGAGCACCAACTAGAGGGAAAGAGGCAGAGGGGAGGAAAAGAGATAATTTCTATTCAGAGGCTGGTAAAGGTTTGAAGAGGTACGTGTTGTCCATGGGCAGCCACTGTGATTTTGGCCAACCAGTGCTTACTGAAACCCAATTTAACCAAAAGCCTGAAAGAGAGAGTTTAATCCTTTGAAGTAAAGGTATCTTTGTGACAGCTGGTGACCTTGCATGTAACTGTGTATTTATCCCAATGGGCCTTTTATTTAAAATGCTCTTCTGTAAAGTCAGAAGAAACAGAGCATTTTTGTTGTAGCATGCTTGATTCCTAAACTGACTTTCTTTTCAAAGCAGGTGTGTGGAAATAATGAGTGTTGTCATCAACATGAAGGAATTAGCCAGAAGAAAAATCCTTCAGCTCCTGACTGGGTGAGAGGGGAAGGCAGAAGGCGGCCAACTCAACCAGGGGTGAGTAGAGTAGCTACAAAACAGTTTTCAAAACAATCAAACAAACAAACAAAACAAAGAAAAAAAGTTGGAGTTTAAAAAAATCCCACATTTCAGAATGCAAGAATTTTGTTGAAAATCCTTTTAGTCTTCTTTCTGTGAGGAAGACCTATGCCAGACCACAAATGGAAAGCACTGGATTCGGCATTGCAACTTGATGACAGCCACACACATCTAATTCTAGAGAATTCCATATTTGCATCTTAAGTTTGCTTTCATTTGGAAACTGTTTTGCTTCTTAGGTTCTGTTGCAAAAGGTATAGGAATTGTGGGGTTTGTCCGTGAAACAAGTGATATGTACAGTTTTCTATTATTGTTGCCATAATAATTAAATTGTGCAGTATGTATTGATGGTGCAGTACTTAGTGTTCTCCAAAGTCCTTTATACATTTTATAAATGTATAAATGAATATGTATGAGTATATGAATATATATGTAGATAACATGAATAAATAGAACTATATACACAGGGATCTATAGAAGAAGAACAAGAATAATCAGCCTGTGCACATTTGGTAGAAATAAAGAAGAAAAAAGGAACTGGAGGATTGTTGCCTGTGCCTGTCTGCTCACTTGGCCCAGGTACAGACTTAGACATCAGTGCGACAGCTTTGCCTTATATAAAATGATAGTAATAACACTTCTCTGCTAGGGGCAGTGTGAGTCAGCAGTGTTTGTAAAAACCTTTTCTATCTTTAGCTGAGAGGCACTTCAGAAGTGCAATGAATTGGTGGTTTTTTCAGTGACACTAGATTAAATGCTTTTTGATTAAGAATTCCACTGTTCCTGAGGAAGTTGCTGAATTAAAATGACCTCAAGAAAACCATGACCAAGTAATTTGCTTTTTAATCTCTAGGTTTGTTACCTGATAGGGTTTAGTGGAAAGACTGCAATAGCCAAAGACAACTATGGGACATTTTACAGCTTTATGGGGAGGAGGCCCTTAGCACTGTGGGCTTGATGCTGGTTCGCACTGTGGATATTTCAGAGCTCAGAAACAAACTTATCCTGTGACCTGTAATGTTATCAGCAGCAACTAACTATGTACACAGTTCTCTCAGAGCAAATGAAAACCAGGATATTTGTTTTGTTTCAGCAAAAGAGATTTAAAAGTATACTTCAGATTACAGGGTGTTTAAAATTCAGTTTGACATTGACCTAGCTGTCCAGTAGAAACTCATTAAATTCTGGTGCCACAGCTGTGCTGCAGAGCCCTAAAAATACATCTGCTTCTCAGCCAAGTCAGACTTTCATTCAGATATTCCTTAAAAATCCTTTCACTTGATAGCATTCTGCTCTCAGTCAAGCCAGACTGTCAAGAGCACTGCCTTCAGTCCCAAGAGAAGATCTCACGAGGGCTGGCCACGTGCCCTCTTTGCCATGAAGAGTGGTCCAAAGTAACTGGGATGGATCTGGAAGTTGTTGCACAGGGTCAGAAATAACAGAGCAGGTGGTTGTGCTGCAGCTAAAAGGACTGTGGGATGTGCTGCTGCAGGTGAGGTGTGCACAGCCCCCACGAGGACACAGCACTCAAGTGTGGGGCTTCACTCTTGTGTCCAAACAAATCCACTTGCTAATTGCCTTATAGAATTAAGACTTTTAAAAAAATATTTTACTGCTGGTGATGGTTATAGACAGTTTTTAATGATTTTCCCAAACTCTGTGTGCATTTGAAGTGCTGTAGCAATGATGATTATTAAGACAACATTTGTGTGTAAAGTCTTTTGGCTCACTATGACCTTATGTTATTATAGAAAAAATCAGAATGTTCATGAAGTCCTAAATTCTGTCCTGAAACCATATAGTAGACAGGAGATTCTGAGAGATACCAGAAACTCAGAAGCACAAAAGGTTTGGTCATATATAAAGGTAGTTACAGTGTGGGAAACTGGAATAGGTAAAATTCAACCACTCAATGCATGGTATGGGGATAGTCTTATTCCAAATTAGAACTCTCTTTTCCTGGCTTAATCTGTTTAACTTTCAAAATTACATAAACTAAACCAGGAAAAAAACCACCAAAAAATAAAAACAAACAAGCAAAGCCCCCAACTCTTATTTTGAATGGAATATCTATAAGGGCAGTCCAATCCCTGTGAACTCAGTGGTAAAATTATACAAGTTTTCCCATACAGATCACCTTAATAAATACCTTCACTTAGTATAGATAGTATCTTCTTTTCTGTATAATGGTAGAGAAGTACCTGTGAGTATGCTCTGAGCTCAGATGACTTAATAGTGGCTTCCTGAGTGATTTCTGTTGTTCTTGTACTGTGTTTTCCACAGCATTTAATGTAAGGAAAATCTGATTGCAATAATAAAGAGGTTTTACGGTTGAAGCTAATTGACCTAAGAGTGGCTTCATTTCCAGGTGGGAGATAGACCCTTTCTATACTACACAGATATTGGGAAAGCTTAGAATATTTGAAAAATGAAATTTGATTCCATGACAGGACCAGATCAGAAGTGTTGCTGTCCATCCCAGTGCAAGACTTTTTTTTGTGGGTGAGGGAAAGCAGGCTAGGGAGGACAAGGTTGGCTGCCTCCCAAACTCTTCTGTGGGGCTTCATGGGAACTGCAGGATGGGAAAGGGATTGACTTATCCATTCTTTCTCATGAGGAGTCCTAGCATTTAAAACACAAGGACTTAAAAATTTAAAATGGAGATTTAAAATCAGCAATATCCTGTGGTTGGTGAGCCATACTTCTTCCATTCAGTTTGGCTCTTCTGCAGTGGCTGTTGTTGTGTCCCAAGGTTTTGGGGTGTTGGGGTTTTTTTGTTTGTTTGTTTGTTTGTTTTTGTTTTTTGGGCTTTTTTAAACAATGAATTAGAAGCAGTACAAACAAGCTATGTGCAGGCACACAGTCAATTGTCAGAATAGCAGTGCAGAATTCATGTTGATATCCTCCTCACTGCATTTCAGGTCATTGGGAATAGCTCAGAAACAAGTGACACTCTGGATTACTGTTAGAGGAGAGAAGGAACAGGCAGCCTCTCCTGGTAGCTTTTTGTTCTCTCATCCTCTCCCACTGCACTCTGAGTTGCTTTGCAGTCAGGCCCAGTACTGAGCCTGAGCAGTGGGATGCTAAAGAGAGGGAATTCATTCCAAAGGCTCTCTCTCACCTGGTGTCAGCAGTGTGGGTTATTATGTCCCAGCTGCTGTCACAAGCAGACTGCCACTGTGTTGGACGTGTCTGTGGGTGTCAGCTGAGTCTCTGGTAGAGAAGCCACCCCTTTGTGTGCTGCTGGTAGCAATCCCAACACACACAGAGGAAAGCAAAGCTGTGGGACAGCTTTAAGGCAAAACAGATGGATAGCATAAAAACACAGTTTCTGCTGCTTGCCCTGTGTTGTGGATTTATGAATTTATGGCATTTATTCTGTAAGGTTAGTTGTATGGTTTCTTTTTCAAGCTAACCCAGTGTCAAGTACCCAAAATAGATCCACATATTTCTGGAGATCTGTGAAGACAGGCTGGGTGTAACTTTATTCCGTTCAGTTCTTCACACACACCTGAGGCTGCTTTGGACACTGTAGGACAAAACAGGGTATTTCAAAAGAAAGAAATTGAATCTGCACCTTATCTCTGATCCCTGTATTCCCTGCAGTTTACAGTTTTCCTGATATGGAAGCCCTCTATCCAGACTTACACCATTTAAGTAATATGGGGCAAGGCCACTCCATATTCTATCTTGCTTTTTAATCACAGAATCATGCAATTGTTTGGGTTGGAAGGGACTTTAAAGATCATCCCATTCCAACCCCCTGCCATGGGCAGGGACACCTTCCACTATCCCAGGTTGCTCAGAGCCCCATCCAGCCCAGCCTTGGACACTTCCAGGGATCCAGGGGCAGCCACAGCTTCTCTGGGCAACCTGTGCTAGGGCTTCAGCACCCTCACAGGGAACAGTTTCTTCCCAATATCCAATCTAACCCTGCTCTCTGACAGTGTGAAGCCATTCCCTCTTGTCCTGTCATTCCAGGCCCTTGTCAAGAGTCTCTCTCCAGCTTTCCTTTAAGCTCCCTTCAGGCACTGGAAGGCCACAGTGAGGCCACCTCAAAACCTTCTCCTCTCCAGGCTGAACAATCTCAATTCCCTCAGCCTTTCCTCCCAGCAGAGCTGCTCCATCCCTCTGATCCCTCGGTGTCCCTGCTCTGGTGTCCTTGGTGGGCTCACTCCAACAGCTCCATGTCCTTCCTCACATGCAGCAGCCACGTTTGCCCACAGATTTGGGCCCTCAGCACTTCCTTTTTGCAGGAATATCTGGTACAAGTTGCAAACAATTGAAGGGCATCCATGACTCCATTCTGGAATGATTGCACAATCACAAGGCAACGCACGGTTTTCGGAGAGTGCCCTGTTTTCTTTCAGTCTGCCTCTTCCCTGTTAAACAAAACACTTGGTGAATCACAATTTTGCTGCCTGCTCCACCCAGGAGACACTGGAACAGAGAGTGAACTCCCTCACGGGCTGGAGATGAATGTTAAAAATTTATTGTCCAATCTGTAGGCTGATATTACTGTGCGTAATCCCAGGGAGTTGGGACATGTCCATGTGTCACTGCACATCTTCTTTAGACACAGCTCTCAAGGCAGACTGGAATCACATGCTATTTTTATCACAGTTATTAGAAAGACAGGGGATATAATAGTACTTAGGAAGACAACTGGGGCTCCTGTGAATTTCAGGGTATTGTAGAAGCCTGTTTTGCAGCCTTGCTGAGAGAAAATGCATTCCCAAAATCTCATGAGAGGTCTCTGCTTTTGACAGGTTCGCTTTTCTTCTCCCCTGTGCTGAGAGAAACTTTCATAACAAAACTTAAAGCCAAAATAAATCAGTCACTGTGCACACCTTTGCAGTTTCAAAGATCAAGTCTTCCTGCTGAAGTGATGTCCACACACATTTTGTGACTTCACCTGTAAGCTCAGGGCCTATTTTTAATTTTCAGTGGCAGTTTCAAGTGGAATGTTACTAATGAAGGAAGCAAGAATTCCATTCTAAATTTTATTGCCTAAGTATCCTGATGCATTCTGCCAGTCAAGTCCAGGCCTTTTCAGTTTTACAGTGGAAGGTTACATAGGACAGTGAGGCACAGGTACATAAAACTTCTTGTGAAAGAGCTTTAAATGAAAATATATTCTCTGAGTTCAGTAGGGGTAAATTGCACTTCACTCCTCACTTAAATGAGAAATGACAGTGTACAGAAAAAGCAACAGCAAGAGATTGTTGATGATGTAAAATTCTGTGAGCAAAAACCAACAAATGCCAGAATTATGATGTCCTGTACAACCTCATTTTAGATCCCTGAGTAATTAGAGCTCTGCCCTCTACCCTGTCTTATTCAGCTCTTGATATGTGCTGGTTATACCTGGACCAAGCTTTGCTGGCAAGCTCCAGTATTCTCCAAGTGTTTTCCAGTATTTTTACCAGGGAGTTCCTATCTCTGCTAGCTGGATCCTGTACTAAGATTCCCCAGCTAGCTCACCTTCCTTGTTTCTTACCACATCTTTATCCAGCTACTCGATCCTTCCATCCTCCTGTGAGATATTAATGACTCCTTCCAAAGTGTGTGGTCTCTTCCAGCTCTGTGTTGCTGTCTCTGCCTTAGAAATACTTCGATTTGCATCACATTTCTCACCAGAATTTGATTTGGAAATGGTTTATGGAGGGGTGTGTAAGGCTGGTACCTGTGTGCACACTGGAAATCCTGTGGATGGAAATTCCATTGCAACTACAGTGACCTCACTTTATTACTGGCTAGTGAAAAAGACAGAAGGGTCCTCTGAAATCATTGATCCACTCTGTATTTATGGTGATTGAATGAATTAATGGCAAAAAAACTGTGTTAGTTGATTTTTCACAGTCCCTTGAAGGGAATCAATGTGACTCAAACAACAGGATGTTGGATAGGGTGTTTTTGCTTTTATGCCTCTTTTGACTTTCAAAATGTGGGATTTGTATCCATTTGCTCTTTGGCTGTGTCCTTTTCTGTCTTAGTCAGGCATGCATTTGCTATAGGATGACATTGGTGCCTTCATCATAAAGAAACTTTATTTTTGGTGTCCCTTTATCCTGAAGAAACTGAACTGCAGCTTGTGGAACAGCTGGCAGGTAAACACACCACATAAATGGCTTTTATTCCTTTGCAGACATTGGGCTTCAAGGGTGCTGTGTTGTCCTTGCCTTCCTTTCTGCTGTTGTAGCCTGTGCTCAGTACAAGCATATCAGATGGCTGCAGGGTAGAAACTAGACAGAAAAGAGGTTGATTCCTTTTCTCTAACTATGAAATACACTTTGGGAAAGTAGGCTTAGTCCATCTTGACTTTGGAAAGAGTTCTTTCAGAGTTGTACAAGATCACATTTGAAAATACAACCTTGCACCCCTGCTCTAGTGATGGCAGGGGGGGAGGTGATTGGGCTGGCTAATGGTGATTAAAGAGATAAAGAGCTGCTGTTTCCTCAGTCTGTGGAATCACAAGAGCAACAGTGAGAGGCGCTGGCTGCAAACCAGAGGCAGCCTGGCATGGCACAAGGCAGGAGGTGTAAAGGCTGTGGGATATTCTCTACACACACAGGAACAGAGCCTGAGAGCTGGGCTTGGAAATAATTGATTTGTTTCCTCTTATTGACAACACTTAATTTTGTGTTCTTTAATTTCTCTCGCTTATGAGTTTTTTGTTTTACTGTCTTATAATCTCCAATCAGAGTTCATCTGGAAGCAAGAAAAATCTTGATCATTCTCAGTTAGCTGTGCTGCAGACCCAGTGATTTCCCTCTGGAAAGGCAGTCGATGCTGTGGCCACGTGTCCTGTCATTTCATTGCTTTCACAACACCCTGCTGCACAGGATTTAATGACCTCTATGAAGTGTCAGTACAAATCACAAAATCACAGAATTGTTTGGGTTGGAAGGGACCTCTGGAGATCACCTAACCCCACATCCCTGCCAAGGCAGGGTCACCTGGAATAAGAGACAAAGGAATGTGTCCAGGTGGAGTTGGAATGTCTCCAGAAAGGGATGTTCCAAGCTCTCCCTGGGCAGCTGTTCCAGGGCTCTGCCACCCTCAGTGTAAATTTTTCCTTTTGTTGAGGTGGAACTTATCATATTTTAATTTATAATACATAAACCTAAACTTAAAATTAAGATTAAATGATGCTGTGATACCATCAACAGTTTTAATCATGGGTATTTGCCTTTCTAGTTTGCAACATCAGTCAAACTTCAGTATGTGCAAAACCTGTGGCTCCTCAGAGTTTCCAGAGTGATCTTCCTTGAGACTCTGCTTCTGTCCACAAATCAAAGGGAAGCCTGAGAAGTGTCAGGATGAATTTCCTCTGAAAACTGATGATGGTATTTGAGTCTCTGTGCCCTTTGATTTGTAAGTGCCTCTGCAGAGAGGGTCCAGAGAGATAACAAATAATACCAGCTGTGTAATAATTCTACTGAGGATAAACCATGCCTCACTGAGGGTGGGGTGAAGGGCGACTAATTCACAGAGGTCATCAAATAAACAGATTACATCACATTTCCATAGCACTGGATGAGTTGTTTTTGTTAGGTGAATTATCCAGTAAACTTTGGCCCTGGCTGATTTCCACACAGGCCTGAATTTCCATAAATTTATCAGTCACACAGATGAGTTTGCAGTGTTTGTTATCAAGAGAATATTACAAATGCACTCAGTACAAATGCACTGCTTTGATTCACAGATAGTCTGTGGGCTTGCCCCTTTTCTTCTTTATCCTAGAGGATAGAGAGAGAAGGGATCCAGATTGTTCCTATGAGTTTTGACCTGTGATTGAACCTTTAATAAAAACTGATGAGCAGTGATGAAGCTTTGGGGAGCTAGGCAATATTTCAGTCTGTACGGCAGCCAGTCAAACTTGGGGTAACTTAGACTCCTTGACCCTTACTTCTCCCAGTCCCCCATAAATCATGACTGGGGCCTTTCCCGTCTCCCAGGCAGTGCTGAATTGAGGTGTTATGTGGGCTGGAAGAGGCAACATAGAGTGCTGGGGACAGGCCAGCATAGAGGTGGCAAGTTGTTATGATCTGAGTTCTGGTCTGGAGGGTTGTGGGGAGCATGAGAAGGTGCCTTCATCTCATCCTTCCACTCATCACTTCTGTGGGTGTTAATGGTTGTAAATCCTGCCCTGCACTGGCAGTATGAAGGGGCTGTGTACTGATCTCATAAGACATACAAGTATCTCAAGGGTGGGTGTCAGGGGATGGTGCCAGACTCTTTCCAGGGATGTCCTGAGACAGGATGAGGAGGAATGGCCATAAACTAAACACAAGAAGTTTCACCTCAACATTAGGAAGAACTTCTGCACACTGAGGGTGGCAGAGCCCTGGGAGGGCCTGGAGTCTTCCTCTCTGGAGACATTCCAAACCCACCTGGCCATGTGTCACCTGCTGCAGGTGACCCTGCCTTGGCACAGGGTTGGACAGGAGCATCTCCAGAGGTCCCTCCCAGCCCAAGCCATTCTGTGACTCTGATGCAGTTGCCAAAGCAGGGTGAAGAAAAGCTCAGAGCAAAGGCACCAACAGTGCAACAGAAACAGTGTAGCTTCATTTTCATTCAGTCCAAATCTGATTTTTCACACCTGAAGCCAGCTCCAGCTGATCAGGCAGCAGCAGTTACAGCACATGCCACAACTTCACGAACCAACCCTTCCCTGGTCCATCCTGTGAGTGAGTGAGTGGTGTTCCATCGGACACAGCAGAAGGAACCCTTCCCATGTGCTGTGTGCCCATCACCTTAACCAGACCTCACATCTCCTGATCCTTGTTTTGTGCTTTTCCTGCAAAGCCTGGGCAAAAAGCAGGATTACGTACCTATTGAACATACTCCCTCTAAGGAAAATATTTCTGAAACTGTGGGAGATAATTGGGTAAATATAGGCTGTGGATGGTTAAACATGTGAAAGCAGCTAAGAAAATATGCTCTTTTCTGTTCTTTCTCTTCCATAGACTGAAGCAATTGCCAAAAAAACCCAGATAGACAACACAGTGGCTTCCCTCGCCATGTGATGTTTTCCAGTCCCTCCTCATGGGCAGGGTATTTCAGGCAGTGACTGTGTGGCTCTAAAGCCACTCTGAGTGCTACAAAGCAGCAGTTTGTACACTGAAGTGTAAATTCCAACCCAGTGTAATGAGATCTTGTCCTCTTGTGGTGTCATGCTGGCTTCAGAGGGCAGTCTGTTTTACCTTGCCTGAGGAGCAGGCACAGAGACCAGCAGAGCAGAGTTTGAAGATTTGTAATTTATAACCTAAGAAAATAAAAGAGTAATTGCAAAGGAGGAACTGCCAAACTCTTTTTTTTAAATTTCCTAATAGAATAAAAAAATATATTTATTGTTATAAAAGTAAACATTTCCGTCAAAATTGGTAGGAGAGTGAGAGAGAATAATTCTAAATTAATATTGTATTGAACTTTTGTTCTTTTATAGATACCATCTTTTCAGATATGGAGTGCACCTAATTTCCCAGTTACTACTTTCTCTTTCCTCTGACAGTTTGTTTTTTAAAAGGGGAAGGACATCTGAATGATCTCCCAACATTTCCTTGCTCTGCTTTAATAGATATCATTTACATTTTCTGCCCCTATTCTTTCATTTTAGGTGTGTGTGGAATAACCTGTCACTTCTTGCACTTGAGAAATACCTGCACAAAACAGAGATTAGGCCCTAATCCAGGCTTTATGTAAGACAGGGTGAGATTTCAGTACAAGACTGCATCAGGTCCTAAATGTCCCTTACACAAAGATTCTGCACAGCTGGGAAACCCCTTAATTAAAGATATACCTCTGAGATTTTGAAATCTTCATTTTTCCTTTCCCCCTGTCCATGGTAGGGGACATAGGGCTCAAGGTGGGGAGTCAAGGAGGGCAGGGTGCCAGAGATTGGTGAGGGTAAAGATGGGAAAAGGTGTCAAAGGACAGTGGGGAACCCTGGGGTAAAGACGTGTGAGGGGAACAGGTAACCCCAGGCAGGAGAGATGTGGGTAAAGCAGGGCAAGGGTGTTGGAGGGTGAGCTCAGCCTCTCAGAGAAATTATTTATCTGTCCATTTGCCTCAGTTTACCCATTTGAATCCAGGGCATAATGCCTTTGTGAAGTTTAAATGATGATTGTTTTTAAAGTACCTGAAGCAAAGGGGATTAAGTAATTAAAAAAAAAATAGTTAAGAAAGATATATAAAATTCCACAGCATTTTCATAAGTCTGAGGAGCAACAAAAAAGGTTTTGCTGAACACAAGCTTAACACCAACCTTGAAAATGTCCTTTTACTCTTTGTTTGGGATCTCATAACAAACACTCCAGGTTCATAATTTCAAAGGAATTATGTAATGAATGAGGATTTTACCCCTACTCTAATCATGCTTCATGGTACATAAATCAAGTAGATTGCCTATTAGGCTCATGTCTCCCTAGAAGAGCAGATGCAGTCTCACTCTAAATGTCTTGTCAGACACATCTTTTGGGCCAGAACATTGTGTCCTCAGTCAGAGCCTGAGCCTATAAAAACCCCATTGCAAATGGGGAAGTGCAGTGCTGAGAAACATGGAGTCATGTTCATCCTGTAAAACCAGGGATTACTAAAGGAACCTGCAGACATGGAATCAACTCAGCAGCAGGACACTGTGCTGCAGAGAAGCCTGACAGCATATGAAGAGGGGTAATTGCTTCAGCCCTCACCTTCTGCATGACAGCATTTCACTAAATCAAGTGTAGTTTGGTTTGTTGTGGTGGAAGCACAGGGAATTGACTTTGTCTCCATAATTTCACTGGTTTGGTCATGCCCATACCCTTTGGCACTGCTGCAGGTTTCACCCAAAGCTGAACTGGGTACACCACAGAACATTCCTACAAATGTTTATTGCCAAATTTACAGCATTTCTGTCGAGGGCAAACCCTCCTGTGAATGCACCTTGGGCAGCTCCCTCCTGCCCCTCCCAAGTGGTGGCACTGGACTCCAGGTCACCTAGAACTGAAACAACACATGCTTTGTTGGCAGGCCAGCCCTTCCAGCTGCAGATTTAAATGTGCTTGTGGCTGATGGTGTGGCTGAAGGTGATGCTCAGCCTGTTGTGTCACCTTGATAAATAGAGTTGAAGCACATGATAGAGGCACCACCCTGTGAGATGAGTTGGCAAGAGGAGGTGAAGGCCAGGAGACATCCTTAGAGTTGGCCCAATTTAGATGGCACAGGACTGAGAAGATCTGGAGGTCAAAACACCCAGTGCTTGCTGTGGGCTTCTCTGGATTACAGTGAGAATGTCTCATCTTTCATTCCTCCACTCCCTGTCACCAGGGCAACAGCCCCCCCTTGTCCAGTTTTTTACTTTTGATGCCTCTTTAGGACATCATGTGTGCTCAGGGGGCTGGAAAAGAAGCTCTCAAATCATTATTTTAGTGGGCATGGGCAGAATCTCCCAGCACTTGGAAGCCCTTATAAAATAATACTGACCACCTGTAGGGCTGCAGTGTTTCCTAAAGACAATTGGTTCTTCTCTATCTGGGATAGTGGAGAATGAACCAATAGATTAGCTGAGGTTATAGAAATGCAGTAGGTTGTAGTGGGAAGCATTTTAGAAAGATGTCTGGGTGGTGCAGGAGGTAGTCTGCTCAGATTGTCCAGAATCACAGAATCATTTAGGTTGGAAAGGACCTCCAAGACCAGCAAGTTAAACCTGTGACTGATCCCCACCTTGTCACCCAGCCCAGACCACTGAGTGCCACATCTAGTCTTTCCTTAAACACCTCCAGAGATTGTGATCCTACCACCTTTCTGGGCAGCCCCTTCCAATGCTTAACCACCCTTTCCATGATGAAATTCTTCCTGAGAGTGATGCTGAACTTCCTTAGAGTGCATGAGGTTGCCAGTCTCAGGAGGGCTTTTCCCTGAGTATTCCAGCACCTACATCCTGCCCTCTTCCTCTGGATACTTAAGGCAGAGCTGCCCACACTAACACTGAGTGCTGCCAGCTCAGGTTTGTGGAGACAAAACTCCTCAGTCTCAGCTCTTGGCACAGCTGATTGTTCCAGAGAAACCAGTGCAGCTTCATTCATGTGGACTGTGCTCTGCAATGTCCCAGAAACTGCTTGGATTTAGGGGATCCGTGGCACAACCCGTGCTATGAGAGACTACCCACAGAAAAGGGAGAGGGACTGTCTCATTGCAAGGATGGGGCTACATTGCTGTTTCTTAATTAGTTCTGTTCTGTGGGAGAAGAGGGGAACTTCAGTTTCAAGCTCTGTTTTCCCAGCATGTTTTAATAGTGCTGAGGCTGCTCCTGAATGATGGAGGAATGGGCTGGGGTACAGTGAAATATGATTTGTTCCAGGGAGCTGTGGCATCACTAGCTGGATTAGTTTTCATGTCATCCCACTGCACTGTTTCAATACATTAGAGCATATTTATGGCTGAATTGAGCAATATGGTGCATACTCCAACTAGAGATAGTTCTATATATATCTCCTGCCAAGCAGGTAGCAAGCAAAGGCTATGAGTATCTACACCCAGCCTGAGTGTATCTGTGTTCCCATTGTAATCTGTGAGCAAAATAGCATAATTTATATTATCCTAGTGATATTTGGCTCTTCTGAGTGTCCTCTGGGGTTTTGCATCCACACATACACATGCACTTCCTTCCCCATGCTGAGATACTCCCCCTTTCCATGGGGTTGTACATAGAGGTGTGAAGCAGCTTAATTCTTCCCAATCCAAGGATCTCCTGCTAGAAAGAAATCTTTAGCTAGAAACAAGCCTGTATATGGCGTTTTTTCAAAGTAGCAGAGTTCAGGTTCCAATTAGATAAATAAATCATAGGCCAGATTCTTACTTGATTCTCTATTTGCAAATTTAATTAAAAATAAACAGGAGAGTCACTGTACAGTGATTTCCTCTTTTTCTCCTAAAATTTAGCAGTCTGTTAAGCATCTGGAAGAAATGGGTGGATATTGTCTCTAATTTGGCCCAAATTTCAGAGCTGCATTAATTTCAGAGAAAAATCATCTATCTTTAGTCCTGCTGAGTCTCATGATAAGTATTATTAAATACTGAGTTGTTACCATGGGCGCCTATTTTCTACTAACTCATCCCTCTGTATTTTTATGTAATTATTGCTGAATCTGCAAGATCTGTCCATTATTGCTTCAAAAGTAACAATCCCCCAGTTGTGGAGAAGCTAATGAGAGTACAAGGCTCCCCAAGGATTCCCATCTCTGTACCACCACTGGGACTGGACTCTGTTGGGAAGGGAGAAAAGTGGGATTGACTTCCCTTCTGCCTCTCTGTCAGGAACAGAAGGCTGCAGCTGCACGACCTGTTAATGTCATTATTTCTTGGAAGTTCAGCATTCATTTGGTAAACAAAGGTAGGATGAAGCTTTCAGTTGGTATAAACCAGCACACACCTCTATTGTCAGAAATTAACCCTGCCAGATCACTCCATCAAAAGAATTGGCCCAAAGTCATGGGAATTTGCTACTGGAGTATGTGTTGAATAATTTTTGACTGTAGTCCTTTTCTTGAAAACTCACTTTAAGCTCAGTGTTACACCAGAGGCATTCACAAAGACTGTTTTTTTAATTAGTTTGAGATCAGGTAGATGGAAAAAAGATGACTGGAGATGGCTGGAACTTCAGCAAGGAAATGCAGAAAGGAAAGGGAAAGGAAAGGAAAGGGAAAGGGAAAGGGAAAATGCTGCTGCACTTATCTTCCCTTTACTTGCCAGAAAGAGAGGGCAGGAGGCTGTGAAATTAATAATTGGGGCCAAGGTGTTTTGTTCCATTTCTGTGGGGTTTTAGTCATTGGCACTACTCCTTTTGTGGAGCAACACGAAGTTTTAAGGCAGCTCATGCAGCCCCTCCAAGTCAGAGGGAGTCTGCAGACCTGGAGACAGAAATCCAGCCCCACCCACAACCTGAGAGCTATGTGCAGATGGGCTCCTGCCAAGAAGGGTGTAGCAGCCTTGGAAAGCTTCTACAATGCGGCTCAACACGTGTGGGGTGGGTGTGTTGACTCCCTAACCCAGCAGCCATCAGTTCCTTGGCTGTTCCTTTTCCCATCCCCTCTGTGCGCAGGTGATGCCTGCTCTGGCTGCACTATCCATGGAGCACAGAGCCTTCTGCCTGGCATGTGCTCAGTTATAAAAGCTGTGTGCACTGACTTCACTCCCCACACCTGTTTGGGATGCTCAGCTCAAAGCTGGCAAATATTTTTGGGAAAAACAATTCTCTATTTTTGCATAAGGCAGTAAATCAAAGGGGAGCCAAAAGCTCACAGGACTGATTTATTGACTCAAGATCCTGAAGAGGCACCAAGAAGTTATATAAATGCAACATATAAGAACTTTATCTCGTATGCAAAGATCATTTTTTGTTTATTATACTAGGTACCAAGCCAGAAGAATAGCAAGGAAATGCAGGAGGTAGACCCAGAGCTTTTACTGTGTTTGCAAGGAGGGAGTGAGAGCACAGCACCAACATTTGGCTTCCTTTACTGAGGTTTAAGTTTGGTACCTAGTTTTCCTGAGGAGGCCCTATGCCTTGATCATTCCTACTTTTTAACTGGCATTTCTAGAATAAATTAGACCACCCATTTTACTGTCAGGGTCATTACCATTCTCTCTTTTTGACTGTGTGACAAGTTGTTGGGTTTACTCCATGAAGATTTGTTTGGATTGAAACATAATGATACTGTGGTTTAGAGTAAGGCTGCCTTCATTTGACATCAGGCATAAAAAAATCAGTTTTAGTTTCAGTCTGGGCTCCATTTGTAGCCAGTGAAGAGAGAGGTGCTTCTAGAAGATGATTCATCCTGCCCAAAAATAGGTGCCTAGGGCTGACTGAATGATTTTCCCAGGGGAGTTATCTTTTCCTGGCAGATTTTTCAGCCAGGGAAAATCTGTATGACCAGCTTGGATGGGATTTCTGCCTTTTAGCTGGTTACATATATGTGAGAAAGGTGTGCTGAAAGGTATTTGGATACAGTCCTTTGGGGCTTCTCTATTTCAGTCGAGGCTTTGGAACCACCTAGAGATCAAATCAAAGTGGACAGAAGTTCACAGTAAAGATAATTTCATTCCCAAGGTGAAAAAACAGTCCATGAAAGACCTGGTCTTGCAATGAAATGTGCACTGAGTGATGTGGATGAAAGGGAGCAGAAGGGCCCTAATGCAGACACAAGTCACTCTCTCTTCCCGAGATGCTGAATATTTTGTGGGAGCTGGGCTATCACACAGCATGACTCTGGATCTTGTGGGAGCCTCTGAAAGATGTGGTTTCCCACTGGAGCTTCTGAGATGACAAATTATAACTGCAAATTGTTATCTTCCACATCCAACTTATTAGACTGACTTGTTGACATGTGGAGGTTCATTAAAATATTCTAATTTCTCCCTTCTTACCAGTAATTAAAACTAAAGCAGAACGAACCCCCCTTCTAAATGCACTGCTTCGTAATTACCCCTGTAAGAATCCCTTTGCTGTCCTTAACAGATGAATGGTCCTTTGCTAGGCCTGCAGAGTGATTAAGCTGATCCATTGATTAGGCTGATGTTTACATCTTTCTGATTCATCCCTTTTTCTGTCCTTTTGATGTGGCCATGAACCAGGCCACCAGGACCACATGGCCATTTCCCTTGAGTGACCACCTAATCCCTCTGTTGACACCAGGAGCAAGAAAGGGGCAAGTGCCAGAAAAATTGATGATGGGGAAAGCAGTCATGCATGTTGGAACACCTCCAAAATTAACCATTGGCATCCTTCTTGAATGAGGGAGCTTTTCTGACTTGGTGGAGTTTCACTGCAGCTCTGGGAGCTGCCTGCCTGGGGACACTCAGCTGCAGTGGCTGCTACTGCAGGAAGTCACTGTGCTGCAGATATTCCCAGAATCTCACTGGCACAGCTCACAGGATCCACTGCCTCTGCTGCATTTGCCAGAGGAGGGGAAGAATCTGTACATTTTTCATTTTAATCGTTAGCCACATATGATTTCCTCCCCCTCAGAATCACAATTCCAGCAGGGTTGTGATTTTATCCCAGGCTAATTGCTCCAGCTTTAGAGATGCCCTCGTTATTCCAGAGCCAAAGCATCAGCACAGAGGGTTGTTCTGGAAAGTGTCCCATGCAGGACAGCTCTGTGTCACATGGGGCTGCACTGATCACAGATAACCCCAGATGAAACCAGCCTGGATGAACATAGGGTGTCCTTTTGCTGCCCTCTTCCTTTTGCTTGTGAACTTCTCTCCTGCATGTGTTAGTTTAGTCACTTCCCCTTTCACCTAAGGGACTCAACACTTAATGACTTGATTTGCTTAAAATCAGATTATTTCAGAAGGATTCACTGTAGTCAAAGCCTCTTGAATTTACAGCCTTACTAAACACCAGAGAACAGCAGTTTGGGATTATTTTTGCAGACAGCTTTGAAAGGTGGTTTCATGAATGCACATAAAGGACCTGTTCAGAACATCAGTTCCAGCAGATTTATCCCTAGAATAGATCTCCTGCTTTAACAGGTAAAGATAATTGTGTTTTCCCTTTCCTTGTACACAATGGAATTTATTTTCCATCAAAATCCAGTTATTCTTCCCAGGTACATACTTAAGATTGCTATTTTGATGAAGAAAAAATAACTGAACAGTTTGGATGGACACACTGTGCTGAAACAGAGTTCAAAAATATCAGCAGGCTGTCTTTATGTTCCAAAATATTGCCATTTTAAGATGTAATGCAATTTGGCATTAAGAGCATAAGGAGAATAGACAATATTAACACAAGATGAGAATCATCAGAGACAACTTTTCATGCAGCACTCCTCATTCAAAGTACTTTTTGTTTAATCTCACAGTGCCAATATCTGAGACTTATTTATTGGGTTCTTTGTAAGCACCTTAAGCAAAAGTCAAATTACTACTCAGTCTTAGAAATTAGATAAGACAGAGAAAATTATGTGTTAGAAAATTAGACATTTTCTCTTTGGCAAAGGATTAGAAGCAGATGTCTTAATGATCCACATTGTCAGATGTATTCTTTGCTGTTTTTATGAATAGTCTAGAAAACTGAGTGAGCAGCAAAGTCAGAAATTCTGGAGATTACACAAAGTGGTTGAAGGTCGCTGAGGACTAGGGATGGCCATGAAAACTTTTAGAAGACTCTAGGAAAGCAAGATGAGATAGAAATATGAGAGCAAGCAGAATCTTCTGTTTGGAATAAATATACAAAATAATCAGAGTTTAGTGGGGGGAAAAAAAGAAGCAACACTAAAAGTCAGTTATTCATAAAAGCTGAAAATCACTCAGAAAAAAGGAAAAAGAGTGGCTTATCATTGGTGACAGTGAAAATCCTTACTTAAAATACAGAGACATCCAAGAACCAAGTTGTGTGAGTACTGCACAGCCCAGGATGCAAAACAGGCTCTGCAAATATTACAACACTCCTTGATAAACCAAGCTTATTGGCATGTGTAAATACTGTATTAATTCTTGGTTATCTTTTTAATTGAAAGTATTTGGCAGAAATAGAAAAGGTCTAGAAATGGGATATTGAAATTACCAGATTAAAGTGTTCATGGGAAGCGAAGCTCAAAAGATTGAAGCTGTCATTTAGCAGTGAATAAAAGGAAAAACACTGAAGAGAAGGTAACTCTTTTAGTTAACCTTATTCTTTCTTCTCAAGAAGAGTAAAAGGAATTTAATTAAACTGAGCATTTAGAACAGATCAAAGAGGGCTCTCCTCCACAGTGTACAGTTAATGATGAGATCTTCTCACTAGCAGGTATAATTTTGCCCAGGAGTTACCCTGTGGCTGCTCCATCCACTCCCACTTCTGCCCCTGTTTCTTCTTCTCCAGGAACTTTTGGTGCTGTCCACTCTTCATGGCTGGCAACTTGCACAGCTCTGCTCCTAAATTCCACAGCAGCTCCCCCTGCCACAGTCTGGGAAATCTTTGTGGATTCATTTACTGTACTGTGGGTTCATTTACAGCTAAAAATTACCTGCACCCAGCAGGGAATTGTCACAGGCCAGCTGCAGGGCACCTGCCAACACATCCTTCTTAAATCACTCTGGCTATCTGAATCTGAACATAATCATCTAGAGGGCCCAAATTATTGAAATAATACTGATTTTCACCTCCCTTGTCTGTATCTGAAACTTCAGGGCTATGATTAATTAAAGCCTCTCTACTGCCCCTGTGTCCTAGGTATTATTAGCCTGATGCCTCATGTAACCTTTTGAAGGTCACAGTGCAAAGAGCTGCCAGGGATAAATCTCTGATTCTCTCTTGAAAACTACACTGTTCCTTTAGCCACTAACCCACATCCTTCCACAGCAAAGTCCCTTCCTTAGTCTTCTATGAATTCCCCTGCAGGGCACTGCAGTTGCTGCACGCATCAAAAAAAATCTTGCAATCCCATGTCATATTTGGTATTCCAGTGAATCTTGGCCAGGACATTTTGACAAATGTGTCAACTCAGGTGTGTCCTACACCTTTTCTTCTGACTAAAAGGACAATTCCAGATGGGTTGAACAAAGTAGTGGAGGGACACCTGGGAATCAGAGTGATTTAACATTGTTTTCAACCTTAGCTTATAGAACCTGAATTAGAAGGAGATCACAGCATTTTTGTTTTTAAGCAGGAGCATTGCTCAGGTTCAAAAGCCCACAGGAAGCAGTGGAAAGTTGTGTTGACTTTGACCACTCCAGAGTTTGGATCTTCCCTTTGTGAGTGCTTTAGCAGTAATTGCATCACTGAATTGTCTGCTCAGTGGTTCAGGAATTAAAGATTTTGCTTCCTTGGTGCTTCATTATGCAGCCATCTAAAATTCCTATTATAGAACCACAGAATGGCCTGGGTTGGAAGGGACTTCAAAAATCACATCATTCCCATCCCCCTGCCATGGGCAGGGACACCTTCCACTATCCCAAATTGCTCAGTGCCCCATCCAGCCTGGCCTTGGACACTTCCAGGGATCCAGGGGCAGCCACAGCTTCTCTGGGCAACCTGTGCCAGGGCCTCACCACCCTCACAATGAAGACTTTTTTTTAGTATCTACTGCTTTCAGCTGCTTCCATGCTACCAGAAACACAGTTAAAGACTGCTAGGTAATGAAAATATCAATTTGTTGGTACATGTTCTTGGGTGCAGTGGCTAAATTTGGGACGTGCTTTTTTTCTCTTTCTTCCCACTGCAGAGAGGAAAATATAAAGTCTTGAACTTCAGAGTGTTCTCTGAGTGCCATTTTTAAACGGTTTAGGTGCTTCTTGTGTAGAAAGAGACCACTGATCTACAATGCCTTGGTATTCTGCCCAGAGAAGCTGTGGCTGCCCCATCCCTGGCAGTGTCCAAGGCAGGTTGGATGGGGCTCAGAGTAAGCTGGCATAGTGGAAGATGTCCCTGTCCATGGCAGGGGGCTGGAACTGGATGAGCTTTAGGGTGCCTTCCAACCCAAACCATTTTATGATTTAGGTGATCACGTTGAGTAACCATTGATTTTTCTAAAGGTGAATTAATGTTTCTACTCAGTGAAAACCAGGCCCTGTTGCAATAATACCATCTTCATTCTCCAAGGTCAGTAGGAAACTTGGAAATTCCCAATTTCTCTTTTTGCTCCTTATATTTTCCTCTGATGAAATTCTGGAAAAGAGGGCAGGGACAATATGGGTCAGAGATGTTTTATATTACCAAGGTTCTCACCTGTCTATTTTTTTTTCTTTTTAATAGAATTTACTGTCAATGATCAATTTACAGCTTGGAGAGTTAAATATAAAATCCTGTGTAGTCCAATGCCCAGTAAATGGATGCAAATAGAAATAACACCATGATCTTCTCTAGCATCAATTGGCCTCCCATAGAAGTCTCAGGTAAAGGACCCAGACACAGAGTGGATATCTGCTGAACCCTTGGTGCCAGAGCCAATGCAGCAGGAGTGGCACAAGGGGTATTTCTGTCGTTGCTTCACCTGCCAAATACTGAATAAATAATCAGAGGCACTGGTGAGCAGTTCAATTACTAAGAGGGGGAAAAAAAGTGAAACTAAATCAGTAGGGATCAAGTTAAAATTATTGATTGTGTGCACTGCCAGTACTTACAATAGATCCTGTTGTGTTTTTTTTCTTCCAGTGTAGTTTTGGTAAGTTTTGTAGGGTCTCACCCCATCTGTCACTTCTCTCTGGAAGTACTGTGTCACTCCGTCTTACATCTCCATGCTGCAAATACATCACTTGCTTTAGCTTCCAGAACCACTTCCATGAACAGAAAGAGATTATCTGGGCTTGGGTTTTTGACTTTTTTTTTAATCCTTTGCAAAACAATAATTTCATCAAGAAAGGAAGAAATTTGGCTCTGTGGTGACACCTGAGGCTGCCAAACTTAGCAGCACAGACTGATAAGTATATTTTAATAATGAAGTTTATTTTAATTGTTCTCATCACTAGCATTGCTCAGTAATTCCACATTTGTATTGATGCACATTGAGGTGTGTGTAATTTATAAATTTTCTATGTACATATGCCTGTATGCAATGTTTAAGAGAAAAAAAAAACATTGCTACCTAGGTCAGTGATTTTATCTCTAGAGTTCCTAAGAAGCAATATCCATTTTGAGGAAGGGAGGGAGGGAGAAATAATGAAAAGATTTTTGCAGGGTGCTTTCCCTCTCTTGATTTGCTTTCTTTTTTAGCTTTATAAGCCACTGGCAAGTCACATGCTGGAGTGGGAGCTGCTGGGACATTCCAAGGGGTCAGCAGAGCTGGTCAGATAGGGTGACCTCGAGGCCAGCAGGAGGTAATGATCAGATTAGCTGAGTCAGAAAGGCCAACCACAGCTCTATTTATATCATGCTCCCCTTCAGAGGAGCTCACCTAATCAGATCTGTCCCCAGGAATATGTTTATCTTGTCTAGAGCCTGGCTTTCAAAGCAATATTTTTTAGATCCCAGCTCCCTGTAAACCCAGGAGTGCTGAGATCCCAAAGGCCCTTTTGATTTCTCTCATTATAAGAGTGTTATGAAATTTGAATCCAGACTCTAAATGCCTAGTTTTAATCTATGTATGGAAAGCTGTGCTTCTGCCTCAGTCCTGCTGTCAACAAGAAAACCTTGCTCCAGTTCTTCCTGCAGACCTGTTCCATCCACAGACTTTAATAAATTAGTCCCTCAGCTTTGAGCATCTTCCCTGGATAGTGAATTGCTGTCCTGCAGGAGGCCATGGAGGTGTGTGATTCCTGCCACCAGGAGAAATGCCTCTGCTTCCCCTCAGTGCTGAAGGATGCGAGCAGCATTCCTGCCCTTGCAGTCCTGCATCCCCAGAGGTGTGTTGTTGACCTCGCTGATTTTTACATTCTACTGAACAGCCCAAATGGCAGCAGCAAAGCCAAAGTAGCTCAAAGCATCAAATGACCCCAAAATCTGAGGAGAAGCTCTGCTGAAGTCATATAGGAGGAGACAAAGCAATTCCCATTTCCTGCCTCTGAGGTGCAGCTTTCTCCCAGGCTGATTACATTTGAATCTTTCCCCAAATGTAACCCTTTCTGATGACCTGATTTAATGCCCTAAGGCATTACGTGCAGAAATATCCATGAATAGGTGTTTGTGGGTCACACCAGCATGACAGGTGAGTTCTCTCCTCCTTCCCTACTCATCCCAGTTCTGCAGGTGATGCTTTTTACAGGGAGTATCACAGTGCAGCAGTATTGGGCCAATCCATTTAACTTCTCTTTGCTGTTTCTTTGCCAAAAACAAAGTCAACCTTTTTGTTTGCATTTTGAGCAGTGCCTTTAAATCCTGGGTCTACCACATAAGATCACATAAGGAAGCCAAAAGGCCTGGGAAGGGTGAGGTTTTACCACAAAACTTACGGAGATATTCAAAGCACAGCTTTGGAAGCAACTTTAATTGATAAACCAAAAATCTCTGCTGCATTTCAGTAGCACAGAGGGAGCTGCACAATTGCTATAAACCAGGAAGGAAAAGTGCATCTCTCATCAGTAAAGCTGTTGGCTGTGGTTTGCTCTGCACTGCATTTGTATCCCTGCGTTTGTCAGCTTTTCTTTGCCTTCTGTTTTGCCAGGCTGTTACTGTGGCAGAGAAGTCAATAAACACAAGTTTCAAGTACTTTTCAGATTATGTTTATGATATAATGTTGCCATTAAAACCTTTTTTTTCCATATGCTGCCTCATCCAGAGGGATCTTTTAGCTTCTGTTACACTCAATTTTTACAGTGAGCCACGTGCTCACTAAAAAGAGCAAGGACCACGGGGCCCAGTTCCCAGAGGTGGTGATGGTACCTGAAGGGAATAGACAGCTAGTGGAAGATAGCTGAATCCTTAAGACACCCCTGATGCCATTTACACTCCTGTCCTCATTCTTTGTCCAAAACATGTTGGGTAAGCAGTAATCTGTGACAACTCTGGCTGGAAATTATTCTGCAGGCTGGACTAAAAACATGTTTCTCTGTTATTCCTGTGTCAGTCACCCCCTCCTTTTCTGATATGCACAGTATCAACACAAGGAGAGGAAAAGGAATTGTTTAGGGTGGGACGAGGGGTAACCAGGGGCAATGGGAGGAAACGGAGCAAAGCCATGTCTAGGCTGATTATCAAGAAAAACATCCCAACACTGAAGCCCAAAAAGGCTGTTAAGTATCTCCCAAAGGAAGAAGTGGGAACCTTTATCAATGAGTCATTTCAAACTTTGAAGGACAAAGCCCTAGTGGGGGAATGGTTCTGTGCTGACAGGGCATGAAGAGTCTTTCCCATCCCTCCTCACTGACTCCCTGCCCTCACCCTCCTGAGAGAAACAGAGCCTGAAAAACACAAGGAGACTGGTGGCTTCCTAACACAGACACACAGAAAGAAAAACAACATCCTTTGAGATTGGGAGCCTGGGAAGTGTTTTTTTAATTAGTTTCAATAACATGACAGATGATAACAAGTTTTAGAGTAATTTTCTCTTTCTTTTTTTCAGTCACGTGTGTCTGTCCTGGCAGGAGCTTTCTTGTGAATTAATGAAACATCAAGGCTGCACTGCCAGCCAGATTGGAGTGGTGTGTTTCCAGGAGAAAGCCTGAGCTGGCAGACCCTCAGCTGCTACAAATCAATTAAGTCCCTCTGATTCCAGCAGAGAGGGCCACTAACTTACAGCTGCAGAGGATCTGGCCCATTCCATGTTAGAACAGAACGACTGCTTTCATTTTGACAAGAACTGAACTATTTAAAATTTAAATGCCATTAAATTTTTACATCCCATTTTAATTTAAAATTCCTTCTGCAGTTTCTTTTAGTGACAGAATTCCCCATTTCTGCTCCAAAGAGCTGAGACCTTCCCTTTGCCCAAGACTGCCACATTAGGGTTTGCTGGGCTTCACTGTCCTGTGGCCAGAAGGTGTGATGTGCCTTCCCCTCAGATTTTTTGATGATCCCAGTTTCTTGCTTCTTTTGGCCAAGTAACTGTAATAAGAACAATCATGGAATCACAGCATCATGGAATCAAAGAATGGGTTGTGTTGGAAGGACCTTAAATATTCTCCAGTTCCAACTCTGTGCCACAGGCGGGACAGCTTCCCCTGGACCAGGCTGCTCACAGCTCCATCCAGCCTGCCTAAATAGCATCAAAAGTCAGCCAGCATTCCCCAGATTGCCTGAATCCCTGGAAAGCAGCAGCATGCCTTGGTGCTGGAAGGAGTGGAAGCATGATGGAGAAGGAGCCCCTTGTCTCTGACAAAGCCCTGATGCTCAGACAGGCTGCAAAGATATCAAGTGCTTCTAACAAGTATGACCCTACCCTGCTGCACTGTGTGCATGCTAGAGGCTTCAGTTTTAGGAAGAGAAGATTCTCCAAGCTCCCTGGACAGACTTTTGGACATGTTGCAGGGCTGTTGCAATGTTTGTATCTGTGGGGAGTGAGTTTGACCACAGTGTGAAGAGAAGCCAAATGTCTGAGTGTGCAGATCCTGGCCGTGTTCTGCTATGTCTCAGATTGACAAGTAAGTGTTTTGCCTTATTAAAAGTTATTTTATGGCATTTGGTCCCCAGTTAGTTAGGCATCAGTGAAGAAGAAAATCCTCCTCTCCCTCAGCTCATGGCTGTGAGGGAAGAAGCTGTCCTGGAGGGTTGCAGAAAAAAGCAATAGGGAAGAGGCAACAGTGTTGGGAGTGGGGAAGGAGGCCAGGGGTTAAAGCAAGAGGAACAAGGGTTAAAAGGAGCTTGGAGGGGCTGAGGAAGTGTTGTTAGACCTGTGAGAGCAGTGCCTATGCCCACAGGGAGAGTTGCAACCCAGAAGGCAGCACCACACCCCAGGCTGGGAGACATACATCCAGTTCACCGCTTGCTGTTTTGTGAAGATGGGAGATTTTGAGCTTCCCACCAGCAACTGGGTTTGTAATTTGGCGAAGAAGCTTGAAAAAACCAAACTAGCAACCCAAAGCACATCATCACAAAGTGTTACAGCACGTGCATTTAGCACCTTGCTGCAAAGCCCAGCTGACAGCCAATTTTCCAGTGTCATTTTCCTGCACATCTGCCAAGCAGCGCATGGAAGGAACCATCTGTGGTGTCTTATGGGGGCATTTCCTGGTCACAGCTTCCAAAGGATAACTAAAAAACTCAGTTCTGTCACATGCCATTGCTCAGAAGGGCTTGAGTTTTCACAAGAATGTAAGTTAAAGCTGAGAGAACAACTGATGACTCCTGCTGTTTAGTCTGCTTTGTCTGGATCTGGAGTTAATCAGACCACTCGGCAAAATTGACATCTCCTAAGTACTTCATAATCCAATTTATATTTAAAAAATTTTTGCTTTAAAGAATTAATAGAATGTCTATCAGGCACAGTTCATTAAACATTTTTGGGTCAAGCAATATCTTGGATGACCAAGATCCTGGTGATGCTTACATTTAAATCTCCAAATGGGTGATTGCCCACAGGAACAAGTGATTAAGGGAAATGGTGCATTGCCCATCCCTGGGAACACTGGTCCAGCCTGAGCTCCTTTTTGGGCTGCAGGCTTTTGCCAGGCACCTCTTGTGCAGCTCAGAAGAATGTCTGGAGGAAAGTCCATATGCAAGAGGCCAGACTACATGATCTAATAGTCCCTTTGGCCTCAGAAGCTTGAATCACTGAATTGGAATCTGTGAAGAAAGTGTCCCCAGCTGTAGGAACAAACTGGCTCGATTGCAAATGGGTCAATTAAACTCAAACCGACAACCCTCTGGGGTCATCATAAAAGTTACAAATTGGATTGAAAGGCATGTAAGTATAATTAAACTTCTGTAGTTTCAAGCTAATGCAAAATTTCTCGCTTCTTGTCCAGCACTCCTGTGTGATGTTCCTGTGCTTGCCTAAAAATCTGATGCATTATTTTAACATCTCTCTATAAAGGTCTCTAGCTGGGATGCAGTGTAAGCATGAGGCTAGACTGACCAAGTGGAAGGCCCCTCCTGCTCTGGGCAGTCACAAATGTTCCCCCCAGGTGTTAAGCCAGATAATTCTCATGGTGAGCAAAGGAGGGGCCCTGTCTCCCTCCCTCCCTCCTTCCCTCCCTCCTTCCTTCCTTCCCTCCCTCCCTCCTTCCTTCCTTCCTTCCTTCCCTCCCTCCCTCCTTCCCTCCCTCCCTCCCTCCCTCCCTCCTTCCCTCCCTCCCTCCCTCCCTCCCTCCCTCCTTCCTTCCTTCCCTCCCTCCCTCCCTCCTTCCTTCCTTCCCTCCCTCCTTCCTTCCCTCCCTCCCTCCCTCCCTCCCTCCTTCCTTCCCTCCCTCCCTCCCTCCCTCCCTCCTTCCTTCCTTCCCTCCCTCCCTCCCTCCCTCCTTCCTTCCTTCCTTCCCTCCCTCCTTCCCTCCCTCCCTCCCTCCCTCCTTCCTTCCTTCCCTCCCTCCCTCCTTCCTTCCTTCCTTCCTTCCTTCCCTCCCTCCCTCCCTCCCTTTCCCACTGCTGACACAAGTCCTAGCCCTGTGCTCTCATCTGCTCTTTCTCACAGCTTCTCATCCCCTCTCCCCCTCATCCCTTTTCTGTTTCTCCCTGCATCCTATCTCACTTTAAAACACAAAGCTACTCCAAAACCTGAGGAACTGGATTTTACAGGACTCAAACACTGCCTGAACCAAGTCAGGCTCTGTTTTACTCTTTTGTCTGTGACAATCAGCTATGGAAAATGCTGCAAAAAGCTGGGTGCCACAGCAGGGTGGGCTGTGAGATCAGCCCCCAGGAGCTGAGCAGGGCCAGACCCAAGCAGGAGCAGAGTGTGGCTGCAATGTTCACAGTGCCATCTTTTGGATAAGGTGGAAAACTGTACTAAGTTCCCAGAGCCATCCAAAAAACTCTCCAGACAACCCTCCCAGAGAAAAAGATTCTTTTTATCCTGGCTGTTGCCAAAATCTCTGCCTTGATTCCCCTTGGAGTTTTTATTGGGAGAAGTTATTCTTCCCTTCAAATTCATAGCTGCTCTGTGGTGTGTCTGCACTGCATCCAGGCTCTCTCCAGTCAGCTGCATTTCAGCAGTGCAGCACAGGGAAAACCACTTTGGAGAGGATTTTTCTGCAGGAACTCGGGTGCCTGATGGAAGCCTCTGTGGTTCCTGACGCTGGAAAGTCTGACCACAGGCAGGAGCAACACAGATGCAGAGGAGGCAGCAGTTCCAGGATTTTGCTGGGCTGATTCAGCTTTAGGGCTGAAATAACAAAAATCTCTAAAGCCCCAGTATACCCTGGATGTAATCTTATGCTACCCCATGCAACACACCAGTGATGCTGTGGTAGAAATGAACGCTGCACCTCCACTGGGCTTTTGAAATTCCATGAAAAGATCTGATTCTTGAAGGGGCCTTAACTGAGAATACGCTCATCCTCAGTAGACATGCTAATGCTAACTGTGTCTGAGCCAAGGTTCTGTAAATCCAAGTCAGCTCTGTCTCTTGTGCCTAATAATATGAAGCAAGAAATAGCCTAGCCTTAGAAAATCTGTGGGGCTTGGCCTCAGCCCATATTGATTATCTAGCTCAGAAATGGAGACCAAACTTCTGGTTCTTGCCCAAACACCAATAATCTTGGAACTTCCTGCCTACAAATCAGACTGGCAGATACTGGGTGTGCTGAGTTTGTTCAGACTCACATCTTCCAGTTTTAGCTCAGCTCCCTTTTGTTTACAGGCACTTTTCTTGAGCAAAGTGTTTTGTTAGTTGCATGCTCTTAATGGAATCAAAATACTCAAAGACTTGTAGAGATTTTCTTTGGTCAAATCCTACTGCCATGAAATTAATGGCAAGATGCTGCTGATTTTACTGTAATCAACTTTTCCCCACTAAGAAACTCATTCTTGCAGTAGCTGCTAGAACGCAGTGCTTCATGAAACCAGGACTAACTAAGCAGTGTAATGAAGCAGAGGGTGTTCAGCCAAACCCCCTTAAGTGGGAGCTTAGCAGAGACATCTGAGCTACTTCTATCAGCTCAGTGAGGAGAAATTGTAACTCTGGTCACCCCTGCCTGCCAGAATCTGTCATCGACCTGCAGCAACTGTTGCTCTAGCCCCTGACTGATCCCATTGAATTCAGGATAAATAAAGCTGGCAAAACATAGCCTGGAGTGCTGTCACCCTGAACAGAATGCTAGGACAGCTTTCCCATGTTTCAATTGCTGAAAATTACCATTGCCACTTGTCTGCACCCAGCTGAGTTTCCTTCTCCCATTTGGCTACTACTGTTATTTGCTGGGTGTTGATGAGAGGATTTTGACCACATAGGTATGTGAAGTCTGCCAAGAGAGGTTGTGGCTGCCCCATCCTGGCAGTGTCCAAGGAGCTGGATGGGAGTCTGAGCAACCTGGGATAGTGGAAGGGCATAGCAGGGGGTGGAACTGGGTGTTCTTCAAGGTCCCTTCCAACCCAGGCTACTCTACGGCTCTATGATCCTGTGACACCAGGGCCTCTCTCAGTACATCTGTGCTAGCAGAGCAACCCTGTCTGGAAGGTTCACCCTGTCTGGAGCACTGCTGCACCTTCTCATCCCTACTTCCCTGCCACACTGAGCTGGAGGTGGAGGCTGGGGGATGGAAATACCTTCACTTGACATGGAGGCATGGAATGCAAAGCTCTTGAACACAGCTGCTTTCCATGCAGATGGAAAGCCCTTAGATTTGGAGAAGGCTGCTGCCCAGGCTGGGTTAATTTTCCCAGGACTGAATGCCAGGGAAAGGACAAAGTGTTCACCAAGTGGGGAATCAGTCAGTGGAGGGCACAGGTGCCTTTGAAGAAAATAGTTTCTACTGCAGGGCAAGCTTGGCCAGCTGGGAATGGACTTGTCCCAGGGCACTGAGAACTTCTGCTCTATCTGGGCAACTGAGACCCCAAAAAACCCCATTGAGAGTAATGGAGTACACTGAGCTCTTTACTGGACGTTGAGGGAAGCCTCAGGTTTCCCTCAACAGGTGGGGACATGCCTGTGCTGTTCTATATGCACAGTAACCCCCTCTCAGCTGTTACCTTGGTGTGCTGGCTGAAGTGTTCTTTGATGCCCTGGGAAAATGTGTGCATCTCTCCAGCTTTGCAGGTCCCTGCAGACGTGAGTTGTACGCTGGGACACCAGAGATGATGTTTTGAAGCCATGTCACTTGAGCAGGTGAGAGAGAAAACCCTCCTGGGTTTCATGAGGGTAATTTTGTTGGGAAATACCAGGTCCTGAGTATGGATGCTATTTGTGTGCAGCAAATGTGGCCAGGAAAAGCAACCCTGGAGACCTGTTCAGATGAAGGGAAAACTTAGAGAAAACCAGTGCAGCAAAGAGTTTTATTAGGTCTCTGTGGCAGATGGATTGAATTATTTGAGCTTAAACTAATACAAACTTTCCATGTCAGACACTCTGACTTTCACTTCATGAGGACGGAAGCATTTCAGGCAGTGTCTCTTTAACGTGCTGCTGAGGTTTGCACATGCAGATACAAGTATTTGGGGCTGCTAAAATAATCCTGTGTGTGAGGGAAACTGTGAGCAACTGAGGGGGAAAATGACACTTCTGAAAACTAAAATATGCTTCAGAAACTGATGCATGCTCTGAAAAATGAAAGCGCTTTATCACTGAAGATTCCTGGCTTTTGACCAGATGCCAATCTGTATCCAACTTTGCAATTCCCACTCTGCCATCTCCACTCTTGCTCTCAGTGGGATTTTTGTCTGAGTGGGAGCAGGAGAGCTGGGCCCTTGGACAGCAGAGCTGTTCCTTCCCCAGGGACAGCCTCAAGGGCAGGATAGGGCAGTGATTTTTCCTACAAATGTGACATTACAAACATCCACATCCATTTAGGAAATCAGCTCACCCTGGCAAAGCGTCCCATGCATTTTTGACCCTGTTTCTTCAAGACCCCTGCTTAACTTTATTCTTACTCCTTGAAAAGCTTTGCATGTGCTTGTGTAGTTTGCAGGACAAGGGGCAACACTTTTCATCACCCAGAAGCCAAAATAACAACTTTTTTCTCTGTTTTAGTCTCTGTGCTCTTGAGCTAAATGCTAGCAATTCTGCTGAGGGAGTTAACAGCAAAAATGTAGAAGGAAACAGAGCTGGCGAAATAGCTTGTGATTATTATCTGAGGGCTGGGTGGAGTAGCTATTGGAGAGGCAGCAGCTGGGAGCCGGCTCTCCAGAATAGAGAAGCTGACATAACAGAACTTCTTTCCCTCTTAAATGCTTTGGTTTTCTCTGAACTTTTCCAACTTCCCAGGAGGGGTGGCAGCTATGTGACCTGCAAACTCCGGGGAGACCAATCCCAGCTTTTAGATCAAGGAACTCAAAGTGACAATGGGAACAGAGGAAAAACAAATGCTCCATTTAAGGAATGCTCTCTGAATTATTGATCCATGTGTTACCGAAGTCTGTTTTGTGCCTCACTGTACTAGCTATGAGGCAGTCTAATTATAAGTATTTAAGACACAAATAAATTGCCTTGCCAGCCATGATAAATGCTGCTTGTAAAGCCCAGACGTACTGTCTCTGCAACTGCAGCCAAGCAACTTTAATAGACCACCTGTTAGGTGAGATGCAAAATTATCACTAGCGTGTTATGAATAATCTTAATTCCAGGGAAAATAGGTGGTACTTTTTCAGTGTCCTGGAAACTTGTAGCCATTCTTATCTGTTTGCTACATGCCTAGTGCCAGTTCTTTAGGGATGCAGCAGGGCTCATCTTTAGCTGGATGCTTTGAGAACCAGCAAGGTACCATGAGGACAACGACCTGGCTTTGGGTGGGTGTCCAAAGCTTTGCTGCTCAAATGCCATGGGAGCTTTGTACCTGTTTTTTCCTGGCTCCCCAGTCCTTCATTCTTTCTTTCCAGCCTTCAGAAGGCATTTTGTGACAACCCCACTGATACACAGTGGTTGTGCTGGGGAAAAATGACAACATAGAACATAAGCACCGACACAAAGCGACTCCACGGGTAGAGGTGATGTTGACAGAGGCAGACATCTGAAAATACCTGACAGACTTCAAATACCAGGTTGCTTTTTGAGCCCTAAATATACCTGCTTAGACTGCTGCTTTTGTTTTTTCGTGGCTGCAAATTTAACTCCTTGCAAAGGTGTCCTGTGTTCTTTCTGCTCAAAGCTGCTGTAGGTGTGATTTTGCATTTTAGACACAGCTGTCTTCCAAAAGCATCAAAATGGCCTGGAGCAAAGGTCTGTGGTGGCTGAGGAAAAAGCACAGTCACAACAGAATGCCAAAAGCCATTTCCACGAGGCTGCAATTGGATGCAGAGCCATCAGCCCAGGCTGCAGCCAGGACCTCTCTGGCCATGACCAGTCGGGAGGATCCATTGCTCTGATGCAGCCACAGGTCCTACATCTAAAAGTGCCTCTCTCTGGGAGGACAAACATTTTCAGCCCACACAGACTCCTCTGCCTGGTCACACAAGGCAGTGCTCTAGTCTTCAAACTAGGCTTACAGAGGGCAAGAATGGAGCCTAGACTTGGCGTGAGGAAAGGACTGGACCTGCTTAGCCTATGTGGGGTGCCCAGCAATGGCCACCTGCTCCCTAGAGTGATGCTTCAATGCCCTGAGACAGAGCCTCGAACATGGGCTGGAGGAGGAAACCAGGCCAGCGTGGGGTGTGTTAATCATCCTCTGTTTGCACTGGGACCTCAGGGATGTGGGCAGAGCTGTCCCTCCATCAGACACGAGCAGGAATTTGCAATCTAAAGTGCTTAGCTGAGCTTGCACAGAAGTTTCTGAGGACTTTTTTCTGGGGCACACTGAGCTTCCTCAGCAGTTTTGTAGAACGCTGTTGGGATGCCAGCGAGCTGACAGCGCTGAGCAGCCAGAAGCACTGCTTGAAAGCTCTGTTCTGCTCTGAATTAGCACTTCAGTGGGGAAAGGCTGCAGGAGAAGTTTACCTGCTGCAGCTCCCTGGGCCCAGCACGAGCTCCATCTCCCTCATCTGCCTGTCTGCAGCTCTGTACCTTGCTTTCAGAAACCACTTCACATACCACCAACGCGAGGAGGGCTTTCTAAGGATGCGGTAATGTCCTGTGGAAGCATCTGCATCAATCATTTGCCAAAGCAGAGGTCAGGGGTGTTCTGCTTCCTGCAGAAAACCTGCAAATTGAGTGGCAGCCCCTGAAATCACCTCAGCACTCGAAAGGATGGCATCACTGTTAACTCTTGTGGCACGTGGCACCGCTGCTATGGTTTCCTGAGCAAAAGAGTCCATTCATGTTGGCATCTGCAGCAGTGAGCACTTGGCCAGGGCCTGTTCCCTGCCCTGAGGTCAGGCAAGCATGCCCAGAGCTCAGCTCATGTCCTCAGGGCTGACCTCATTTTCTCCCCAGGACAGGGTGAGCTCACCCATTCTGTGGTCAGGACCAGCCCCAGGGCTGCCAGCTGGGACATCCCAAGGTGCCATGGGCCAAAACGGTGGCAGGGAATGTGCTAACACTTAAAAACAACATAGAGCTCTGTGTTGCTGCTTGAGACCATGCCCAGACTCTCTTTGGTTTATTGGTGCAGATATCATCACTGGGAATAAGAGGAGAGACTGAAGTGATGCTCTGCTCAGTTATAAACAAGGTAAAAGCCTAAATTATTGTCCCGTCCCCCAGGAAACTCCACAGGCTGCCTGAGGAGAGCCTTCTGTGCTACAGGGATGTGTGGTCTCTCCTCCCTGCCTGATCACAGATTGATGGCAAATGTGTCAGGGGCATTGGTCACTGCAAAACTCATCTCTCCAAGCCAAGAAAATATGTCAAATTTACAGTTCTGCCCTGTTTCCAGTGGAGTTGTGTGGTGTGGCTGAATCCAGCCCCTCCAGTGAGCTGCCTCTCCACATAATCCTGCCAGGCAGCCAGAGTTCAGAGCCTGGCAGAGCTGCTTCCCTGGGATGACAGCAGCATGAGTCAGTGAGGAGCTCGGTGTAACCTACTTATTTATAAAGACTGTGTACAAAGATGATTTCCCCCCTCCCTTGGCTGTGGCAGATGCTTCCAGCAGGGAGAAGCCTCCTTGCTCTGAGCTCACAACGAGTTCCCCAGAGCTGATGAGGCCTCGTTTCTCTTCCTCTGCAGGATCCCCTCGGACATCTGCAGCCCTTGGAGCCAGCAGTGAGGCACACAGCCCCATCTGCACTTTCCAGCTTGCAGGGATTGCTGCAGGGGTTGTCCGTGGCCAGGATCCTATTGCAGGTGGGTATAGGTACCTCAGGCACAACCTAGAGGGAACCAAAACCCTCAAGCCCCAAGTTGTGACCCCTCCAAAAGGTCACACCCTTCCAGTTTCCACCTAACTCATCATTCCTTCCCCACCTTGGTTTTTCCTAAGCACTGCATCAGTGTAATCTGTGTAGCCCAGGAGTCTCCCCCCTTCCTTGCGTCAGGTACCAGAATGACAGCACAGGGCAGGGTTTCAGACCTGCCAAGGACATGTTCATTTGCCTAAATGTAGTCATGCAGTGCTATTTTAAGCACATTTGTTTACCCTGCCCAGCCTCTGACTGACTGGTTTATACATCCCACAGTGCCCCACACACCCATATGGGCCTGGCATGTCTGACATGCAGCCCCTGAGAGTCCCAAGCCCTCCCAGACTGGCAGAGGAGGGCTGGGCATGACACGCACACATGACTAAAATAGCACAAGACACCTCTGCTTCAGACAACTAAATCCTTCCCACCAGCAGCTTCAGTGTTTCCCTGGCTGGTCTGCACAGTCCCATTGGTCCAGCTGCTGAAGTCTTGCTATCAGGGGCTAATTTTCTACATCAGTGCAATTTTAATTTTCCAGAGTTGCGCCTAGTTAGGACTGGTTATTTATTGTTCCAGCAAGAGAAGGACTTGATGAAATGTTCAAATCCATATATAATAAAGTGGAGGATAACCTGGCACTCACAAGAGCATTGAACAGTGCAGAAATGCCAAAAGCAATATAGGATTTGATAGGACTTGGCTGGCTGCATGGTGTGAATACTTATAGATCACAGATCTGAATCTTTATGGCCTCTTGTGTGGTCATTCATTATGCCTTAAAATGAGTGAGCAGTCAGCCTTTGAAGTACTTCACAGCAACTTTGCAGTGAAATGGGTGGCTGTAAACCATGTTATCATTTAGTACTTTAAATCTATTAATGCAACAAGACCTTCCTACCCTAATGCTTACCTTTTCTCATGACCAGGTTCTGGTTCTATTTGCCTTTTGGAGGAAAACTGGCACCTCTGGATGTGCATGTAGATAAGCC